>NW_005366873.1:4103113-4175511 GCF_000412655.1 Myotis brandtii | reverse complement strand
TTTTTTACAGAGAGGAAGGGAGAGGGACAGAGAGCTAGAAACATTGATGAGAGAGAAACATTGATCAGCTGCCTCCTGCACACTCCCCACCGGGGATGTGCCCGCAACGAAGACACATGCCCTTGACCGGAATCGAACCCGGGACCCTTCAGTCGGCAGGCCGACGCTCTATCCACTGAGCCAAACCAGTTAGGGCCAGTGTGACCTTTTTAAAATGCAAGTCGAGTAATTTTCCTTCTCTGTCTGAAACCCTCCAGAGCCTCGGCCACGATCCTCAGAATAGAACCAGAGGTCTTGCCTGGTTGGCTCTCCATGGCCTTTACTTTCACTCTTGCTCTCTCCCTGACACTGTCCCTTCCCGGTACCTGGCTCCTAAGGTGTCCCAGGGCCTTTGCTCTTGCTCGTCAGAGCCCTCTCCTCCCAGAGGCTTGCAGAGTCCCCTCCGTTGCTTCCTGCAGGCACCCCGCTCAATGATCACTTTGCCAGAGGCCTTCCCTGGCCCCGGTCTCAGTGGCAGCCTCAGGCCTCCATCCCTTTCTGCCTCTTTTTCCTTTTTCAGTTGTCCTCTTAGCCCTTGTCATTGCCTGACACACGATACATTGATCTGTTTTTCTATCTTCCTGACCTGGAATATCATTTCCCCGAGAAGAGAGACTTTGCTTTGTTCCCTGCGGAATGAATCTCTGGCACCCAGAGCCATGTCCGGCATAGACAGGCTCTATCCACTGAGCCAAACCGGTTTCGGCTCTTTTTCCTTTTTAAATTGTCCTCTTAGATCCTTGTCATTGCCTGACATGCGATATATTGATTTGTCTGTTTTTCTATCTTCCTGTCCTGGAATATCATTTCCCCAAGAAGAGAGACTTTGCTTTGTTCCCTGCAGAATGAATCTCTGGCACCCAGAGCCATGCCCGGCATAGTCAGACCCCTCACCTATTGGCTGAGTGTGTAGGAATGTCCAACCTGGGCTCTCTCTGCTGAGGGCCGAGCCTGCTGTTGGAACCGGGGCTGCCTTCCCAAGGTCAGCCTGGTGGGCAGCGTGGGTGCTTGCTCCTGTGAAGGCTCAGCCAGGACAGGCCAGGTGGGCGAGTGTGTGCCTTCCCCCCAGCAGTAACTCCGGGCTGCTCAGACCAGGCCTTTTCATTGACCAAAGGGCACATCGGCGGCGAGCTGCTCCGCAGCCTCCTCATTGGTGTCAACTTCACAAGCAACCTGCGGTTTTGCTTGTGTAAGCGTCTCTCTCATGAAACATCTTAATGTAGCTGAGTATTTGGATTTCCCTGCACCTGCTCGTTTTACCAAGCTATAAAACGAAGGCCTAAAAATAGGTGCGATATGCAGATTAAGGCAATTTACTGCAGAGCTCCCTGCCCCCTTCACCTGCAGCCCAGTGTGCGATGCAGGAGCTCAGAGCAGCCTCACTCTCTGGGAAGGAGACGTGGAACGGGTAGTTCTGTCTATTCTTCAGTTGTGGAGGGGGAGGCTCCCCTGCGGGGAACTTGTCCCCGCCCCAACTCTGCCTGCCCCCTTTTCTCTGCTTTGGCTAATTTTTTTTGGGGGGGGGGCTGTAGTTTGGAAATAAAGTTAATTGTATTAGGAATGACTGTTACTTTTGATGACTGCGACATCCTGGCTTTTAGCTGCTATCAGTGTTTATTTATAGTTGTTAAGCCAGAGGATGCGAAATAGTTAATAGAAAGACATATTTCAAACATAATAGCAGGCATTTAAAAAAATTAAATTTTAGTCACACAAGTACTATGTAAATACATTCTGCTTTAAAATATTAAGACATTACATACAAAGTTAAAGTCTGTTTTCCCCATCACTGTCAATCTCAGATTCTGTCCCAGAATCAATCACTGTTTATCAGTTCGCATCCTTCCCTCATGTCCGGGGAACCTGGAGCTCGGGGTGATGGTACCAGTTCCACTGTGAGTAATGCTGACAGAGTAGCTGTCGGGCCAGGCGTGCACCAGGGCTACGCAGCGTAATCCTCCCAGCGACCCTGTGGTTGGTAACAGCTAAGTCACATACTGTAAAATTCACCCCTGTAATGGGTACAATTCGGTGGTTTATTGTACATTCACAGAGTTGGACACCCGTCACCACCGTCTGACCCCGGGACAGGCTCAAACCCTCAAAAAAGCCGCAGATGCATTGGTAGCCACTCCCGTTCCTGCGTGTGCAACACCCACGCCCACAGGTGGCCACCTGCTCAGGTTGAAACTGCGCAGAGCTGGGAGTTGAGCGCCAAAGCGGCTTCACAGCTGTTGGCCATGTCTCTGTGGAAGGACAGAGCCTGAACGTGTCCCGCAGGCCCGTCTTTTCACTCGCTGCTGCGCAGGGGTGACGAATCAGGACTCCTTCGTCCTGTTTCGGGGGTGGGGATGGGCGGCCATTGAGTCACATTCTTTCTGGAATCTTGGGCTTCTCCGCCCACATCGTGCCTTGTAACTTGTAATGCCCAGCACTGTCCCTGCAGCCACCCGTGTGCTGGGTCATAGTGTGGCCCGGCCGGCGGTCTGCGCTTCGGCAGGGTGCATAGAGAGGGTGCATTCTTTCTTTGTAGCCAAAGCAGTTATGTTTGCTGCTTGTGAGTCATCTGTGGAGTGAGAACTCTGGGCAAGGAAGACACGGTCACATTTCACCAAAAAGCATTTATTAAGCACCTACTGCGGGTGCATCCGGTTTACCATGATGGGTGCCTTTCCTCCCCCCAGGAATTTAACCTCTAGCACATCCAGAATCCGTCTTCAAGAAGTTTTAAGTGTAGGTTGGAGAATCACCTGTGAACCATCGCATTACTGCAGGGGGGACTGTGATAAACAGTTACCGAGCTGCTAATAAGTGACAGGCACGCCTTGTGAACTTGGGCAGTCACCGCCCTTTCCCTTCGCCCGGCGAGTAATCATTCTTCCCCCGTTTAATTCACGGGATGTCTTGAGAATAAATGAGCCTGGGAGGGTGCCAGTTCCGAATGTGCTAGTTGCTCTAACATTTTGGGGTCAGCGATCCCTTTAAGGAGCTGATGAAAGCTTTGGACTTGCACCTCAGAAAAATTACTCCGGAGTGCACACCCACGTGATTTTGCAAACAATTTCAGTTTCATGCTTTTTGTGGACATCCTGAAACTCATCCGGGAATCTCTGCGGGGCTGTAGGTTTATCACACCTATTTCAGAATTTATCCCCTCGAGGGTGTTGAAAAATTTCCAGATGGTGATTCACATGACTATTATTAAGAATACTGTTTTTTCAGTTATTTCTGTGTTAAAAAAACTTTCTTTATTAAAAGAAAATAATTTACTAAGAGTATCTTATGACTAGGTATTAGTTAGATTCTTGAACAGCAAGCATAAAGCAGAAAGCAAGGTGTTCTGATTGACCAGGTTTTTCTTCCGTTCTGTGTAGGTGACTAAAATAAAATAGCAAACAATGGAACAGGAGCACGCTTTAAGCAACAACAACTAACAAAGCGCAGAAGTCTGGCTTGTAAGCGTGACATCTTGCTGGGCTGTGACTTTGGGGACGGCAGAGTCCACAGAGCTGTTTAGGGGGGACAGTGTTAAACCTACTGCTCTTGTAAAAGTGTTTCTATGGCACAAGCGGGGGCGGCGTGTGTGTGGAGGGGAGGCACCGCCGGAGACGGAGACGAGGAGCCGGGATTGACAGGCACAGCTTGGCCTCCACGCTGAGGGGGAATCTGCTGCGTGTGCAGCCTCCTTCCTGCCCCTCCCCGGGCTGGCAGGCGGCGGTGCCATGGCTGACACCAGCCCTGACTGGGGGCAGATGTGCCATTGGCCGCCCCATCTGCCGCCTCCCGCCCGAGCCCTTTCTCTGCGCACCCCCCTCGCCGCGCGCCTGACGCAGCCCTTGGTGGAATGTCCTGTCCTGGGAGGCATGACATCACTGCCCTCCAGGCTTCTGCTCCGAGGGCCGGTGTGACTGACCATGAAAGGGCTGAGGTTTGGGTTTCAGGGCCGCTGGGGTGTCGGTGTCGCAGGTGGCCCGTCTCAGAGTGGAATGGGAAGGTCACAGTTCCACCCAGCATCTGGACAGCCTAGTATTTTTTGTTCCCACTAAAGCACTTTTGGAGATCTCCCCTTCCCCTCTGACGGCATGGGCTGCTGTTCAGAGCACAGCACGGAGCGAGGCCCTCTAGTCACCTGTCTGCAGGTCTCAGGGTGGCAGGTCCAGCAGCTGGTGGCTGGGCCACTGAGTGCCCAGGTGAGAGTTTCACTGATGCTGCAGCTGGTGATGAACTCCAGGTCCCCACCTGCTGGATGTGGACCATAGGCAAGTGCTGGACTCTTAGTGACTCAGCCTCCTTGTTGCCGAGGTGGGAATGACCACACCTGCTTCCTTCAGTTTATGTGGGGATTAAATGACAATGCAGAGGGACTACAAAGTTCGGGGGTCCCTGAGACCACCCTCACGATATAATTTGTTAGAAAGACGTACCGAACTTACTGTGAGTCGTCATAGTCACCGTTACTTTGAAAGGATGAGAATAGAGTCATCCCAAGGGAAGAGGCACACAGAGAGCTCCATGCCAGGAGCTTCCCATGGTCCTCTCCCCGTGGGATCAGGCCAAGCTCCCTCTCTCTTGGCAACAATGGAGGACAGTGCACACTGAGTATTCCCACCCAGGGAAGCTCACCTTGGGCTCCAGAGGTTTCACTGGGGCTCGGTCAGGTAGACGTGGTTGAGTGCCCGCATGGCTGGCCTCAGACTCCAGCCTCTCAGGAGGTTATGCTAATACCACACGGTCCAGAGCTACCACCAGACACCACCTTGTTAGACTGTCTGCGTGGTCCAAGGCCCCCAGGTAAATGGACACTCTAATCGGGCAGGACAGCCCAAGGGCCTGGAGGCCACCTCCCGGAGGCAAGGGCGAGGCAAAGGCCAGACCTCTCCCTCGGTGAGCTCTGTTCTTTTTTTTTTTTTTTTTTAATATTTATTAGTGTTACTATTACTCCCGGGGAATTGGACTTTTCTTTTTTGAAAAATATATTTTATTGATGTTTTACAGAGAGGAAGGGAGAGGGATAGAGAGTTAGAAACATCGCTGAGAGAGAAACATCGATCAGCTGCCTCCTGCACACCTCCTACTGGGGATGTGCCCGAAACCAAGGTACATGCCCTTGACTGGAATCAAACCCGGGGCCCTTCAGTCCGCAGGCTGACGCTCTATCCACTGAGCCAAACTGGTAAGGGCAGCTCCGTTCTTTACTGCGCACCGACAGGGCCTGAGTGATGGACAAGCTTCAGGGAATTTCTATCAGCTCTCGTTTTTATGCCCCAGGTCAAGGTGAGGGGGGTGGCTTTGACTTTTTTTTCTTTCTTTCTTCTTCTTCTTTTTAAAAAATCTTTATTGCTGAAAATATTACAGATGTCCACCTCTTTTTTCTCTACCTCTTCTCTTTATGTCTGTGGTCTTGGGAGGGTGTCACTCACCTTGCCTATTTGAAGTTAGTATCAGGGTTTGTTTTGCCACATAATAATGCCTCTCGTTCACGTGGTGCTTTAAGCCTGCCGGGCTCACCTGTGCTTGTCTGAACCTCACAACAACACGCGGAGGTAGGGAGACAGGTGTCATTCTCCCGATCTTACAGGTGAGGCAGTGACGTCAGAGGGGGCTTGCTGGGTCACCAGGTCTCAGGACTGAGCGTAGGGATAAAGGCAGCAGTTCCAGGTATCTTTCGCCTCTGCCAGCTGACCCCCTGAGCCCGCTGCTCTGGTTTATGTGCACGGCCTTGAACTGGATGGGCCTGGGTTCAGATCTGCTCCTGTTCCTCCGAGGCTGCGTGATTGTGGGCAGGTTCCATCACTGTTCCCCTGTCCAATAGGATTGCTGTCTGAGTCACATGCGATCACGCATGTGAAGCACAGGCTCATGATGCTGGTGGCTCATGTGGATTACTAGTGCTGAGGGTGACACATATTCACAGTTTTTAATTCTGCTGCAACAAGAGCAATAATGACTTGTGTGTAATCAATTCAGAATGAGAAGATACCTTGAGTACAGAGAAGGCCATTTGTGCTCTAATCATTCATCCTTTTTAGGTAATTGCCAGGCCTGGCCGGTGTGGCTCAGTGGTTGAGCATCAATCCCTTGTTGAATTCCTGGTCAGGGCACGCGCCTGGGCTGCTGGCTTGATCCCTGGTAGCGGGCATGCAAGAGGCAACCGACGGATTGATGTTTCTCTCTCTCAATTGATGTTTCTTTCTCTGTCTCTCCCTCTCCCTTCCTCTGACTCTAAAAATTGATGAAAAAATCTTAAAAAAAAATACAGCAAGAGGGAAGCTGGTAAGGCTCCCACATGCCGCCTGCACCATTGACAGTGCCCTTGGGGACATCGAGTTTTTGACTCTTTGTTTGAGATCACTCTTAGGACCTCTGTCCACTCTTCTAGCTTCAGAGCTGGTTCACGGTGTCTTAATTCTGTCCATATCTGCCCCACTCAGACATTTTTTTAGGGCGGAATCAGTGACACCCCCACCATTTGCCCCTTGCTGGGAGTGCTCCTTGTGTAGGGATGAGTAGCAGCATGAGGTGAGACCACGAAGCACAGAGCCAGGTGTATGGCTGAGACAATTGTCGATGTGGCTTCCAAATGCCTTCCCAGGGGAGTGACTTTTGGAGGAGGCTGCCCCTGGATAAATGATCCCTGGATACACAGAGGAGGCAGGCAGCGTGATTCGTGGTTACTATGAATAGAGTTGCCCAGGCAGGGCTAGTTCCTTGGTGTGCCCGCCTTGATTAAGGTCAGGGCATATCAGGGGTGCAACCTCTTTTATGACCCCTGGGGATGTCGTCTGTGGTTTCTGTTTAGCCTGAGACATACTGGCTTTGCTCTGGCCGCCCATTTCCCACACTTTGGTGACTCAGCACTTTCTGGCTGCCTTTGACATGCCTGTGACTTTGCAGAATGCCCAAGAACTACCTGCTCGGCTCCTTTGACCCTCACTTTAGAGATTATCGCCTCTAACGCAAGGTAATGGACATATGTTATCCCCAGCAATCTGGTTTGCTCTTAGGGAGCACTTTCTCAAAAGAATGGTCTCGCCTGTGAGTGACCAGCTAATCAGCTTGTGTGAGTGTTGCTTAACCGGGCTTGTCTTTGTCTTGACGTTTTCAGTTTACCTGGGAACCTCTGCTAAACCATTCACCAGAGTCATTCCTTCTCTTTTTTCTTAACAATAAAATCAACCCCTCCTTCTGTTAAACGAGGAGGTCATTTTCATTGTTCACTGAGGGTCTACATTCTGTCTCGAATCACTGATCGTCGGGCAAAAACTTGAAAGAAGCATGCTTATTCAACAATATTTTTTTGACCGATTTGGTTGTTATAATGTCACCGAGTGTGATGAGAGGGTCTCCCTTGTGCCCTGCGGGAATGACTCCAGGAGCAAGTGTGAGAAATGGGTTTGTACTTCCTTTGCTGCTGATCCACTCTCAGGATGCTGAGTCAAAGGATGTTGAAATCGTGGGAGAGAAAAAAGAAATGGAGACGAGACCTGGACAAGGAAAATTAGGGTCACCAATATTGCCTTGTCAGCATAGAAATGAACTCATGAGTTGGCTTCTGGAGCTCCTGCTCATTTGTGACTTTTAAGTTATTTACTTTCAGATATAGTTTTGAGGATTCGTTGAACTACAGGTATTATTGGAAATGAATTTCTCTGTTCAGTCTCTTTCCCCCATTAACACTAGATTTGTATCTGCTTCTGATTTCATGTTTGGGCCTAACTTATTAAATCCTGGGGGTAAACTCATTGTCTACTATAAACCAAGATGTTAAAATTTTGGGATAGACCCTATATAAAAATGCCCTCATATTCCCATTTCAAGGAGGTCCTTAACATACCTAGACCACAGCCCAATCCACTGAGATGAATAATTTTAATATTTTTTTAAAAAAAGAATAGCTTATTGATTTTGAAAGCGAGAGGGAGGGGAAAAGAGAGTGAGAGAGAAAGAGAGGCATCGATGTGAGAGGGAAACATTGTTTGGCTGCCTCCTGCATGCCAGGGATAGAGCCCGAAACCCAGGCATGTGCCCTTGATCAGGAACCGATCCTGCAACCTCCTGGTGCATAAATGTTGCCCAACCCACTGAGCAACACCGGCCAGGGCAGCCGATCTTAATTTTAATGGTGGATATTTTCTTATTTGTAAAATAGGGTTGCTGAGAGGATGGGGTGAGGCTGTGCATGTGCCTGGTACACCACCGTGTGCTTTTGGTTTGATTGAATAGAATTCCACTGTGTGAATGCCTGTCATTTATTTGCCCAGTCCCTATGGGTTGAGGTTGTTGCTAATAATTTGCCATTTCTGACAGTGCTGCGTGGACATCCTTGCTCACGCATATTTGAGCGTGTGTGAGTCCATGGGAAAGATATATTTTTATTAGCAGGATGGCTGTATGTCTTCTTTTTCTTTTTAATACGAATACCATCCAGTGTATGAGAGTGCCCCATCAGTTGGCCATCAGCTCTAGGTTTTATGCCTCCTCAACACTTGCCACTGCCCATAGAATTCAGGACACTGTCCTACATACAAAAGGCAGGTGAGCAAAGATGCTAATGGACACGCAGCTTCGCAGGAGTTTGGGGTACTGGCCCAGGATGGCCGGTTTCATGGCTCGAGCCTTCAGCCCAAGGGGTGGAAGGCTAAGGAATTTAACCACAGCTTAGGCTAGGAAGAAACACTGTTCCCCACCCTTTGTCCTGACAGCACATTATCCGGGCAAAGCTGACCCTTCCCTGTGCCAGCCGGTCTGCCTCGGAGAGCACAAACGCATCTGCACAGAACATTCACACTTTCAGGCCCGGAGAGGGTGAAACTCAATCTTCTGGCAGCAAATCCGAAATAACATGCACGTGGGATTGTAAAGTCACAACTTTGCAACCAGAGAGCTTGGGAAGAAGTTGCTTAAAGCAAGAAAATCATAATGTGGTATTTACCAAAATTAAAGAGGTCGAAGCCCGTGCTCTGTCACGTGCTTACTTGTCTACCAGGCTCTTTGCCTGAAATATACCCGTTTGCCCTGAATTCCACTACTTGCTCCCTTCCCCCAAGCACACACTGTATGTGTTTGTCAGCACATTTGCAGCTCTATAGAACAAGATATTCTGTTTTATTTTTTGCTTTACATTTCACATTTTTGGATTAGGTCATGCAACAATAATGCTATTTATATTTGCTGTTTCTTGGGAGAGCAAGTTTAAACACGTATCTTTATCTTAAAAAAAAAAGAAAAAGAAAGGAAAATCCACCCTAGACGACAGAAACAGAAAGGGAAGGGACGTGGTGGTTGCAAGTGCCCATGCTGCCGGGAGCACAGGCCCCACCAGCAGCGTGGGAGGCTGTGTGCTGGAATCTGGGCCTGTTGAGATCCAGCACCATCTCATAGGGGAATTGTCTTTCCCTTTTCGTAAGCTTTTTACTGAAGCATAACTCACCTATAGAAATAATAAGTGAACAGGTCGGTGAATTTTCGTGCTGTGAATATATCCTAAAAGCCTACCCCCAGATCAAAACACAGAACCCTCCCTTCTTCCCCAAGGTCATTAGAATGTTTACCGTTCGTACCATGGGTTAGCTTGCCTGATTTTGGATTTCACACACTTGGAATTACACGGTGTGTTCTCCTTTGAGACTTTCATTTGCTCAGTGTTTGTGTAGTTCTGCCATGTTATAGCAAAGAATGGTGCTTTGTTAATCTTCACTGCTGTATAGTATTCCATTAAATGAAAAAAAATATATCAATTTATCTGTTTTATTGTTCGTGGATATTTAAGTTATTTTAGTGTCTAGCTCTTACAAATAATGCAGTCAGGAACATTTTTATGCAAGTCTTTTGGAAAACATATATACATATTTCTGTTAGGTGTACACCTTGGAGAAGAATTGCTGGATCATTGGATTGACTTACCAGGGGCCAGATCCCGCTTATCAATAGATTCTCTGTGGTCATTCATGCATTCATTCACATGCCAGGCACCGTGCAAGACATAGCCAGGGATATGGTAACTAGCAGAAACAGATGTCACATCTGCTCTTGGACGACGTTCATTGAGCAAACACCTAGATGAGGTGGTGTAGTTGCAGGTAAGTGTTAAAAAGGAACAAAGCAGGGTTTCAGGAGAAAGTCCGACTGGAAGTGGATCTGGACCTGAGAGGGAGTGGTGTCAGGGAGGCTTCCATGAGGAAGAGGCACAAGCTGAGGTCTGAAGGATGCAGAGGAGTCAGCCAGGGGATGGAGCGGGAAGAGCTTTCCGTGCAGTACAAGAGAGCACGTGCCTAGACCTGAAGGTGCCACGGGGGCCAGGACTGGGGGAGGGGCAAGTAGTGAGGCTGAGATTGGGGAGGGGGTTACAGGCCTTTGTGTTTTTCCTGAAGCACGGAGAAGACATGGAGGTGTTTCAGAATGCGGTCCCGTGCCCCTGTGGGAGCCGTGAGGACCCCTCCTCCCCCTTTATTCTTCTGCTTGTTCATTCTCCTTTGAAACAAGCTGAGGATGGGCGGCAGTGCTGAGTGCAAGAGGGAAAGCTCTCAGAAGGGACCGTCAGTCAGTGGACGACCCCTCTTGGGCCAGTCTCCTCTGGACTGGGCCTTGGCTAATGGCCATTTTAGGTCTTTGTGGGTTTTGTGTGTGACCCTGTGGGCAAAATCAAGACATCTTCTGTGATTCTTCTGTCTCTCACATGTCCTGTTGGTTTCTGTGTGTGGTTTATTTTGGCAACTTCCCAATAAAAGAGGCAACCGACTCCCCACCTCAAACCCTCGTTGTACCGGAAAAGCTCTTTATAGATCTCCCCTTAATAAATCCCTTCAATTTTACCTGGCCCACAGCCAGCACCTGCAGCACCCCTGCCAAAGCGAGGCCCCAGCATTCCTAGAGTTGACCTTCTGCCTTCCTTCATGGTGTCCCCCATGCATAGAAGGAACCCTCTTTTATCCATTAATCCGTTATTCAAGTCCCAGGTTAGCTCACCTCCACAGGAAGCCTTCCCTGATTACCCCCACTTGCTTTTAGTTGCCTGTGTCCTATTTCTAACAACTACTGTTGTTCCTGGGGGTGGAAGCAAGGTGGGAACATTTCTTTGGATGGTGGGTCACTGAATTTCCTAGAGAAGGTTTTGAAAAAAAACTATTTAATATTTTAACATAAATTGATTTTTGATTCATGAAAGAAACTTTTGTAATAGAGCCTGTAGGAATTAAAGCCAGGCAGATGCTCTTGTCTAGTGATTCTCAATAGAGTGGATGGGTTTCATGTGCGGGGGATACTTGGAAATGGAGATGGAGAGTGTAGGATATGAAAAGGTGCCCATAGGAAAATTCAAATTACATCCATATATGAGATACTTCTACACACCCACCACAATTACTAAAAATTTTAAAGACTGAAAATATCAAATGTTGGTAAGGCTGTAGAGAAATTGGAACCATCATTCACTGTTGGTGGGAATGTAAAATGGTACAGCCACTTTGGAAAACAGTCCGGCAGTTCCTCCAAAAGTTTCACAAAGATCACCATATGGCCCAGCAATTCCACTCCTAGGTGTATATCCCGAGACAAATGAAAACATCTGTCTACACAAAGACTCGGACATGAGTGCTCATAGCAGCATTATTCATAATAGCCCCACAGTGGAAACAGTTCAAACATACATCAGCTGATGAATGTGTCAACTCAAGGTAGTCTATCCATACAATGGGATATTACTTGGCTGTGAAAAGGAATGAAGGTCTCATACATGTTACTGGAACCCTCATACTCTGCTTGTGGTAAGCTAAAACGGTACATCCATTTTGGGACACAGGCAATGTCTACTAAAGTTAAGTATATGTCTCCCCTATGACCATACCCCTCTACTGCTGGTTGTATATCATGAGCAGTGAGTACATGCGTGCACAAAGGCATGTGCGAGAATGTTCATCGCAGCTTTATTTATAATAGTTATGAACTGGAAGCAACTCCAGTTGTTTCCATCAACTGGCAAATGGGTAAAGTAATTGTCCCATATTTATACAATGGAATAACACTCAGAAATTTAATAGAAGTGCTGACACATTCAGCATGAATGAATATCACAGATATGTTGAGTGAAAGAAGCCAGACACCAAAGAATATGTATGATATAATTCCACAATATGAAGTTCAAAAATTAGGCAAAACTAATACTGGATATCTGACAGATGTTTACCTTGTGAAGGAGGAAGGTATATGAGAGAACCTTTAGAGGTTCTAGAAATATTGTATATATCCTGATTGGGATAGTAGTTAGATGGGTGTATGTGTATGTTAACAAGACTAATGTCCTTTATTATACATTTATTATTTCACAATATAAATGAATTAAAATTATGTTATTTAATTAAAAACATTTAAATTATTTAAAATTAATTTAAAATACATATTTCTAGCCCTGGCCAGTGTGGCTGAGTTGGTTGAGCATTGTCCCATGCATCACGGGGTCAGCATTTTGATTCCCAGTCAGGGCACATGCCTGGGTTGCAGGTTCAAAGGGGGAATGCAGGAGGCAGCCAATCGATGTTTCTCTCTCCTTCCCTCTTGCTTCCTTTCTCTGAAATCAATAAAAACATATTTTAAAAAATTTCCCCCCTAAAATTTAATTAAATTAAAAAATTTAAATCATTCTTAAACTTGCCTTGGTTTTCAAACACTTGGTAAGCTCCCTGAGTCAGAGACTCCGGTTTATTCATATCTGGGGGTAACTCCCAAACAGATAGAAGGCCCAGCTCCTCAGCTGGGCTTTTTGTTCAGGTCGACAGCAATCTTATGGGGGCCAGGGAGCTTGCCTAGTTTCAGCAGGGCCAATGCAATCGTCTGGTCTTCTCCCAAAGGAAATTCAGTAAATGGTACCACTGGTTCTTTAGTCACAGCATCCCCAAAGGGAATCTGGCTGAGGAGCTCTGTGAGACGTGGGCAGTCCCATGTGTCTGTCATTGCTCATGGGGACACACAGACCTGTGATGCGAGCCCTGACCAGTGGCACCGAATGGGAAGAGCCCATTAAGCTGCAGAATTAGTACGCGGTGTTTGAGATGTTCCATAATGTCTCAGAATCCTTCAGGGGGTTGATCCGTAACTGAAAAAGGTGTGGGGAGGTGCCAGTGTCTTTCCAGGAGGTAACTGCTGCAGGTGGCATCTCTGGCTGGATGGGGGAAATCAGATGACATCCTTCTGAATGTTGAGTGTGGCCTGGGCTCGTGAGGACCAGGGGGAGCCCGCACCTGTCCGAGTTATGCTGCATCTACCTGGCTGCTTTAGTCCGGCTGTGGGCTCTTGAAATCTTGCCTTGTTTGTGGGAAGCGTTTTGACCATGAAAACTGCAAGAATTTGTGCAGTGGGAGGGTGTTTGTTAACAAACATTTCCCGGGTGCCTTCTCTGTGCCAGCATCTGCCGGGCACTGCCCTAGGCATGGGGCATCGGCAGTGAACAGGGCAGACACCATCCCCGACCTCATGATGCTGCGCTCACCCAGACGCCTCGCAGAGCAGGGTTGTTCTGTTGGGCTGCCTGACATCGCAGACAATCTTACATCGGGGAGAAGTGCTTATGTGGAGGCACAAGGAAGAAGGAAAGTAGGGAAGAAAGAACGCCTTCTAGACAGAACTGGATGTGAGGGCTGATCTGGTGGAGGCCGAGTGGAGCTGCAGCATCAGTTTGAATCCCAGCCTGGGCCTTCCTGCGGGGATAGCTTTGGGCAACTTGATCTGTAAAACTTTGCTCTGTAAAATGTAAAATAATCGCCAACAGCAGGCTTGTTGCAAAGACAACTGCGATGGGGTAGGCCCAGCCCCTGGCCTGGGTGCGGTGGCCGTCTTGGCCTTGGAGCTCTGAGGCTTCCCAGACACCCCACGCAGCGGCGAGAAAGCCTTCGCCAGCGGCCCCGCCTGCTCTGCTCGCAGCCCCAGCTGTGCCGTCTCCCTCCTGCTCCTGCCCTGCGCCCAGACCTGCTTCAGCCTCCCTGATCCTCAGCAATGCAGACTTGTCTGGGAACTCGGACGCTCTGGCAGCTTGGCATTTCTGGCCAACTGCTGAGCTGAGACAGGTTCCTCGTCAAGGCCAAGGCCAAGGCCAAGGCAGGGAATCTGGTCGGAGGCCCCAGGGCCGGTCACCCCAGAGCCCTAGAAAGAAGGCTGTTGAGGATTTTGTAAAAATCTGTGGCTTGGGTGTGTGTTTGATGGCCTTGACTGTGGGTTGGGGTGGAGCAGTGTTGACCTTGGAAGGTTCGGATGCTTCTGTTTCTGATGGGTTGTGTAGGGTAGGTCCCTAGGCTTGTGTGGTGGAAAGAAAGCTATTTTTTATTTTTTTTTGAGGTTGGGTGTTTTTGAACCAGCCAAACTCGAATGGGCTGGGCAGACCTGGACCCCCGAGTTAGTGCCAGCTGGATGTGAGTGTTTTGTGGGCGAGAGTGGGGCCTGGAAAGAGAAGTTTGACCAAGGTCCGGGAAGACTGCAGGGGAGAGGGGGGGCCCGGTGTGGGGAGCTCCTTCTGCAGAGCTGAGATAAGGATCTGCCTCAGAGGTGGAGCCCAGCTTCCTTCCTGCCCTACCCACCTTCCTCTCCATGGGGCTCAATGGGGTGTGTGCATGTGGGGCACTGTGTGAAGGGATTTTTTACCTTCATCACGCTCCTTACTCAGGAGGATGGCGGCAGATGTAACATTATTTGTGTGAAAGCCTGTGAACACATTTCCTCCAGGGGGCAGTGTTCCCATGCACAGGACAGCCAGTTGGCTCTGCTGAGTTCAGAGAGAGGGTGCCGAAGCCAGCTGGCTCCAGCTTGGGAGAGACAGCCTCAGCGACCCCAGGGTTGGGAGCTTCTGTCCAGGGTGCCATGGCTCTCATCACCTGGGATTCAGGTCCTCTCTACCTTACTGTCTGCATTCGTCTTTTCTGATTCTGTGGTATCAGCTGGGCTTTCCTTAACTTCTAGACCAAGACGGCAGCCCTCATCTCTGCTTCCCTCGGTAGCTCCCTACCCTCCCTCCAGCTTGCCTTGCTTCCCAGTGTCTCCCATCCCCATCAGCACAGTCTTTGTTCTTGCCTTCCATGCCAGTTTTCATCTGAGACCTTTCCACGCCTCCCCTGACCAGAGTCCTGTGAATAAGCTGAAAAACACACATATTTTAAAGGATATTTTACAATTAAAATATAGTTGACATGTTCATTTGATGCATTTCTATGTTGTAATATGATTGCCATTGTAGCGATAATTAGCACCTCTATCCCGTCACATAATTAGTTTTCCTTTTTAATGGTTGGAATCACGTAGTTCTGGCCTCTTAGCATGTTTGATGATTATAATACATTATTGTTGTCTGTTTTCATTGTATTGTACATGAAATTTCTAGAACTTATTTTAAGTGTGTACCTTTAAACAACCTCTGTCCTGTCCCCCAACCCTCATTCCCTGGTAACCACCATTTTACTCGCTGTTTTTACAAGTTTGCCTTTTTTTAGATCCCACATACAAGTGATAGCATACAGTACTTGTCTTTCTCTGTCGGATTTATGTCACTTAGCACAGTGTGCTCAAGGTCCACCCCTGTTGTCACGAATGGCGGGATGCCCTTCGTTCTCATGGCTGAATAGCATTCCATTATATATACACTAGAGGCCCGATGCACAAAATTTGTGCAAGAGTAGGCCTTGGCTGCCCTGGCTGCCCTCGCAATGATAGCATACAGTACTTGTCTTTCTCTGTCGGATTTATGTCACTTAGCACAGTGTGCTCAAGGTCCACCCCTGTTGTCACGAATGGCGGGATGCCCTTCGTTCTCATGGCTGAATAGCATTCCATTATATATACACTAGAGGCCCGATGCACAAAATTTGTGCAAGAGTAGGCCTTGGCTGCCCCGGCTGCCCTCGCAACCCCGGCTTCGTTTGGAAGGTCGTCCGGACGGTCGTTCCACTGTTCGCCCATTCGGTCGATTTGCATATTATGCTTTCATTATTATATATACACATCTTCCTTATCCATTCATCTGTGGACAGGCACTTTGATTGTTTCCTGTCTTGGTTATTGTGAATAACCAGTGAACATGGGATTGCATACATCTTTTTTTTCTATTTTGTTTTCATTTCCTCTGAGTATGTATCCAGAAGCAGGATTGCTGGATCATATAGCACACATATTTAAGATACCTTAGGGTGGACACAGATAAGAGAAGCTGTCTACAGAGGTACCACAGAAAGCACAAATACCGTAACAAGGAGACCCCAGTCTCTGGCTCTCTCATCTTCCCAGCTTCAGATGTGGGGATCCAGGGACCTGTAGCTGTTTCCATGTTATGTCCTCTGGCACCCAAAACTTCACGTGTCTGAATTTGAACTCATCATCTTCTTGTTGCCTCTCTTTCTGTTCCACAAGACTCTGCCATCTACTCAGAAAGCCAGAGACCCACCAGTCATCCGAACTCCTTCCTTTCCTCCACCTCTGCCTCTACCCCCTCCATGTCCAGTTACCACCAAATTCTGCCAGCTTTCAGCCTTAACTTTTCTAGGAATCTACCTCAGCAGGACTGCCCCGCCCAGCTTTCTGTCATTCGCTAGCTCTATGGCAGGCTGAAATGGTTTTCAGTTCCCTGTAGCTGTGTAGGTGCTGTTCCCTGTGCCTGCAGCCCCTCACCCTCAGACTCCACTTCTTACTTGTCCTGCTCTTTCAGCTCAGCTCAGACCTCACCTCCTCTAGGGAGCCCTCCGGGATTAAAGTTGCAGGTTCCCCTTTCCCTCCCCAGGATTGTCTGGTGGTGCCCTCGTCCAGGCTCCTGCTCCTCTAGAATGCCCACTTCCCACCTGTTGTGGGAATGGTCATTTTACATACCTGCCTCCCCAGCCCAGTTGTATAGTCCTACTCAGGGTTGTTACTCATCCCACCTGCTCAAGATGAGGTGTTCTTTTCACATCCCAGAGGAGTCTAGGAATATCTCAAATGGGGTGAGGGGAAGAGACAGAGAGGTTTTCCAAGAGAGGGAGAAGGTACAAAGGGAAGGAAGAAATAAATATTCATCCTAAAAAAGCAAAAGCAAAAATCTGAGTAGAGAAAAGTCTTTGCCCAGAGATTTGGGTGTGAGAACGTTGAGAAGAGGAAGAAGAAAACGAGGACAAGTAGCCTAAGAGACTCGTGATGCTCAAAGAAACTACAGAAGGGTGACATGATGGCTTCAGAGAAGCAGAAGCAACATACAAGGAGTTAAAGTAAATAATGCTCCATTCTGTTATTGCCCCTGTCTTGCTGATCTTGTATTAGGAGGGTCTTAATCTTCTGTGGAGAGCGCCCTGGTATTTTTTACAGCTCTGAGGTTGTCCAGACGGCTGGATAATTCAGCTGGCCGAATCCCCAAGCCACTCACAACTGGTGTTGGGCTTAGAGCCTTGGGTGTCCGCAAATTCCAGCTCATTCCAAATGACTCTAGAAGTGGGTTATATGTGAAAATTTCCCTCTTCCAAATTCATCCCTTAAAGCTGTAAAAACAGCAACAACAGCTAGTATTTATTGAGGGCTATTATGTTCTAGCTAGATCATTGGTTCTCAGACTTAGCAGGCATCAGACTCCCTAGAGGGCGTCTTGGAGCACAGATTGCTGGGCTCACCCCGGAGTTTCTGACTCAGTCAGCCGGGGCTGGAGCCCCAGAGGTTTCAGCTCTAACAAGTTGCCGGTGATGCTGATGTTGCCACTGCTCTAGATCATCCAACAGCTGCTCAGGGGTGCGCTTCTTCCTCACCACAACCCTGTAAATTAGGGCTTATTTTCCCCACTTTACAGACAAGGACACAAAGACATAAGAGAGAACAGCTTTCTTCAGGCCACAGATTGCAAAAGCAGAGCTAGGATTTGAACCCAAAGCCCTTGTAACCACTGTCCACCATCAAGCCACGGCATCTCCCAGATCTCAGAGGTTGCAGGGCTGAGTGGGTGCCCTGGGTCTCTTACAGGCTTATCTAAGAATGTGAGACCCGGAAGAGCCCTGCGCCCCACCCCTCACTGTTCAGGGGAGGGCCCCATGGTTTTGCCTCTGGCCGAGATCTTGACTCACAGCCCAGGGCTCTGTTCTCTAACCACATAGTTTAATGTTTTCTGTTTGCCTGTTCGTTGGGATTCTCCTTTGAGAAGGGCCCATAAGGAATTATGCCATCTCTGTCATGATGGTCTTGACCATCTTTTTTTGTTTGTTTTTCATATATTTTTATTGATTTTAGAAAGAGAGAGGAAGGGAGAAGGAAAGAGAGAAACATTGATCAGCTGCCTCCTACATGCCCCCTAATGGGAATGGAGCCTGCAACCCGGGCATGTGCCCTGACCAGGAATCAAACCAGTGACTCTTGGTGCATGGGATGATGCTGAGCCACACCAGCCAGGCTGGTCTTGACCATCTGTCATGGCAGAGCTAGAATTGCACCAGATCTATTTTGAAAGACCTTCAGAGACCTTGGTACTGCTCTGGGGGTTGGGGTGGTGGTGGGGTGGTGGTGCTATAGTAGAGAGATATAGGCGTGGTATAAAATATTCTATTCACCTTCTCAGTTGTAAAGCCCTTCTAGTCCACAACACCCATGACAAACCCTAAACCTGTTGGCTGTCCTTCCTTCCTTGCTCTCCCCATGCTGTGCTCCTGTCCCAGGGTGCTGACCCTGCAGGCTGCATCTCCTTGGCTCCTGTTGGGTTTGACTGGTGCAAGGCACTGGTGGGAGATTGGAGGGTGGGGGTGGGGGGAGATCCAGGGTGTGTATGTCCCTCCTCTGTGGCTGACAGCATTCTTTTACTGTGGCTGACTATCTTCCTGGGCTCTACCCACCCCCTCTTGTCCCCACCAGTTTTGTTTGCCTTCTCACCTGGATAACAAATTCCCTGGATTAAATTCTCTTTGTTCTAAATACTCAGAGTGGTTTCTCTTTTATTACTTGGGTCCTAATTACTATAGCCACCCTTCACTTCCCCTCCAGGTAGTCACTCCTCTGTCCTAAACGAACATGCCACTCTGTTGTCATAAGGCATTGGCATGTGTGTCTTCTCCGATAGCCATGACCTTCTCAGGGGTAGGCATCCTGTCTAATTCAATGCCAAGTCCTTGGTGCCTCCCTGTAACAGTTGTGACATGCTCAGTTAATATTTGCTGAAAAGCATAGCATGTGGCAAGGACTGAAAATTCATAAGAAAATCAGAGTATGCAACATTCAAAAGGTGTGCCGTAGTCAAGATTCACCGCAACATTGCCAGTACCCCGCCCCCACCCGGCCCCGCACCTCCCCCAGAATGTAGTGGTTTAGAACAGTTTACTGTTTCTCATGATTCTGTGGGTTATACTTGAGTTGGCTTCAGCCAGCCTGGCCCGGACTCACTCATCACTACACTTGGTAGGGGTTCACTGTGACTGCCTGGCTCTGAACCACCTCTCTCACATGTCTGGGGCCTCAGAAGAAATGGCTACGACATCCAACCCGTTCTCTCTCTCCACCTGGAGCCCCAGCCTCAAGGAGGCTGGTCCGGGCTTGCTCAAGAGGTGGCGGTGCTCCCAGAGGGTGAGGTGGGAAGCTCTGAGGCCTCATGAAGTGGAGACTTGGAAGTTTTCCAGCATCATTTCTTCTGTTTTCTTTTCCAAAGCAAGTCATCAGCCCCACCCAGAGTCAAGGGATGGGGAAATGACACCCTGCCTCTTCATCAGAGGGGCTTCAGAGACTCTGTGGCCACATTCAACCCACCACATGGTAGTTATTTTCATTACAAAGCGTTCTTTCTTACACGCTCTACGGTGTATAGATGATGTGTTGTGGAATTGTGCACCTGAAACCTGTATAATTGTATTAATCAGTGTCACCCCAATAAATTCAATAAAAAGGAATAAAAACATTCTTTCTTAGAAAACTCAGTACAGTCATATCTTAAGCAGAGCCTCCTGGAAAAGTTTTAAAAAGTCGACTCAACTTAAGGTCCCGGAACGGACTACCCATTTTCACTGATAGTCTTAGTTCTTTGTCTATCCACCAGGTGGCGGCATTGCTCAACCGACCTGGAGTATTGCGAGCCTAGCACCAAATTCCACCTGGAGATGCCCTTAAAACTGAGGGACTTATGTGATTTTGCAGGAGTGGCTCTGGGCTGACGGTGCTATGAAGGGGGCCTGGGGTGAGGACTGTAATGGGCATTAGTGACTCCATGCTGGAAAGGAAGCACAACTCTTCGGTGTGATTCTTAGAGTAATTTTGTGGGAACAAGGATCAATGAAGCCATGCCACCTCCCAGAATGGGCGATCCTGCAGAGAAGGTGCTGCCATTATCATCTCACCGCAGAGACACAATCACAAAGCATTACTGTCTGCAATGAAGTAATGTTTGCATACCGATGAGCCGCCTATCAAAATTACACAGTATTGATCTCATTCCGGTGTTGTAAATAATTCTATACCAGTGTTTCCTCTACCCTCCGCACCATTATAGGTGTTTGTAAAACTTAAAAACGCCAGCATATGCCAACAGCTGATGCCATCTGTAGTCTAGTTCACCCTATTGTGCCACTGTCAGGTCCTGGATTTCATATCATAATGTGGCGAGATGTTAGCATTGGGGGAAGCTGAGCAACAGGGACAGAGCCCTCGCTCCCTGTACTATTTTTGCAACTTCCTGTGAATCTATAATTATTTCAGAATAGAAAGTCTTAAAAAAAAACACCTCTTTATAAATAACCCCCACCTGGTTGTGTATGACTGGTATTTGCACTGTTGTTTGGGAGAAGAAGGTTGAGTGTCGATTTTTTAAAAAAAAGTTGTTTTGGTGTTTGGCCAGGGTAGCACCCTTCCTCCCACTTCAAACCCACTTCCTCGGAGCCCAGGCGACTCCCAGAGCACCTGCCAGGCCTCCGATCATCTGTGCAGAGGATGTGGAGACAAGGGCACGGACGTGCATTCCCCTCCCTTCCTCCCCTCCGCCCTCTAAGCACTCTTCCATTCTGTGTCTCAATAGTGTCTCACAGCGCTGCGCCTTTATTCCCATTTTGTGGATAGGGAAACGGACTTGGGCTGAGGGGCTGAGGGACTTGCCTGAGGCCATAAGTAAGTAGTGGACGCAAGATTAGCGTACAGTCCTTTTAACCTTAGGTTTCCTTTGCTAATTCCTCAATAGACTGAAAAGAGAAAACTCCTTTTTAAGTGAAGTTATACCACTTCTTTTGAAGTATACATGTTTGAACCCTCAGCCATCATTGCACGTGTCCTTATTTATTGGCTTGCTCTATTAAAATGCAACCCAGAATATTCATGCAGTGTTTGACGTAGAGAAATGAAACTTCCTCTTATGAATAAGTGAGAAAGTCGTGTTAACGCTCTCTCTCTCCCCGCCCTCCCAATCAACGAGAAAACATTGGTAACAACGGGTTAGTTGTGTTCTGGCAAAAAGGCATTTCCTGAGATTGAATCAAGGGCGAAAGGAGACTGTTGTTATGTTTTGCTGACCAAGAGAACAGTGGGAACTTTCTGGATAAAAGGCAGATTAAAACTGTGAAAAATGGAAATGGCATCCAGCAGGCTCTTCAGTTCCCATCACTCTGGTGCCCTCAGTGCGCCCCGTGGGAAGGCTGTGCCCGGCCTGTCCACGGTCTGGCTGTGGAGACGGAGACCAGCACCATGAAGTCACAGAGAAAGAAACATGCAGGCGCGGATGCCTTTGTGCCGGCTGCTTCTGGAAACATGGGCCGAGAGGCCTGGCTCACTCAGAAGGGGCATCGGTTGGGGAGGATGCATGGACTTGGGCTGGATGTGGAGGTGTCAGGAGAGAGCTCTCTGCTGACTCAAAATTGCCATGAAAAACCGGGCTCTTAAAACCCACTCTTAGAACCCCACTGGCTAGCTGTGTTCTCCTGGAATAAAGATTTCTATCTTCTCAGCCTCAGGTCCCCGCCGCCTGGCTCACTCAGAAGGGGCATCGGTTGGGGAGGATGCATGGACTTGGGCTGGATGTGGAGGTGTCAGGAGAGAGCTCTCTGCTGACTCAAAATTGCCATGAAAAACCGGGCTCTTAAAACCCACTCTTAGAACCCCACTGGCTAGCTGTGTTCTCCTGGAATAAAAATTTCTATCTTCTCAGCCTCAGGTCCGCCCCACCCCCCCCCGCCCTTTTGTGGTACATAACATAACATTTGTTATTTTAACCATGTTAGGGTATATAATTCCGTGTCGTTAAGTGCATTTATAATGGTGTGCAGTTGGCAATCCTATGTAGTTCCAGAACTTTTTCATCGCCCACAAGGGAGACCCTGTACTCCTCAGTCACAATTGCCCCCCTCCCTCGCCCCTCCCCCGCCCCTGGTAACACCCTATCTGTTTCTGCCCCTAGGATTTGCAGTTGTGGACATTTCATGTAAATGGACTCATATTGTTTATTTCAGCCTGTTTTACATTCTGAAAAATTGTAAAAGGCACCGTGGGGCATGACTAGGAGAATACAATGGGTCATGCCCTTAGGGGTGCTGTGTGCCGGAGAAGAGAGGCGTATATCTGGCTCATTCTGCTACAAGCTGATGACACGAGTCGTACAGGAAAGAGCACCAACATGATCCAAGTTCACGGGTGAGAAGGTGCAGTTAGATAAAGGCAGGTGGTCTGGGGTGACTGACCCGTAAGGCCTAGAGGGAGACAAGGTAGGCGATGGACCCAGCTCAGTGCTCAATGCCTTTCTGGGAAGTCTGGACTTACTTAGTGACAAGTAGGAGCCATGGAAGGCATTTGGGAGTGATGGGAAGGGTATTAGCATAATCCAGGCAAGAATGTTGACCAGGGCATTGGCAGTGGGAATGGCCAGGAGTAGATGGATTTGCTATTCATAGTGCAGACTGACTCAAAAGAATTTGGCCTGTGCATGGATGTGGGGGCCGAAGGAGATGAGGAGGTGAAGATGGCCCTTAAAGGTCCAGCAGGCGGCCCTCCAGTCCAGGGCCCTGTACCGCCTCTCTCCCTTCAGCTTTGTCTGCATTGGGTTGAATGAGACAGATTGCTCAGTAATAAAGGAGTTTGAATGACACCTTTAAGGGAGGGCTTTCTGGGTCTTCCTGGCAGAGCCCAGCTGATGGCTTATCCTGTCTTCTCAGCTTGCCCTGGTCCTTCAAGCCAATCATTCAGGGATTTTCATTCTCTGGCATTAGTACAGACTTCCTTCAGGGGCTTTGGAGTTCTCAGGGACTAAGCACACGGTCCCTTATCCCTGGCCCACACTGCAATAGTACCCAGGACCATAATGCTTGCCCCCATTTTACAGACGAGGTGCTTAGAGGCTGACAGGTTGCCTATGATGATATGGCAAGTAAGTGGTGGAGCCGAGACTTGAACCCAGGACTTCTCTTTCAAGAGGAGCACGATTTTCTCTCCACCGTCTGTGCCTGCTTCCACATTTGAACGCTCTGCTGTTGAGAAGTGGGTCACTCTGATTTTACCCAGGGTGTGAGCGTTGCTTATTTCCCCTCTTTCCTGCTCTCTGCTTGAACAAGGTTGAGGATAGTTGGTGTCCGGGGGGCAACAGTCATCTGGTGTCCTGACATTCATGTTCCTCCGTGTACCTCAGGCAGTGAGCTAAGAGCTGGGGACAGTGACTCGGTGGGAGTAGCCGAGGGCTTAGCCAGTGGCAAAGGGAGCAGGGGCCCTAAGAAGGGAACATGGTTCTGTTTCTCTCTTCCTCACCACAGGCATTTTCTTGTCAGGACTGATTGGAGGTCTTACTGGTTTTGTGTGTCCAGCCTCAGGGGGCCTAGGCTGGCCACATTCCCAGGGATTGCATTCCTGCTGAAAAGCCAGAAGGGAGGTGGCATCCCTCCAACTGAACCATGTGAGCAGCCCCTCCTGCCTCTGGAGTTGCTGCTCTGCACAAAGGAGCAGGTCCTGGTGCATCCAAAACAATCAGTGACCCATTCAGGGCCAGTTAATCCCTTCAGTTAATTCCATTCATATGGGATGAATGCGGAGGGAGAGGATACAGTCTACAGAGGGTAAGCAAATCCCAAACCCCTGAAGTAATTTATTTTTTGAAAACCAGAATTCTGTTTTCTTCACAAATCCCAGAGCCTTGCTTCAGGAGCTACCATAAAGTTAAGTATGTACACACACACACACACACAGAACATTTGTCTTAAAGCCATCTGGCCAAATGTTGCCCCAGCGTCCCCTGCATTTGCTAAGGTCAGAGAAGCAGGAAGTATCAAAGTAAATACCAAGTAATAGAGTTCAGAAGTGTATAAGCAATCAGCAGACATTTATCGTGCACTTATTGTGTGACGAGGGCTGTGATATGGTGGATGGAAAGATGTGTGAGAGTTAGGCCTTGCTCAGAGGGAGCTTACTAGATGGGAACATAGAAAAGGCAACTGCCGTCCTATGGTCGACACATGCTTGGTAGGAAAACCTAGAAGCATTCCCAATTAGAGCTAGAAATAAGATAAGGACGCTAGATATCCCACTGCTGTTCGGCACTGTGCTGGAGGTCTTAGACAATGCAACAAGACAAGAAAAATAAATGAAGTTATGAAGATAAAAATTAGAAACAAGGTTCTTGTTATGTGAAGATTCTATGATTGTGTACCTTCAAAACCCAAGAATTTTCTAAGTTATTATATATGACAAAAGAGGTAAGCAGAGTTGTGGAGTATGGTATCCACATACAAAAAGCAATAGCATTGTTGTACAACAAAAATAACCTATTAGAAATGCTATAGGGAAAAATGTTGTTCATAGCAACAAGTAAACTACATGATACCTAGGAATAAATTAAATCATTATGTCATGATCATGATAATTAAGTCATTATCACAGTACGTAGTAAATGGACAATGATATGTTCATAGATGGGACAAGTATTGGCATAAAAACATCTCATTTAAGACAATTCTAATAAAAATTTCAGCAGGATTTCTCTTAAGACTACACAAACCAACTCTAAAATTCATTTGGAAGCATGAGATATACAAATAAATAGGTCTGATATTTCTGAAAAAAAGCAAAAAGCAAAAAGATCAATAAAACCTAAGAATCCCTGTGAACTTGAACTTGACCTGGGGTGGTGATACATTATAGACCAGTGGGAAAGGTGACTCATGCGGAGACAACTGGCTTTCTATAGAAAAAGATTAGATTGTATCTCACAGCATACAGAAAGATCAATTTCAGCTATCCTTAAACATTAAAATCAAAATTTCAACACTGTTAGAAGTGAACTCCAGGAGAATATCTATATGACTTCAGGGCTTAAAAAGAATGTCTTAGAAAAGACCCAAAAAACACAACTCAAGTGAAAAGGTTGATAAAGTTGACTATGTTAAAACATCACTTATGGGTGTGTAGTGTAAGAATATGGCTTCAAAGTGTACACAGAGATGTTGTTGCCTCTGGACAGAGAGGGAGGAGCCTAGAGGATGAGACAGGGACTGCACTTGATCCATAATGTTAAAAGGGAGGACATGGCTAATTCTGGATGATTGGAATATGAGAGCTTGCTCTATTTATCAATATTTTTGTATTCATTTTTTTCCAAGAAAAGGTAAAGAGTACTGGCTTCATCGGCACATATACCAAAAAAAGAAAACATAAAGTAACTGCCAACCCAGATCAGCATGCAGTGTAGAAACTACAGTTGCATTATAGAAATTGCCTGCCTCTCCCCCCCATTCTGATTCTGGTCCTGGCACTGCCATCAGCAGGCTGTGTCATGGGTGAGAAGCTTGGAAAACAAGAGGATTGGATTGGACTGCCTGCCTGCTGAGACCCTCTCTCTCCTGGCCCTCACATTTTCTCTTCTCCCCCGGGGAGAGGTGACAATCGCTCCAGGAGCAGAGAAGGAAGAATGCGTGGGGAAGAGCCACAGCACAAGCTCTGTACGAGTCACTGCTTTCAGCTCTTACTGGCTTGACCTCTTATTTCATAGGCGGCCCGATTTCTGTCAAGCTCTAGACCTTGCTGTTTTCCTTGACAGGGTGGGTCTGGGTGCCCTGTAGTGACGTGTGCTCCCTACCAAGTGGCAGACTCTTAATTAGCTGGACCTGAGTAGGAGGGGCTTGCTGCTGACATTGATGTACCAGCTTAATTGGCCTCCATTACCGCTTTAGCGTCATAGCTGTAAAAGAGCCAGGGCGAGGTGGAGGGAGGGAGGATGCCAGGGGTCTTTAGGGAGGTAGTAAGATTTTGATCAAGGTGGTCCTGTTTAATATAGAGACAGGAGTGTTGGAATCTGGCCTCAGGTATGGGCCTTTTGGCTTGTCCCGCCTCAGTTTTCTCATCTGTGAAATGGGGCCGACTGGATGAGGCCAGAGTGATCTATGAGATCATTTCCTCTTTGCGGAAAGGAGGTTTTAAAAACAAAAAGGCGGGGGCGGCGGGGGGTGGGGTGGTGGTTAGTGGTACAATTTTCCACTGGGTCTGGGCATTTGTAACTACAGTTATTACTGCTCTCAATCCAAACAGGGTGTGTAACCAAGACCTCAGTTATCTTAAGTCATTTGTATGTGTGGACAGATTCTTCAAACTGTACGTGATGTCCCTGTAAAACCGGTTTGGGTGCCAGGTGATAAGAAAATCAGAGTTGAAAGGCAGGGCATTTAGCCACAGGAATGAATTTTAAGAGACTCAATTGAGTATCTAAACTGGGAGGTAGTTGTAGCAGGATCAGATTGGGGGTGCAGACACTCACACACTCCCTCCATTAATCTCGATCTTTCCACTGCAGGTGCTAAAAAATTCATGTTCGTTCTCTCACGGTCTTGTTTATCTTTTCCTCTCCTCTCTCTCTCTCTCTCTCTCCCACTCTTCACTCCATTAGGCCATCTCCTCTTCACACCTTCTGGGTTCCTTCTCTGCAAGGAGGTTTGAGAATAAGGGGCTGTAGAGGCTCCATTCTGTTGTCACAACAGTGTCTTGTAGTATATGCTGTAGACAGACCCTGAAATGAGCCTGCTACTGTGACCTGAAAATGGCCACGCGTTCTGAAACCCATGGTTGCCAAAGTCCTGGCTGTGATTTGACTTTGCAGCTTGTAAAGTTCGTCACTAGCTTGTTGACATGTGTGAAGAGAGCATTTTCATTTAAGAGAGAAACATGGACACTGAGGGCCCTTGGTTTCCAGTGACCAGTGTTGGAAATTTTGTGCTTTATAGCAGTTGTTTTCATTTGTTAGGAGAATCTATAGAAAATTTGCAAAAAATGAAGCTGTTCTTTAAATGTTTATTTGCATTAAGATAAAAGTGGGTTCTTGAAAACTCTGTGCAGATTTATCCCTTAAGCCACTGCTGCTGCGTGTGTGTCCCTTTCTCTGCCATCCCCGTGGGATGGTGCCTCCGTATCCCGGAGGGGTTCCTGGGTCTGGGGCAAGGGCTGCCACGCCCTCCCTCTGCACCGCCCCCCACTCCCCCCCCACACGCACAGGGTACTGTTTCCCTTCGGTATGATGCTTGGCTCTGAGGTTTTAGCAGCATTATTTTTGGCGAGCGTCTCATTGGGAAGCCACTCTCAAGTCCAGGCTTGATTATGTGTCCTGTTTTTTAAATCCCTGCTCTTGCACCATTTCAATGGTATCTCTGCATCAGGATTAAAGAGGTGTCTTGCAAAAGCACCTGTTAATTACAGGCACTCACATTTCTGGCCATTACCGCGTCTTTCTTAAATATGCAGCATCGTTAAAGGCGGGGGGAGGCAGGCTCAGGTCTGGGCCATCTCAGTGCAACCGATTTAACACCGGGAAGTCTTTAGGATGCATGCATGACATATGGAGCATGCGTACAGGGGAGGCAAATAAAAAATAGATTTTGCCATTTTGGGGAAAACAGAAGTAAAAGTTAGCCTCAATTAATTGTCTAGATGAGGTCACTATGGCCTTGGATAAGTCATTCAGCTTCATTAGACTTTGGTGGTGTCATATATGAACTGGGGACAATAAGAATTTACTTGTCTGTAGACAGAAGGCTGATGAGATGGTGTCTGGAGAACTCAGCTCTGGATTTTTGTTGTGCCAAACATTGAGCTGAGTGTGGACATAGCGCTAAGATAGAAGAGTCTGGACATACTGGTTGAAAGGGATAAATATGTGATTTCTTTCAACCATTTTCCCTTGTAGAATATTGCATCCTCACCAGGAATACTTAAAGCATATCTGCAGAGTTTAAACAATTAAAACAAACACCTGTGTCACTATCACCAGGTCAATGGCCTCTGAGTGCCCGGATCCAGCCCAGCATCCTTTCTCACTTACTCTTTTATGGTCACTGCCTTGCTTTTCTCTATAGTTTTTCCACCTGTGTTCCCTCTACTACTTTGAACCTTATACATTCCTTCTGTTCTAAACATTATGATTATTGTACTTAGAATTTAACCTTTACCAAAGCACTCATTTCCCACTGGGGAAGACCAGGTCCTGGAAATACTCTAAAAACATTTACCCATGCCTTTGCTTATTTTCTCTCATTGTTGTGTGTTTTAATTCCAAATATTTGAGAAGAACACCACAACATGTATTATTCCACACAGTCAGCGTGCATTTAGATCCACTCCTGCATTTGCCACTGTCTTTGCTCTTCATTCTTCTTGTGCTTCCAGCCTTCCCTCTGGGATCTCTTTCCCCGTCTGATGTACAAGCTTGAGCATATCCTTTGCTGGTAGTGAACTCTCTCAGGTCTGTATGCCTGGAAACTCCTGGTGGACGGATAGTTTGGGCAGTTGTATTAGTTTCCTGTGGCTGCTGAGACAGAGTTGGTGACTTAAATCAATACATTTCTTTTTGTGCAGTTCTGGGGGCCAGAAGCTCACAGTCAGGTTCTCGGGGCTAATGTCAAGGTGTCAGATGCGCTCCCTCCCGAGCTCTAAGGGAGAAACTGTTTCCTTGCCTTCGCCAGCTTCTAGAGACCTTGGTTCGTGGCTCCTTGCTCCATTTTCAAGGCCAGTATCAAGGCATCTTCATCGAATCTCTTCGGTGTCAAATTTCCATCTGCCTCTCTCTTGTAATAACACATGTGGCTACATTTAGAACCCACAGAGAAAATCCAGAATGGTATACCCATTTGGAGACCCTTAACTTAATCACACTGGCAAAGTCTTTTTGCCATAAAGGTAACATTCATGGGGTTCTAGCGACTATGACCTGAATATCTTTGAGGGCCATTCTTTTTCCTTGCATAGGACTGTATAGAATTATAGTTGATCATTATTACTATTTTTTTTAGTATAAAGTTGGCCCTTGAATATCACGGGTTTGAACTGCAAGGGTCCACTTAGATGCAGATTTTTCTCACATCCACAATTCAACCAACCTCCGATCAAAAATAGTATTTTGCATCCATGGCTGGGAATCTGTGGATACGGAGGGCTGACTGTATGCATTGTTCGATTCCATTTTATATCAGGGATTGAGCATCCATGGATTTTTGTATTTGTGTGCGGGCCGGGGGGCGGGATCCTCCATGGATACCAAGAGACAATGAAGTTTTGGGGGATTCCAAAGTTATACATGGATTATTAACTTCACAGGATGGGTCAGCACCTCTAACCCCTAATTGTTCAAGGATCAACTGTATTAAAGGTATTATTCAGCTGTCTTCTGGGTTTCATTTCTGATGTTGAGACATCATTTCTCATTCTAACCATCATTTGTCTTAAGGTAATCAATATATATTTTTTAAGATTTTATTTTGGTTTTTGATCACTGTGATATATCTAGGTATGTGCATTTCTTTATACTTATTTAGCTTGGGATTCTGTGGTCTTTTGAATCCATGGTGTCATTCAGAAGTTCTGAAAAGTAACCTCAGCTATTATTTCCTCAATATTATCTCAACCCCACCCCCACTCTCCTCCTCTTCTGGGACTCCAGTGAAATGTGTGTTGGACCTTTTCACTGTGTCTCCCATGTTGTAAATCCACTCTTCTGAGTTCTCCATATTTTTGCTTTTCTATGCTATATTCCGGACAACTTCTTCTGATCTAACCTCTGGTTTCTAATTCTGTCCTCTGTTGTTTTTAATCTGTTGCCAAACACTTCTGTTGGGGTTTTGATGTTACTGAATTTTCCCTTTCTAGAGGTTCTGTTTGATTCTCTTCCAGATCTGTGAGGTGATTTTTTTTTTTTTTTTACCATTTTTTTCTTCCCTGCAGATGTCTGCAAACTTGTCGTTTACTTTTTTCATGTGGGAGGCATACATAAACTTAACGGGGCTGTTTCTGAAGCCTGCCCAGGTCTGTTACTACTCTCCGCTGTTTATACTGGTTCTCACTCATGTCGCCTTATTTCCCTGTGTGGATGATGATCTTTAACTATTTTGCTGGCTGTTTCCCTTAAAAATATTACTTGTGGAGATGACCTGAGGCTTGGAGTAAATGTACTTTTCCCCACCTGGATGCTTTAGGGGTATTACAAGTTGGGGACCATTTCAGACCAAATTTGTTGTGCTGTTTGTTCCTGGAGTGAAATATGTATGGTGGCAGGATTGTGGCCACATTTTCTAAGAGTATTTTATCCCCCTTCCATCTCCTTCCCCGTCTCCTGCACTGCTGAGGTACAGAACAACCTTCTTTCTAAGCCTGTGGGGTTAGGGAGGAGCAGCAGGTGGCAGATTGGTTCTGGTTCAGCCTATGCATAGGACTGTATAGAATTATAGTTGATCATTATTATTATCAACTATATCCTGAGAATGTAGCCTTTGGGACCCAGCTTAATGCAGGGAAAGTTATTTTGTAAGTCTTTCCAGTGAATGTGCTCTGTGCCTTGATTTCATCACCCCTACCTCAACAGTATCTTCGAGGCAGAAATGACTTCGGCACACAAATAATCCTCTAGTTTCTTTGGGTTTAAGCTTTCCCCCAAAATTGGCCTGGCAGGGCTGCACGGTCTTTTCAACTCCTCAGTGCTTTTAAGGTGATTTATCCAGAGTTGTTTTCAGTCCAGAGGGTTTATCCGAATAACCTACTACCTAATGCACGCTTACAGGAAACAGCTATTACATTTTTTATTATATAAAATTATGCATTTATGTTTAACAATCATTGCCTTTGGGAACAACCACTGCCTTTAAGAACTTTACAGTGCAAAAAGATCAAGGGAATGTGGGCCCACACGTTTTTATTTGTTTTAACAGAGTAGTAGCAACCACATGGAAGACTGATCTGGTGTAGACTCTTGGGGGGAAAAGGGTGTGAGGCTTGATGGATTGTTCCATTGACATGAACTTGAAGAGCCCGTCTTGATTGACGCCACTTGTTCTTTCCTCAAGGGTTAACTTCAATTGGTTGTCCAATAAGTGGCATTGTTGCCTTGGAAAAATAACCACCAAGGGAAAAGCACTCTTGGCTGTTTCCCAACGACCTCAGCCTGGTCCTGAGTTGCCCTATGGTGGACAAGATCCAGTCTTTCCAAGTTAGGGGCAGTTGTGAAGGCACCTGGTTTTGACTGAGGCTGTAGTGACAGCAGTAGTCAGCAGCCTCTCCTCTCCTGCCCCGATGCCGTGGCGCTCCAGCGCATGTCTGTGACAGTGCAGGCGGATTCCTGACTCTGGCCATAGATACATATTACATACGCTTGGGACAGGTTTCCGAGTCCAGTCTTTGGCTCACTCTCAACATCACGTTTTGACTAGTTGGTCTTGGGTCAAGGCTTTAAAACTTTAAATCCCAAATGTCAAGAATGAATTTTTGACCCCTGGGTCCTCCTATCCCAAATGTGGATGGAGACCTCTGAAATTATAATCAATAGGAGGAAAAGCCTATGAGTCATTTGTTGATTCGGAAAACATGGAAAGGATTTCTACGGTCCGGAAAGCACCATGCTGAGTCCTGTGGCGTCTTTGCCCTCAGAATGCGGATAATCTGGTCCCATGTAGAGAACTCAAGGATGGTCACCTAAGAGGGAAACAGACTTACAGCCCACCCCCCGCAAGGCTGGTTGTGAGAATGGTCCATGACAGTGGTTCTCAACCTTCCTAATGCCTCGACCCTTTAATACAGTTCCTCATGTTGTAGTGACCCCCAATTTCATTGTTACAAATTGAACATAATGAAAGCATAGTGATTAATCACAAAAACAATATGTAATTATATATGTGTTTTCCGATGGTCTTAGGCGACCCCTGTGAAAGGGTCGTTCGACCCCCAAAGGGGTCGCGACCCACAGGTTGAGAACCGCTGGTCCATGATGTTTATCATCCCGTTACTTATGAGGTTTGATTTGGCTGATCTGGCTGCTGCTGTTCTCTTCCTTCCGCATACCTCAGTGTCTGTCCCTCCCAAATCCGGGCTGACACCAGTGACTGTGATTGCCCCACTTGGAGGAGGACTGTCCTTTGTTCAAGGTGTAAAGGTGGCTGTGCTTCTCCATTTAAGACTCAGCAAAAGACAAAGCAGAGAAAGCCTGAAGGCGGGAACTAATTGATCTTGTGGCCCATCACCAGGCTTCATGCAGTCATGGTCAAAGAAACAAAAAATAATTTGTGATTTAGGCATCGCAGTAGACTTAATTTCCTGGAAATCTTTTCAGAATGGACGTTGGAATTTGATTACCAAGACGTGGCTGGAGTGATGTGTTCTCCCTGCCAATTCTTTCAAAATTCGAGGTTCTGCAATCTTCCTGCAAAAGTGAGGTTGGTGCATGTACTGGTTCACGTCATCAAGAGAGCAGTTAGAGCTTCAGCAAACAACTGCCCTGTATGCCTTTAAGAGGAAACCAGCGTAAGAGCAGATTTGTTTCACTCTGGCTGGTGTGGCTCAGTGGTTGAGCATTGTCCCATGCACCAAAAGATCGCCAGTTTGATTCCTGGTCAGGGCACATGCCTGGGTTGCAGGCTCTATCCCCAGTAGGGGGCGTGCTTGATGTTTCTCTTTCTCTCGTCCTCTGTTCCTCCCTCCCTTCCTCTCTCTCTCAAATCAGTAGACACACACACACACACACACACACACACACACACACACACATTAAAAAGCATATTCGTTTCCTCACATCTTCTGCAGCATACCTCAGAGCAGCGGTCACCAACCTTTCGGACCTCACGGACCACCAGCGGTCCGCAGACCACCAGTTGACAACCACTGCCTTAGCGGGTATGCTGCAGCAGTGTCTCCAAACTGCCCCTCTCTTTCCCGGCAAGATGTCAGGCTGTTAGCCTCCAGCTCCACAACGTCCTTGACAATGGGGATTCCTTCCTAGGTTGATTCTGAGCACAGATTCTGCCTGTTCTTATTTTTGCTTTCTATTGGTTTGCTGTTTTCCATTCATTATCTGTGCTATTTCTCCAGCCCTGCTCTCTGGTTGCTTTGCTGAGTCATTTGATCCTAAACAAGGGTGACTTCTGTGCTCAGCTTGTTATGAAAGTTCAGTAAAATGTGACACGGGGTACGTTCCCTCTTTTGTATCTTTATACTCCTCTGGTGTTTGGCCGGGGGTGGGGGGATGTCATGTTTTCCTGCATATAATACTCTTGTCATTCGAGTTTTAATTGCAATAAATAATAAAACTAAGTTGTAGTAGACTGGTTCCTCCTCCTCTTCCCCCTCCTCCTCCTCTTTCACAGGGGGCATCAGAAAGCACTCATATATGCAGAGTATTAAAATACCAACTCCTTAAACTTAGGTGAGACTGCATCCTATCACTTGCTTTTGTATATGCGTGTGGAGGAAAATGAGTCTGTGTTGGAGGGTGTCTAACACCACGTTAGAGGGTATTTTGATCGTTTACAAAAGCAGAGAAGGAAGGCAGTGCAAGTGCTGGGCCCAGCACTGTTGACCGGCTGATAGAGGCGATAAAGGCAACTAAAGTTCTTAGAGAAAAAACAGGACAAAGTTGGGTGTCAGCTACTCTGCTCCTATCTGGGCACTCCCACACACAGCCTCTCCGGGTGCTCTTGATGGGGCCCACACTTGGACATTATCTTGGTTCATGGAAAGATAAGCTGCAGCTGCCTTGGGTGGCTGGTGCCCTGTGATCTCCAACTGATGAGTCGACCCCACTGTGAGTCATGTACTCCACAATATTGACTGAGCTCCTGCTTATGCCTGGCCATTGGGCAATGTCCTAGGCATTGGGCATGGAGCAGACAAGATCCTGTTCTCATGAGTTTATATTCCAGGGGAGGGACAGGCAATAGAGCATGAAATAAACAAGGTAATTTCAGATACGATAAAGCTAGGACAAAGGGACAGAGAATGACCTTGTGTCCTGCTTTAGATGCCTGAAGCAACGATGACCAGTAGAACTTTCCGGATGCTGGAGATGTTACCTACTGTGCTGTCCAGTATGGTAAAAACGGCCGGTACGACTGAGGGACCGAGTTTCAAATGTTATTTAATATTAACTTCAATTTAAATAGCTCCATGTGGTCCACAGCTACCTATGGGTCAATGCAGAGCCGGAGGAAGGACTTTTAGGCAGAGGACAGAGACTATGCAAAGGTCCTGAGGATATGGTCACCCTGAGAACCCAGCATGGGATCTCTGTCTGGAGACTGTGCCTGGTCTTTATAGAGCAAATCCGAAAATCTTAAAAAGCTTCCTGCCTCTGTTCTGTGGGCCCCTGGAGAACCTACAGAGGAACGAGAGTTAACCAGATGGGAATTGAAAACCCCTGCCCAACAAAGAACCCGTTTCCTTTCCTGGGAAGGGCTCCTTCCCACACCGTCTGACTCACAACTGGCTTCCCCTGCGCAGGGCGCTGCGGGCCTGTGTGCAGAATGTCCCCCTTACGCGGGCGGAGCTGGTTCATTCGGGGAGCAAATCCTGTCTTTGTTCTTGCCTTGCATCTTCCTGGAACAAGACGCTGGAGCCTCCACCATTGCTTTCTCAGGGGGTCTCGAGGCAAATACTTCTGACTGCCGTGCATTTAGCCCGGGGCCCGAGACCTCATCTTTCCTGGCTAACTCTCCTCGCCCACGCTGATGATGGCAGAGCTGGCCCTGGTTAGAAAGAGAAACTGGGGTTTAGAGATCGTTTCACTGTGAGTTGCCACTTACGTGGAAAGAGTTAGGAAAGAAAAGAGGAGAAGGGAGGAGAGGAGCGAAGAAGAAAGTTTCCAGGAGCGTTTCCAGCGGCTTTCTCACAAGCCACACGTGCTCTGGGAGCTCTTAGGCCGTGCAAGGCCTCTGTCCCTCTTGGCCAAGAAGTGGGCTATTCCAGGCAGCCAGCGGCTGATCCCAGCACAGCAGGGGAGGGAGTGGCCGTGGCAGCGACCAGCCCTGTCCATCCAGTGCGGGTGGCGATTCAGCTCCAGCAAGATTCCCAGCTGAAAACAGACAGGCGGCGGCCTCTCCTGGCTCCGTGTGCTGAAGATTAGATAGAGGAGGCCCCGCCACACAGTCTGATCCTGGGCGAGCCTGGATTAGTCATTGGTTACCACTCTCTTGGCACTTGCATCCTCCAAAGAAAACACAATAACCTAACACCACCCCCCAAAAATATACAGAACTGAGCCAAAGGGTCTCAATGGTAAAATCGGAGACCACAGCCCCAAACCCACTTCCGGGGCCTGAGCGGTGACTCTGCCTTTCCCCCTGGGTCCTGCCTCAACTGTCCGCAGTTGACTCAGAGCTCCTCCTCCCTTCCCCCAGACCAGCAGCGGTTTGGGGTAGACAGGCAAGGGGAAAGCGTAGAGGCTGTCGACTTTGAACTGTGGCAGGTACAAACACAGTCTTGATGCTGATGATCTTTCTGTTGTTGTTAATCCTCACGCGAGGATATTTTTCCATTGATCTTTTAGAGAGAGTGCAAGAGAGAGGGAAACACAGAGAGAAACATCGAAATGAGAGAAACACATCGATTGGTTGCCTCCTGAGTGCTGGGGAGGAGCCTGCAACCAAGTGACGTGCCCCTGACCGGAATTGAACCTGGGACCCCTTGGTCCTCAGGCCAACGCTCTATCCACTGAGCCAAACCAGCTGGGGCGATGCTGATGATCTTGATCTCTCTGCTGAGAAAGTCTGCAGTCATGAAATGAACCGTTGTTCACCCCTGATCCACATGCTGGCTGTTCCGCCCTCCGTGTGCAAGGTGCCTTCCTAGAATACAAGGTGAAAACCCATAGGAATCATGTGCACTGGTCTCCATGGGAAAGCGAGCGTGGCCACGCCTTCTGAGGGTGCCTCGGTTCTCCATCTGCTTTGTGTGTGCATCTCCAGGAGAGAGGTGCCTGCTATGCGAAAGAGGCTGTTGGGCAGCTTTATTGGAAGGTCCTTCTAAGCTGGGGTGGAGGTGGGGAGCAGTATTAGTCCAATTGAATTCATTTGTCTCTAAAAAAATTACTCTTTTTTTTCACTGAAAAATAAGCATGCTTCCTAGAGAAAAGTTGGGACATTTGTGAAAGGAGAAAAATAACGACCTAAGATTCTACCATCTAAACACAGCGGCCCCTGTTAACATTTTGGTATGTTCTCCAATAGTATTTTTTTTTTTTTTTACCACCTAAGGTTTATTTTGCCTTGTACATGTTTGTAACTATACACAAGGTGTCCCCAAAAAACATATACAGCTGATTCTATTACCTTTTGAAAATGAAATGTATTTTAATAAACACTGCCTTTATAATGATTCAAAGTGTGTATACATTTTTTGGGGACACCCTGTGTATAATATGTGATTTTGTGCACTGGTTTTTAATTTGCCATTAAATAGCAAGTGGATAGTAAGCATCACTCTGGATGGCCATGTGGTAATGCCCTTAAGTTCCTATGTACTTGGCACTTGGGTATTTTGAGCCCCGAGAACGCAGTGTAATTAACCATCACACAGTGAGTTGGTGATGAGGCCAGACACAGCGGAGCGTTCCTTACGCTCACTGGTCCTGAGCCTTTCCCGGCCTGCATCCCTCACATGGGCTGCATACCCCCTGCCAGGTGACTCCTTACGTTATTGTGTGTCACCCCTCCCCCACCTTCCACTGAGGATCGCTACACCACCAGCTTTGGGACAGCGCCCCAGGAATGGAGGCCAGATTGTTCCCTTCCCTCGTGTCACTTCAAGAAACTCAGTGTCATAATAAATAACAGCGTTTGTTTGGGCCTGCTTCTCCCAAACCAAGTGCCACCCCCAAGTTCCCATCGCCTGGTGTCCATGCCAGCTCTGTGCAGGAGAAGGGATTAGCCAGGGGAAACAGGGGCAGGCTTGAAGGCCAGCAGGTGGCCTTGGGCTGTGGTGCTCTGGGAACTGCTGTTGTCGGGTGGATGAATAACGTGGCTCCCACTCCCTCCTCTCTCCCCCTCAGAGTTCTTCCCTCCCATTTGGGACTGGCTTCCTGGGCATGTGTGCACACAGGGCCTCTGCTTAGGAGGGTCCTGTGCTCGGTTTAATGCTCTGCTGTTGCCATCTTGAAATTCTTAATAATTTTTAAATTTTTTACAACCCTGCGTTTTCCTTTCGCACGGGGCCCCACAAATTAGGTGGCCAGATTCCACGTGGAACACACTGTACCTGCAGCACTCACCTTGTTACTCTTTTACTTATATGGTGACTCACCCTGCACCCTGGGAGGTGTTTTAGTAGAACAACAAGGTCTTTGGAATCAAACAGACTTTGTTTCAAATGAACACCTACTGACTTTGGGACTTTGGATAACTGATCCAGTCGTTTGGAGCCTCCGCGTTCTCATCTGTGAAGTGGGAATAGTGATCTTAATTTTTTAAGACTTGTGAAGATCAAGAGAATGTATGAAAGGGTAGCATAGTGCCTTGTGTATCCACACTGAATATTACCTTATGGCCCTCCTTCCCTCCTTGCCTGGCACCATATACAGTAGGTGCTCAACATGTGCTTATTTTTTCCAGTCGTTTGGAGCCTCCGCGTTCTCATCTGTGAAGTGGGAATAGTGATCTTAATTTTTTAAGACTTGTGAAGATCAAGAGAATGTATGAAAGGGTAGCATAGTGCCTTGTGTATCCACACTCAATATTACCTTATGGCCCTCCTTCCCTCCTTGCCTGGCACCGTATACAGTAGGTGCTCAATATGTGCTTATTTTTTCATTTTATTGATTTTTTTTTTACAGAGAGGCAGGGAGAAGGATTGAGAGTTAGAAACATCGATCAGCTGCCTCCTGCACAACCCCTACTGGGGATGTGCCCACAACCAAGGTACATGCCCTTGACCAGAATCGAACCTGGGACCCTTCAGTCTGCAGGCTGACGCTCTATCCACTGAGCCAAACCGGTTAGGGCTCAACATGTGCTTATTATATTTCAGTTTGTAATGGTTACTTGTGCCTCTTTATTTCCAAGTGGGGCCAGGGGGTGTGTCCTAATCTCTAAGTAAGAGTGAGTACCAGGCCATCAGAGGGGCTCATTCTAGGTACTGACTTTTCTTCTGGGAATCATACTCCAGGCCATGTATCAGGACACCTTTTTCTTAATAATTAAGTTCACCACCCGTGTGTCACTCTATGGAGCTCATGATAGCACATCCTCACCAGTGCTGACTACACCAGGCACTGGGCTGTTGGACACATCTCTTCTACCATAATTCTAAAGGTAGGCATGGTCTTTACCCCATTTCGTGTGGCTGATTGCAGCTGTCTGGCTCCAGGGCCTGTGTTCTTAACCACTATATACTTCCTTTTCGGGGGTAAGCGGGGGCTGAGCCTTAGATATGGGTTTGGGAAGTCCTGGCCAGTGTGGCTTGGTTGGAGTATCATCCTGTTCACCAAAAGGCTGCAGGCTCATTTCCCAGTTCGGGCATGAGTGGAAGACAACCAATGGATGTTCCCTCTCACATCCATGTTTCTCTCTCACTCTCTCTCTCCCCCATTACTCTCTCTGTAAAAATCAATGTGTATCCTCTGGTGAGGATTTAAAAAAAAGAAAAAAGATATGGGTTTGGGAAGATGAGTGTGGAGGAGCACTTTTTAGTAAACTATTATCTTAAAATGTATTTCATTCCACTCCCCCGCCCCCTTTCCTTTAGCAGTTATCTTGTTCTATGTATCTGCGGTATGGGTCTGTTCTGTTGTGTGTGTTTTTTCTTTTAGATTCCACATATCAGTGAAATTATATGGTATTTGCCTTTCTCTTTCTGACAATGTATTATTGAATCGGTTTGCTAATATTTTGTTGAGCATTTTTACATCTATGTTCATCAAGGATATTGGCCTACATTTTCTTATTCTGTGATGTCTTTGTTTTGTTTTGGTGTTAGGGTAATGCTGGCTTCTAGAATGAGTTTGGAAGCATTCCTTCCTCATCAGTATTTTTTTGGAATAGTTTAAGAAGGATAGTTATTAATTTTTCTTTAAATGTTTGCTAGATTCCATCGGGGAAGCTGTCTGGTCCTGAACTTTTTTTTTTTTTTTTTTTTTTTTTGCAGAGTTTTTATTTTTTATTACTGCTTCAATATCATTGCTAGTAATCAGTCTGTTTAGATTTTCTATTTCTTCCTGGTTGAGTGTTAGAAGGTTGTTTGCTTTTAGAAATCTACTCATTTCTTCAGTGTTGTCCTAATTTGTTGGCATGTAATTATTCATGGTATTCTTTAACAATTCTTTGTGTTTCTGTGGTGTTGGTTGTAACTTCTCTTTCATTTATGATTTTACTTATTGGGCTTTCTTTTTTTCTTAACGAGTGTGGCTAAAAGTTTATCAACTTTGTTTATCTTTTCAAAGAACCAGCTCATAGTTTCATTGACCTTTTCTATTTTAATCTCTATTGTGTTCATTTCTGCTCTGATAATTATTATTTCATTCTTTCTGTTTACTTTGGGTTTTGTTTGTTTTTCTTTTTGTGGTTCCTTTGGATGTAAAGTTAGATTGTTTATTTGGGATTTCTCTGTATAGCAATGAACTTTCCTCTTAGAACTGCTTTTGCCACATTCCATATATTTTAGAAAGTTGTTTGTTCATTTTTGTTTGTCTCTAGGTAGTTTTTAATTTTCTGCTTGAGTTCCTCTTTGACCCATTGGTTGTTAAGTAGCATGTTGTTTAGTTTCTACATATTTGTGTTTTTATTTCAGTTTTCTTTCTATAGTTGAGTTCTAGGTTCACACCATTGTGGTCCTAAGAGATGTATTTCAATCTTAATGTATTTCACTCTTCTTGAATGTATTAGTCCTGAATGTGATCTATCCTGGAGAATGTTCCACATGCATATGAAAAAAACCCCCAAAACACGTGTATTCTGCAGTTTGGGAATGAAATGTTCTATAAATATCTATTCAGTAGACTGTTATCCTAAGCAAGTTCTGAGCATAATGAAATAAGACAGAGAGTGAAGAAGAGCAAAATGTACCATCCATGACTGGAGCTCCACCGTGCACTTTGGGGAAACCTAGGAGATCGTGGGAGGGACCCAAGGCCTGAGCAGAAATGCCGCTGTGGCCAGGTTGGCTGGTTCCCGTAGGTCAGCATCTGGGACTGGCGCCTTTAGGTGTCTGTGACTGCGTCATGGGCCGAGAGCCAGGTGAGCCTGGGGCAGCCTGTGGGCTGTGACTAAATTAGGAAGAAAGAGTCCTCGGGCTCTCTGGGGAGCATGCTGGGCAGTGGGCCTCTGGTGGAAAGCTGGACGCGGGCGATTAGACAGACACGACTGGCTTTCACCTCAACTTTCCAGTGTCTGCAGGAACATCACACACTGAGTCCCAGCAGGAGAGGAGCCTCCCTGGTACCAGGGGGCATACCCCCGCCCCACCTCCAAGCATGTGTGTAAAATAGGAGAACCCAGTGAGCTTTAATCCCGAGTCTTTTATCATCTATTCTGGGGAGGCTGTCCCTTGTAAAAACCAGAACCTCCTGGGTAATTTTGAGAGGGGATTATGGTGGAGACTGGGCATTACAGATGAACATCAGACCTCCAGACAGGACGGGCTGGGTGGTGGCTGCTTCACGTGACCTATGGACAGCAGGTTTTTATTTAGAAAAATCACGTGAAGGTTTCGTTTGGGGTGATTGTGTTGTCAGGATTATAGGGTAAGACTTGGGGAGAAGAAGAGGGACACAGAGTGCAGGCGAGTGGTGGCTCCTGGGAGAAAACTGATCAGGTTCCTAAGTAATTAAACCGTAAATCAGGCCAAGCTCATCCCTGGGCCTCTATGAGGAATTTAGTCATTCCGCATAGCGAGGGCTTCTCAGTTTTGTTTTTCTTTCTTTCTTCTTTTTTTGCGGGTATCATATTTTCTGTGAGACTTGTGGAAGGGCTTAGTTTCTCAACTGTCGCACTGTTGATATCTTGGGCTGGGTAATTATTGTTTGTGGGTTCTGTATTGAGCATTGTAGGATTTTAGCAGCAACCCTGACCTCTGCCCAGTAAATGCCAGTAGGAACCTCCAGTTCTGACAAACAAAATGTCTCCATCGTTCCCTGGGGTGGGGGGATCACCCCCAGTTAAGAGCCCCTGCTTAGCGCAGAAGACGGTCCACTTTTCCTGCTGAAAAGTATTGTAGTTACTGCTGGGCAGGTGAAGTGATGGGTTGCCTCACTCCATCTCCTGCTACTCCACACACAGAAAAAAAGAAAGGGTCACCTGTTCAGGAGGTTTGCTGGTTGGGAGTCAGTTTGTCAGTTAGGGTTGGGGTCTGATGTGGCTACATCCCTAAAGGTCTTTTGTGGGACCTTCAGGACCAAATTGTCACACGTGAAAACCCAGAATTAAAAACAAACAAGTGCCCAGCCCAGCCGGCATGGCTCAGTGGTTGAGCATTGACCTATGAACCAGGAGGTCACGATTCAATTCCAGGTCAGGGCACATACCTGGGTTGTGGGCTCGATCCCCAGTGTGGGGCGTGCAGGAGGCAGCTGATCAGTGATTCTCATCATTGATGTTTCTATCTCTCTCTCCCTCTCTGAAATCAGTAAAATAAATATTTTATATCTATCTATCTATCTATCTATCTATCTATATCTATAGCTATATCTGTCTATCTCTATCTCTATCTCTATCTCTATCTCCTCTATCTCTATCTCTATCTCTATCTCTATCTCTATCTATCAAGCAAGGAATCAAACAAACAAACTGCCATCACCTCCACCACTAACAAAAAGTAGGAAATAAACCAGAACTGGGGAGGCTTTGGAATTTTATTAAAAATGGCCACATGATTAGCCCATGTGCTCCCCATGCAGAAGCATTCTCAAAAGCTGGCCTGGGTGTTGATATGTGAAGAGGCTGAGAACATGTGGCGTAAACATGGACTGATATTGTTTGCCATTTACACTCGGCGTGTGTAATGCGGCAGGAATGGCTCCCGGGGGCATGTGACTCCCCTTCCAGATGGGTATGCAGGGCACTGGGGCTGCTCTTTTTCTTTCACTCTCTCCCTCGCCTTCATTCCCCCTCCGGTGCCCCTTTCCAGACTCCTGAGGGTTTAAGTGGAAGCCCGTCATGATTGGCACGCAGAGAGCCGGTAGGATGTCATTGGAATTTTCTAGGGAGGCACATGCGCGACACCCAAAATGACTGCGGGCTTCGGTGGCCTCAGGTCAGCGCTCAATGCCAGGCTCCCTGGTCTTTTTCAGAAAGGTAAGGTTGCATGACGTCATCCTACCTTTCCCCAGCACAGGGGGGCAACCAGGGGGTTCCTCTTTATTCTCTAGTCCAGGCAGCACTTCTGACCATGTTCTTGGCGCTAAGCATTTGTGCATGAGTGTGCGATTTATGTGTATCCCCACCCCCTCCCTTTTAAAAAGGGAATAACTGATTCCTAGGGTAGCATGTGACTTCAGATAGCTCCCCATGACCCCCGTGGAATCCGCGATCCCAATGTCGGGATGTCTACATGTTTCTTTTACTCCAGTTACTGAACTCTTTTTTTTAAAAAGAAAAGTCGGGCGGCCGCAGGAAAACAGATTGCATGATCGCTGGGTCTGAGGGAAGGGAAGGGGACGTTTTCGGAATCCTGAAGTCTTGTGAACAGTAAGAGGGGGTCTCTTAAGATTGAGGCGCTTTGTGTTCGTGGCTGGAATGTGTCAATGATGGGAAATGAATGTCAAGGCGCTTGCCGTGTTTCCTATCTTGAGTGCAGAGGCAGAGCCGTGAACCCGGCGGGGAGTGCCGTGCTAGCATTCACGAGCCGGGATATTTTGCTCAGAAATGTTTCAAAGTTGCTTCTGAGCGCCGCTGGAGGAGCCGTGATCCGCATTTCAGCAACGATTAGATGTCTTTAAATAAAGTTCAATTTCAAAACAAAACTATTTCCAAGTCCCCAAGCAAGCAAGAAAGCGTATAAACGCCTGTCGCGAGGTTCAGGGGACGTATCTGGACTTGGATGTGATGACCCGTTAGCAGGCTCGGCACAACCAAGCCGACTCACCTCGTTTCTTTAACTGCGGCAATTAAAAGTCGCTTGGGCACCTTTGGGAGAGGAATCCTGGTTTTCTGCTTGCAAGTGTGTCCAAGCAAACCCACACGCGTACACTTGTAAAATGGTGTGTCTGCTGTATTTTCCATCATGGGGATTTTTTAACCTTAAAAAAAAAATCCATGAAAAAAATCCATGATGTCGCTTTGCCATTGGTTTCTGCCTTATGTGCGTTCGAATCTCCTTTTATTTTTCTGTGCCAGAAAACTGAAAGGGAGAGAGTTAATATTTTCACACACTCGTTCCCTCCCCCACATGCATAGCCTAACAGCTGCCACATATGATTTTGTGGAATTTGATATTTCAGACGAAATGACTTCCTTATTTTTCAGAGTAATATAATAATCAATTTCCCCACAGAGCCCTGTGGACATGTCAGGCCTGGGCCGCCCCTAATTAGCAATGGATGGGGAAGCCGAGGAAAGTACCCGAGAGCAGGTTTGAGTGAAAAGTCAGCTTGAACCCTTCTTTCTTGCCCCAGCCTGCTTGGATCTGAACCACAGTTGAGTTTATGGTGGATCTGACAGAAATATCTAGAATGGCACATGCAGATGTGACCTCAGGGCCTGCCCCTCTGGCCGTTGCTGCTTTGCCTGTTCTCTCCTCTCTGCGGTAACTTTCCTACGGCCACGCCATGGCTTTGTAAAATCGAGGCAGGAGCCAGAAGTAACCCGCATGGAATGTTCTCTGCCTCAGGTGGCACCTGTGTTTTGTTGGCTGTCGTCAGAAAGGTATGTCTTCTTAGGCACCAGAAACTTCCATCCACTTTGGGGGAAATGGAAGCTTTCTCAAATAAATAGTTTCATGGTCTGTTTATAAAGTCCCAACCTCAAGGTTCTCGTGTACTCTAAGGAACTTACAAGAAGTAAACAGTGCCCATCTGCAGCACAAACACAGAGGCGTGCATACCTCGTATTTCACAGTGAGACACTTAGCATGTTCTGCTGAGGTCTGCCTTCTGTGTGCTTGGAGACAGTCATAAATTCAAGGGAGTCAAACAAGTATTTGTTCAGTGCTTCTGATCTGCCTGGCACTGAGCCAGGAAGCCACTCGGGAATTTCAAAGGTTTTTAGGATGTGGGTGATGTCTTCACGGTGCTTCTAATTTAGAAGGTACGAGAGTCACGCCTGAGCAAACCTCACCTGGCTCTCTGTGGTAGAAACTGCACACTCGGGGAGAAGTCTTGCCACGAAAAGTATGTATTGAACTGTGCGGATGATGCGTCAACATCGCTTAGAAATAGTTGATTGTCCACTGTGTCTGTGACCCGTTGTGGGCGAGTGAAAACGTCAGTGTTTATTCTTCACTATAATTTAAGACAAATGGCCATGCCGTTAGTAATGACAGAAACGGCTTGTGGGGTTTAAAGTAATGAAAAACAGATTGATTTTGTTCCTTTATAGATTGGTGAGTCTCAGACTAAACTTTACAATAATCCTGGAGAGCTAGTATTAAAAATCCCAGTGCCCGAGGTGAATTAGAATCTCTGGAGATGTGGCCTAAGCATCCATTTTTTTTAAAAAAACACCCCAAGTAATTGCAGGGGCATCAAGTTTGTAATCTAATGATAGAGATGACTTTATTTACAGATGTTTTAGTCTATGGTGAATTTGGATAGTGCCCGAGGTGAATTAGAATCTCTGGAGATGTGGCCCAAGCATCCGTTTTTTTAAAAAAACACCCCAAGTAATTGCAGGGCCATCAAGTTTGTAATCTAATGATAGAGATGATTTTATTTACAGATGTTTTAGTCTATGGTGAATTTGGAATTTTTTCATAATCATGATGTCGCTCGACTGAAGAATTTTGGGCATTCTGGAATCTGACCCTTCTGTTCTCTGCGTTAGTGAACGCAGTGTGAATGGAGTTATGCTTTTCTCCCGCTCAGTAAACCTGATAACATGATGCTGAGCGGATCAATTAACTAAGTTGTCTGAGGTTTTGTGAACTTAAGTGTTTTTGATCACAGGAGGCCAAATGTTGAACATGGCAATTGAGTCTTTTTTTAAAAAATTTTATTTGTTGATTTGAGAGAGACATCAATTTGTTGTTCCACTTATTTATGCATTCATTGGTCAATTCTGGTATGCGCCCTGACTGGGGATCGAACCTGGCACCTTGGCATACTGGGACAATATTCTAACCAACTGAGCTACCCGGCCAAGGTAGCGATTGAGTCTTTTTTAAAGAAAGGTAGGTATAAGCGTGATCATGTGTACCCCCTGAAGTTATTTTTGCAGTGTTTAAAAACCCCCATGGAAAAGAAAGCCCCTTCTTGTTTTTTGGTGCCTAAAGAAACATACCTAATGAGGCACTTCGGCTATTTCTTTCCCTAAATCTTCATGGATAGGGTTAAGAGAGCTTATCTTTGTGCTGAACGGCCTGCCCACGCGATCAGGGATAGAAGAAATTAAATTAGTTCATGCTGGCTGGCTCATTCAAGGCAGAGGTGGCTCATTAAATATATAATAGTTAACAAATTTCTTATAACTCACCATAGATTCTTAAAGTTGGAAAGTAGGTTCAGTGGTTCTCAAAGGACAGCGTCAGTATCACCTGGACATGTTAGAAATGCAAATTCTGAGGCCTCAACCCAGACCTCCTGAGAAAGAAGCGGGGAGTGAGCCCAGCATCTGTGTTTTAAGATGCTCTCTGGATGCCCACCAAAGTTTAAAAATCACTGCTCTGGTAGCAACCTGTCATTTTACAGACAGGTCTGCTAACTGGAGGTTAAGTGCCTATCTCTTAAGTCACCCAGGACTAGAGGAGTAGTAGAGACTAGAACTCAGATAGCTCAGTGTAAAATCCATCTCTGCACCGTGGCCAGATCACCCTAACTTTTCCATGAGTCATAAATAACAGCTTTAGGGAAACGCCCACCATCCTAAAATCATAAGGCATAAAGGAACCTTAAATGTCTCGTCTGACCCTCCCATTTTACAGATGAGAAAACTAAGTTCTACAAGGTAAAGTGAGTACAATAAAATGTAGAGTATTGGTGGTAGAGCCTGTTTAAGAAGTGGGTCCACTTACAACCCAAACAGTGGCTCCCCCAATCCCCAAGGTCCCCCACACCCTCCACTGCCTCTTCACTTTCATATGGACTCCATTTAGCTTAAACCATGTTGGTTAAAATGTCCAGGTTAACAGTCAGGCAACTCTAGGAAAAGACGAGCTATTTTAATTGAGAATTTTAATTCTTTAAAATTAATCTAAAATTATATTTTGATTTAAAATTGGCTTTTAAATCAAATGAATTTTATAACACTTACCAGAAAAATCTCAGTGTTATAAATGACTAAAAAGAAAGTTTAGAGAACATAGGGACCATTCATTCTTGAGCATATGTTTCATCTCAGAATCGTGTGGATTAGACACTTATATCTCCTCAGATCACACACTGAAATTGCATTTTCTTCAGATTTAGTTAAAAGGAGAACTGTGGCAACAAGTCTGTTTGTTGAATATTTTAGGATTTTATATTTGATGTGGTTGGTGGTATTTACATAATATCAACAGTGTTCAAAGACTGAATCTAATCCACATTCGCTGCAGAACTTCATCTTCAAAGCCTTGAGCAGCACACACGGAACATTTGCTCCAGAAAACAGATAGAGAATGTGATACACAACTACTGTCTCACACACATACACATGGATCAGTTGTGTACATGTATAGAAATGCTTATAGGTTCTAAACACCTACCATGTGCCAGGCACTGTGACATGAAACGGGACATACAATTCCTGCCTTCAAAATGGTGATGTGGCAGTGAGGAAGTGAGATGAGTGACTGGATACACAACTATGATAGAGGGTGGTAGGAGTTAGAAGAAAATGTAATTGAGGCTAATGGCATAGCAGAGCATTATGGGGGATCATAGAAGGGGCACCAGCCCACACTTGATGGAGGTAGGAGCCAGGGAAGTCTGCCTGGAAGAGGTGACATCCAACTACATGTTGAAGGATAGTTACCTGCGTGAGGAGGAGAAGGGAAGAGATTGTCTTGGAGAAGGACCTGTATGTGCAAAGGCGTTGATATTTGCATATACTGCCCTTCACAGGGGAAGTATTGGCCTGTAACCATGAATGTTTGGCTTCTTAGAGAAAGTTGTGCAGCAGTTTTAAAATATGTATTTCAGACAGCTTGTTTCTCCATCTCAGAAGGCTCCCATGTTCCCCAGAAAAGTTTGTCGGTTGCGAGGTCACCATATGTTATGTGACTGAGACAAGGAAAGATCTCTTCTAACCCTAGAAGTCAAACCAACTTCCTGGATTTTAGCCTGCATAAAACCAGTGGAATTCTACCCAACATGAATTTCCTGAAGAAGGGTGTGTCAGACAAACCAACTCCAGCCCTGAATGGATTCGAGCTGCTTTTTACTGTGAAAGACTGGGCCTGTCTCTGGAATGCCTTTGTAGAGGAGAGAGTCTCATAACGAGGCACTTTTGGTATTTCTTCCCCGAAATCTTCATGGATAGAGCTCAGAGAGCTTCTCCTTGTGCTGAACGGCCTGGCCTGCCCAAGTGATCAGGGATAGAAGAAGTTAAATTAGTTCATGCTGGCTGGCCAGCAACACATACATCTGAACCTAGCCATATACTAGTATGTGAAATAATGTTTTCTTTAGAAGCATTCCCAGGAGCTTGAAATAAATTTAATTTGTGACTAATAATAATTATTATTCAATATTATTCAATAATAATTATTATCATTATCAACCATCATCATGCTTTGCAGAGCATCTGCCCGCCATGTTAGATGTTTAGAACAACTACGGGGGCAGATGTTATTATCTCCATTTGACAGATAAGGAAATTAAACCTTAGAGTCATCAGACTTCAAAGGTGGATCAGATCTTGGCGATCCTTTTATATACAGCTTTCTCATTTTACGAAAAAAAAAGGCGGGGGGGGGGGGGGGGTTTGACTGACCTGCAGTCGCACAGGGAGTGAATAGTGGCTGTAAGACCAGGCCTGGGTCTCCCGATTTCTAACTAGCTCACTAATTTTTTGCTCCGTCACACTGCCTTCGATATTCAATGGTTAAGGGAAACTTAGATTATGCATTTGTTTCTTTAGGAGAAATATTGTTGAAACCATTCCTACCTGCTTTTTTATGAAACATGCATGTATAAAAGTCTCTTATTTTTATACTTTTTCTGTATATAGATAGATACAAATAGACAGACAAATATATACATATATACAAACACACCACACCCAGGTGACACTGGGAAGATGGAGGTGGAATTGGACCAGGCAGAGGCCCAAAGGGAACTTTAACTTTATTTGTATAATTATATATATTTTTATTAAAAATATCTGAGGCAGCCCAGCTGGCGTGGCTCATAGGTTGAGCATTGACCTATGAACCAGGAGGTCATGGTTTGATTCCCGGTCAGGGCATATGCCCGGGTTGTGGGCTCCATTCCCAGTGTGGGGTGTGCAGGAGGCAGCCGATCAGTGATTCTCTCTCATCATTGATGTTTCTATCTCTCTCTTCTTCTCCCTTCCTCTCTGAAATCAATAAAAATATATTTTAGAAAAAAAAAATCTGAGGCAAAATGACCCTAACTGTAGCATTTGTTAATTTGGGATCATGGGTAATGAGTTCATAAGTATATGTTATATTCTTCATATTTTTGTAGTTAAAAAACAAAACAAATATGAGCATTAAAAACAATTACTACTTATAATACCATCATTTTATAAAACAAAGGATATTTTAAAGAAAAAAATGGTACAGAAGAAAAACAGACACAAAAAGTCCTAATCTATGGTTCTTGGTGGTAAGTTGACATTAATTCTCTCTTTGCTTTAAGTCTTTCCTATATGACACTAGCAGAATGTATATTATTTTCTTTGTATATGCTGCATTGCCCATTCTGCTTTTCTCTTTATTATTGAGTTCAGAGAGGAAGGGAGAGAGAGAGAGAGAAACATCAATGATGAGAGAGAATCATCGATTGCTTGCCTCCTGCACGCCTCCTACTGGGAATTGAGTCCAAAACTCGGGCATGTGCCCTGACCGGGAATTGAACCATGACCTCCTGGTTCATAGGTCAAAGCTCAACCACTGAACCACATTAGCTGAGCTATTCATTCTGTTTTGTACATTTTGAGCCCTTCTCATATTGTCAGCAGGAAGGCAAGTCCTCTCTTGTCAGTTATAAAACTGCAAGCTGCCCCTTTGTGAGTATAGGTCTCTTGGCTCTGAGAATCTTATTCTGCCTGATGAAAGTGGTTCAGAGTATAAGGGGCCACCAGAGTATAATGGTGATTTGATATCAAATGTGTTATTTAAAATCATGCCTGGATGTGTTAACTAAACTTATTGTGGTAATCATTTCACAATATACACATATATCAAATCATTACGTTGTACACCTTAAATGTATATGATGTTATAGGTCAATTATAGCTCCATAAAGCTGGAAAAAAAAATTTAAACCACTGTGACAAGCTGGGAGAAAAAAACACAGAATAAAGGAAAAAGCTTTATAATTTAGTACCTTTGAACAAACCCAAAACAAAACAAAACAAATCACACCCATGGAAGTAGGGCCAGGAATGTGGCTTCAGAAGCTCCTTCAGTGAACCCATAACAGAGGACAGAACATTGGTCTTACAGTCAAAAGACCCTCGTTCAAATCCTTTATTCACTGGATGCCCTCGGGTGGTTCATCCGACCTTTCTTGGTCTCAGTCTTCTTAATATAAACTAGAAATGGTCGTATCTGATGAAGGTTCCCATATGGTTGTCCTGGTGATCAGAGAGCTAATGAGGTGAAAACACTTATTAACACTCCAACTGAAAGACATGAAACAAAAGAGAGGTGATGAGATTACCATGCTGTTATGAATCACTCCAAGAGGTGTCATGGTGATATGAATCATCATATGGTAATATCACAGCTGAAGCCCAAATGTGGGCTAACACCAGCATTGACCCAGTAATCTCAATTAGTCACAGGGGCCTAGCTAGTGATAATCCATAGTCCTATTGTTACCAAGAAGACAGCACTAACCAGAAAGTGTGCAATTTCACTCTGCTCCCAGAAAAGGAGAAAATTTGCTGATGAACATCGATGGGGGGTGGCCCACCGTAGTAGCTCCATTAGCCCCAGGAATGAGGAGAGTTGGGTTCCAGGCCCTCCTCCTCTCCTCTGTCTAGAGGTGTGACTTGGTTTGATTCACATATTATGTCTACTTCATTGGGCTTCTCTTTTTTTCTCCGTAAATGGAGTGGGTTAAACTAAATGGTCTCTAAGGCCTCTTCTTGATCTCACATTTGTGACAATGAGCTAGAGTTTAAACTTTAGCCCCAATAGTACTGTAGTATCATCGTTGTCCTCTTGTATCCTGGCATTTAGGGACTGTTCCCTGCGGATCGCGTCCTGACCTCGAGTCTAAGAGGGTTAAAGTAGAGTGGAGAACTTATGATGTGAAGTTCAGCTCCCAGGAGGCGACAGAAAGGGCAGGACTCAGCAAAGACTTGACCCTGATTGCACTTCATTTGATTTGGCCATGTTATGAAGGTGTGACCAAACCTGGAAAACACTCTCTGGCCAGGTTCTGAGCCCTCTCACCTGGATTATATTTTATGTTCTAACACATAATAAAAATGGCATGTCCATTGCTTGGCCTGGACAGGGTCCTGTGTTGAACTGGAAGTGAATTTAAATTCCTGATTGGTTATCTTGGAAGATCTTGTGCCCAGCCAGACCTTGAGCCACGCTGGGCTGCGGTTCTTGGCTTTTGCTTCTGGCTGGCTGACCATCACAGGGGACATTCACACCATGGAACTTCGGCTGTGTCTTCATTATTCCACAGCCCTTTCAGTCTCCTGTTGACTACGTATCCCATTACCAAGCAACTCATAACTCTCTCTTCCCTCCAAGTCCCAGTCCCCAGCCTGCTCCCTCCTCTCTCAACAGATGTCCATCCTTGTTTTTTACTTCTCTTCTCTCCATATTCACATCTCCTTGTGTTTTCTGCCATCTCCCTCTGTCACTCGCCATCTGCTCTGATGATGACAGTGATGCCGATGATGGTGGTAGTGATAGTAGTGCTGATGGTAATGATAAGGGTGAGAAGACAGTTGTAGTAGCGGTTGCTGCTGCGTTTGTTTAGTGAATGCTTACAGTGTGCTAGGAACTGTGTGGAACAATTTATGTGCACCCTATCATTTAACTCGGAACAAGCCTATACCTTAGGTATAGCCACCCGGCTTTAGCAATGAGGACTCCGAGGCTCAGAGAGGCTAAGTATTTGCCCACAGTCCCCAGCTTACAAGTGGTGAACTGGAATTCACACCCAAGTGGATGCTAACTCTGAAACCTGAGCTCCTTTCAATCCCCATTCCCCCACCCCCATCTGCAAGGTGTCTCAGTAGATTAGAAATTGCCCCCTTGAGAAGGAAAAGTCGTTATGTCCCCAGCTCACAAGAGCACCTGTGTGGCCAGGACTGGATCTCTGAATGTGCAAAATGTTGTTGCATATGCCCTGGCCAATGTTGCTAAGTGGTCAGTGTTGGCCTGTGCACTGGAGAGTCACGAGTTCGATTCCTGGTCAAGGGCACGTACCTGGGTTGCAGGTTTGATCCCTGCCCCTGGTTGGAGCGTGTGTGGGAGACAACCAATCGGTGTCCCTCTCACATCAATGTTTCTCTCTCTCGCTGAAACAATAAATAGGAAAAACATCCTCACTCCTTGAGTGAGGATTAAAAAGAATGTTGCTGCATAGCCCACACCCCATGCATACCCTGGTCTTGTAACCACCATACGGGGCTCTTACTCCGCCCAGGGTGGAGGAGCATTCTGTTCCCCAACCTCCAGGAAGCAGGTCTCTCTGGTCAGTGGACACTCACCAAAGTAATTGCTCCAGTTCCCCCTGCAGTGACCCCTTAGGTCCTCACAGTGGTTCCCTCCGCAGAAGAAGCTGGGGATGACAGACTACTGAATCATCGTGGGGCCTTGGAGGGGAAACATCTGAATTTAATGCAGATGGTTGAAGTAGGTTGGCTTTCTTTTTACATTATTATTTTTATTAACAAATAAAGGAAATGCCTTAAAGCTGGGGATGACAGACTACTGAATCATCGTGGGGCCGTGGAGGGGAAACATCTGAATTTAATGCAGATGGTTCTAGTGGGTTGGCTTTCTTTTTACATTATTATTTTTATTAAGCAAATAAAGGAAATGCCTTGGTTTGTGTACAGAAAAGCCCAAGCAGTCCAGGGCAAGTGGCTCAAGGTGTCCCTGTGAAGTCACCAGGAGCTGTCTGCCTAGCTCCAGGCTGGGGTCTTGGGTTGTCTTGACTTTCAAGCAGCCTCTCCTTACGTGGTGGCTCAAATTCAACCAGCATAGCAACCCAGGCATGACAGAAGGGTGTCTCTCTCCTGATAACACCAACAAAATTTCAGGGAGTGTCCATCGCTGAGCCAGTCACGGTGGCCAGGGGGCTCTGTCACATGGGATGGGGATCACTATTCCCATTTTACAGATGAGAAAATTAAGCAACTTTCTCCCATCACATAACCAGTAACTGGCAGGTGGGAGCCCAGGTCTCGGACCACAGTTCACCCTCGTGCTGCCTTTCACTAACAGCCAGTTCATCTTTGCATCTGCAGATGGATTACTGAGCCCAGGACGTTTGCAAGTCTTTGTTCCTTTTGTTTTGTTTGTTACATCTCTCTGAACAGTCTGAGGCTAGCACCACTTCCTCCTGGGCCTTGCTGTTTTGTGCTTACCTCCGAAGGACGATCTATCACTCTCTGTGTTGGTCTGTCTCCTCTTGGGAAGGTATCTCTTTCTCCATCTCTGAGTCCCCACCATTTGGCAACTTCGCCCAGCACATTGTAGATGCTCAATCCTCGTGGGCTGAATGGACCAATTTATGAACGCCCGATGGAGTCTGTGCAGAGCAGAGGCCCCGGGCCCTGCCTGTGTCTTGGGTGCTCTGCCTTCCTTTCAGAATAGGATGAATCACATCACAAAACGCTGGCTGAATTTCTAGCACCCCGACTCACTGCCTCACTCCCTGTGCCCCGCTACAAACCCATCACTGCCTCCTGCTTGGGACTCGGAATAAAATGTAGAAGAGCTTTGGGATGAATAATGGGCCTTGCCATGCGGGGACAGCTGTTGCGCTCTGCTGGTGGAGACAATATGTTGCACGTCCTTTTGGCACTGTGGGATTAAACCATTAGAAACAGTTTTCATCTGGATGTTCTAAATCTCCCCGCATTATAAAGGCAACAATTTCTCCTTTATGTTATATTTTATGTTTAAAACCATGGAGAGAGGTGCTGTTTTAGTTCAAAACAAAACAAGGAAACCTTTCTAAGTGAGCAGGCAACCAACGTTTTCAATGTAATTATGCACTGTGAATTCTTAGTGGCTCAGAAAGGAACCGTCAGCCCTGGAGGCAGTGAGCCCCGTGGAAGCCTGTGTGAATCAGAGAGGCTGTGCTGTGATGGGGGCCAGCCCTCCCGGTGGAGGCGTGGTGGCTTTTCCAGCTCCGCACAAGTAACTCTCTGTGCTGCTCTCTGTCCTTCGAGGTTTGACTCTATGACAGCAAACCGAGCCACTGCACAGGTTTAGAAGACAGGATGGAGCAGGTGCATGGAACTTTGTCTCCCACCGGCTCCCCAGACACGGGACATCCCTACTGTCACCTCTGGAGCTTACAGGGGCTCAGAGGGGCTGAATCTTTGCATCTCCTCAGGGCTCAGCGAGTGTCTCTGAACAGCGGGGAGGGCCACAGATACGTATGGGTGGAAATGATAAGTTGGCGATGAACTAGATAGTACTGGGGCTTAGTTAAGGCTATTTTGTCAGGTGCTAAAAGCTGGTTTGAATGATCTGAGTTCTCATTAAGGTTGTGCTGCTACCCAGCTGTGAGCAAGTCATTTTCTCTCTTTGTTCATGAAGGGGCTGGATGAGTCAATCCCTAAGGATCTTCGAGTCCAAGCTCTCCCGGATTCCATTGCTTGGCTGGGTAGGAAAGTTGACTTTGAGAAGGAAGGGACCTCTGGGTTTTTCTGGATCTTGGCTGAGTTCCCAGAGCGTCTTCAGACACCTGGTGAGATGACCTGTGCTTGTCCAGGACCGCTGGGAACATGAGTTCATGCCAGCAAGATCCAGCCAGTGTCCTGAATGGAAGCCTCTTCTATGTATAATTTTCTTGATGGATTGCATGAGCTTCCTATTTGCTTCCGTAACATATTACCACAAATGTACAAATTTCTCATCTTACAGTTCTGGAGGTCAGAAGTACAAAATCCATCTCACTAAGCCAAAGTCAAGGTGTCACCGGGGCTGATTTCTTCTGGAGGCTCTAGGGGAAATTTGTTTCCTTTTTCAATTTCTAAAGGCCTCCTGTATTTTCTTGGCTCATGGCCCCTTCCTCCATCGTCAAAGCCAGCATAGTGTCTCATCTCCTCCCTGACCTCTGCTTCCATCCTAATAGTATCTCTTCCTGACTCTGATCCTCCTGCCGCTGTTTTATAAGGACTCTTGTGAATACATCGGGCCCACCAGGACAGTCTCTCCATCTCATGCTCCTTCATTTAACCACATTGGCAAAGTCCACCTACCATGGAAGGTGACATTGCATAGGTTCTGGGGATTAGGATGTGGATATCTTTGGGGGCCATTATTCAGCCTACCACAGGGATTACCATCAGTTTTCAAAACCTAGACATGGACAGGGAGAAGAGTGTATTGGGGCTCCTGCTTTGGAATGGGGAATTGTAGACCATCCCATCTGTTTAAGCTGCATACAACAGCAAAACCCATTCGCTTTCTGGGTATCTTTAGATTCTGCTTTTTGAATTATATGAGGGCCTTTATCCACAATATATACACTCTTTTTTAAAAGCTAAATTGATACACTTTATTTATTTATTATTACTGTTTTTTAAACATATTTTTATTGATTTCAGAGAGGAAGGGAAAGAGAGAGAGAGATAGAAACATCAATGATGAGAGAGAATTATTGACTGGCTGCCTTCTGCACACCGCTCAATGGGGATCAAGCCCGCAACCCAGGCATGTGCCCCTGACCGGAATCGAACCCGGGACCCCTCAGCCCACAGGCTGACGCTTTATCCACTTAGCCAAACCTGCTAGGGTGAAATGTACACTCTTAAAAGAGGTGTCCACATCTTCTTACAGTCACCAGGTTCTGATGAGCCATGTCCATTATCTTCCTTCTCCATTCTCTTTACGGCTGTTGCTGAGTGTCCACCAAGTGCAAGGCAGCGTGCCGGGGAAATCCACAGTCTCCCAGACATGCTCCTTTCCCTCGCAGAGCTTAGGTCTAGTGGAAGCAGAAAGGCACATAAGCAGTTATTTTGAACACAAGGCAGGATGTGCTAAGTGACATCAGAGCGAGGAACCAAGGGAGTGGGGAAACAGGAAGGCGACATCACTTCTAGCCCCGAGGGTGTCAGATCAGATGCCCCCATTTTTTGGTCAAAAGTATGATTGCTAGAAGCCCCTGAATTTTAGGACTTTTAAAAGATAGGATGATTGGTCTTCCTCTTTCTCTTAGGGTCCTTGGTTCAAAAGAGGTATCCAGCTCTGGTGACTTATGTGAAATCACTTCTACTCAAGGTTGAGTAAAGTTGGGGACAGTAAGAATTTGCTAGGCAAAGCAGGACTTGAGAAGAAAATGGTCTTATTCATGTTGGATCTGAAAGGGTGATCTTCTGCAACCTGGGCTGTACTCAGAGCCGCACCTGCTTCCCTGGCTGACCTATGACACCCAGGAGGCTGGCTTTCCTGGTTAGAAAGGCAGCAATTCCCCACGCGTCCTCTTAGGGGTGAAGGGGACTCTCCAGCCAGAGCTCCCTCCAGCCCAGGACGCAGTTTTAGAAAATACAACTGACTTCTCCTGGAAAAACAAAACCAACCTCTTCTTACTCTGGTCATGTAAACCAAGTTGGCACCTCATTATCGCCTCGTTAGCAAGGACAGGCTGCGTTGAGGACAAACCTGGTAGGAAGGGCTGGCTCCCTGTGGGCAGGGTTTTGCGTTAAGCTTAATTGCTTTTCTAAAGCTCAGCCACTTAGTACTGCACCCGCAGAAATCTATCATCAGACTCTTGACCATCCTCCTCTTCCTTTCCTATTCTCGCCTCCCCATCTTCACCATGATCTGTGCCTGGGCCCCCCTGGGGCCGCCAAGGCTCTGCTACAGCCAGCACCCCTAAGAGGAGCAAAGGTCTGTGACCACCTTTCACCTGGAACCCCCAGCCTTCCAAAACCCTAAAATGCAGCCAGCTCTTCTGCCCTTGGAGCACAGCAGGGCTGCTCCTGGGTGAAGGTGGGATCTCTTTAATGACTTGATTTCTCACAGGATGGGAAACAGTAACTCAGGGTCATATTTATCTGGCTCCGACATGTGTTTTTTACATGCATTTGAACACGGGTGTGCCTGGTCTTCTGAGAACTCACTTCAAACAAAACAGCGAGGCAGCCCATGAGACACTCAGAGGGCTGAGAGGCTGCACGCCTAACCGCCGCCCTTGTTCTTCTTTTCAAAGCCTGGCTGGCGGTGGAATCCCACATCTGTATTCACTCACTGTGAGTCCTTGCAAGCAAGGCCACCTAATCTCTCTGAGCATTAGGTTCTTTCTCTGCATAATTGAGACACCTCAAATGAGATAACGCAGCCTCGCTAAGCACTGGTCCCACAGAAGCATTGCCATCAACGTGAGACTCTCTCCTGCTTCCCTTCTTCCCCATGACCTACACCCATGAGACACTCAGAGGGCTGAGAGGCTGCACGCCTAACCGCCGCCCTTGTTCTTCTTTTCAAAGCCTGGCTGGCGGTGGAATCCCACATCTGTATTCACTCACTGTGAGTCCTTGCAAGCAAGGCCACCTAATCTCTCTGAGCATTAGGTTCTTTCCCTGCATAATTGAGACACCTCAAATGAGATAACACAGCCTCGCTAAGCACTGGTCCCACAGAAGCATTGCAATCAACGTGAGACTCTCCTGTTTACCTTCTTCCCCGTGACCCACACACACACACACACACACACACACACACACACACACACACACCTCACGGTAGCATTGCAATCAACGTGAGACTCTCTCCTGTTTACCTTCTTCCCCATGACCTACACACACACACACACACACACACACACACACACACACACACACCTCACAATTTTCTTAGACCAACCCAAGCAGAAGCTTGCTTTCTTCTAAGTGTCTCCAAAATGGGAGAGATGATGTAACATGCCACACACTTTCCATGTCTCCCCTTTATTCCTGAACCATGCCCACCCCCAGCTTCTCTCCTTTGCTTCATTGTGGTTAGACTTTTACTGTACAGAATGTGTGACAGTGGAAACCTTGTCTGAAGTGTTGCAGCTTTGTAGCTTCTATGCCACACTTATTTATATGAGCATGCTGAATATACAGCTTGGGTTGTCCATGTTAATCCCAGCTTCAAATGCACAGTCCCATTCTTCCCTTTCAAATGTCCTGGGAATTCCAGTTCATCAACACCCCAAACATATTTCCCTATTACACCCACTCCCCAAAAGAGGTGTTTAGCCCTGGCCGGTGTGACTCAGTTGGTTGAGCTTTGTCCCATGTACCAAAAGATTGCTGGTTTGAATCTGGGTCAGGGCACACGCCCAGGTTGATCGGGCATGCAGGAGGTGGCTGATCAATGTCTTTCTTTTATCAGTGTTTCTCTCTCCCTCTCCCTTCTCTCTCTGAAATCAATAAAAAAAAGGGGGGGGGTTTAAGATACAAGAAATATGGTCTCACAAAAGAGCCCTGACTGCGGTAACCAGATATCCCAGACTTTCTGGGAAGGGCTGTCCCCTTATGCATCCTAGTTTTTGGTTCAGAAAGCACCATAACCACAGCAAAGGTCACATGGAAGGCACAGGTTCCAACAGAATAGTCCTGTAGTAAGAGTTTGTGTGAGCCCACCACTGCCTACGACCTCAACTTCAGATTCTTCTCTTGTAAATGTTTGGTTATTCTTTGTGCTGGTTGGGCTTGAGCGTGGGCTGAAGGGAGCATGATTCTTGCTGCATTTGGATGTGAAATAAGGACAAGGATGAAAATGTATTTGGCGCAAGTACACACCTCTCATTCTGTCTGTGGTTTTGAAGCCTGTTTTTTTTTCAGTTAACATTAGAGTACATGGATTTTCTCAGGTCGCTAATTTTGACCATACCAAATTCAAGATAGTGTCTACTATTGGCAATGGTAGGGGTCAGGGTGGATGGGGAGAGTGGATACCTAAGGAACATTTGTGTGTTGGAATATTTTCTGTCTTATGCTTGGTGCCAAGTACACTTTTTTAATGTCTTAAATATTACATAGTAAAGCAGAAACTTAAACACCAGTAGCAAATGTCTACTTAAAATTTCATTCTGTAGCTAATATCACAATTTACTCAGTTTAAAACTCCCCTCCCTGTTATCGGATTATTTGTAATTTTCAACTGTGGACACTTAAATAATGAAGTATTACTAAACATCTTTGGGCGTCAAGTTTTGTCTGAATTTTCGCTCGCTTTCTTCGGATAGATACATAGCATTGAATTATTGGGTTAAAGCATGTGGCTCTCGGGAGTACATATGACGTGGCTACCTTTCAACAGAGTTGTGTGACTTTAAGACAGTCGTTGACACGTGTCCATTCCACTTTATCTCACACCAGCACTGAAGGCTATTGTGTGTGTTTTTTTGAAATGTGCCACTTTGCTAGGCAAATATTTGTTGCTAATATATCTCTTTGATTACCAGCGAGATGGAACCTTCTCTCATATAACTTTTCTGTTGGAGCTTTACTTTTAATGGAGGTGTATGTGTGAGCACAGGTTTTTGCAGACACCCTTCTGTGTGGGGCCCTGTGGGAGGGTCTTGCTCCCATGGGTGGGGGGACCACAGCTACCCACTGAGAGCCCCCTGGCCTCCTCGGGGAAAGCAGCTGTGCCTCTCGACCCCTGTCTTCCTGCAGTGCCGCCAAGCTCCTGGACAAGAACCCGTTCTCGGTCAGTAACCCGACCCCCCTGCTTCCTTCGCCTGCCAGTCTCCAACTGGCTCAATTGCAAGCCCAGCTCACCCTCCACCGGCTGAAGTTGGCACAGACAGCTGTCACCAACAACACTGCGGCCGCCACCGTTCTGAACCAAGTCCTCTCCAAAGTGGCCATGTCCCAGCCGCTCTTCAACCAGCTGAGGCATCCGTCCGTGATCAGCGCCCCCCACGGCCACACCGCGGTGCCCCCACATGCTGCGAGCGTGCCCAGTGCCCGGTTTCCCTCTAACACAATCGCCTTCTCACCCCCCGGCCAGACACGAGGCCCGGGACCCTCTGTGAGCCTTCCCAGCCAGCCCCCCAACGCCATGGTGATGCATCCCTTCACTGGTGTCATGCCTCAGACCCCTGCCCAGCCGGCGGTCCTCTTGGGCATTGGCAAGACTGGGGCAGGTCCCGCCACGGCAGGATTCTACGAGTATGGCAAAGCCACCTCCGGCCAGGCCTACGGCTCCGAAACGGATGGTCAGCCCATCTTCCTGCCGGCCTCGGCCTCTACCTCGGGCAGCGCGACCTATGAAGGACAGTACAGCCAATCGGGGCAAGATGGCCAGGCTGCCTTTCCCAAAGACTTCTACGGAGCCAACTCCCAAGGCTCGCACGTGGCAGGCGGGTTTGGGGCTGAGGCCACGGGGGGCCTGAAAGGGGAGGTAGGTCCGCTGCTGCCGGGTCCAAACAGCCAGTGGGAGAGCCCCCACGGATTCTCTGGCCAGAGCAAGCCTGACCTCGCAGCAGGCGCCAGCCTGTGGCCTCCACCCCCCAGCCAGTCCTACGAGCTGTATGACCCCGAGGAGCCCACCCCAGACAGGACCCCTCCTTCCTTCGGGGGTCGGCTGAACAACAGCAAGCAGGGTTTCAGCGGTGCACGGCGGCGGGCCAAGGAGGAACCGGCGGTGCTGTCCGTGCGGCCCCTGCAGGCTCACGAGCTGAATGACTTTCATGGGGTGGCCCCTCTCCACCTGCCACACGTCTGCAGCATCTGCGACAAGAAGGTATTTGATTTAAAGGTGAGTCATCTAAGACCACGTAGGAGCCACTGATGGAGCCTGGGCGGGCTCACCACCACCACCCAACTCTCACTGTTTATGGGCGAGAAACTGGTACCTTTGGGGACTGGGGAACAAAATGTTGCCATCTGTCCCCTTGATGACAACCACAGGTATTAGAACCAAAAGGAATTCCAGAAATGTACGAGGGCCAGTCCCTTGCTTTAAGGCAAGTAAGAAATTCTTAACCCATGTCTATAGCTGAGAAGCTGCGGCTGAGTGGGGGTGGGGAGAGAATCAAGTGACCCCGCCTGGGTTACAGAGAAGGGACTTGGGGACTAGACCCTCCTCCCGCCTCCTTGAAGAAGGCTTTTCCTCTGTGGTACACGTAGAAGTTACATATATTATCCTGGAGACAATATATTGTATTGAGTTTGAAAGGGGGGAAAAGTGAGCAGAATTTTGGATCAGGGGCAAGAGAAATTCTCAGGTGGGACCTAGATAAATGATCAAGAAGGCCTCAGCGTCCCCACCTGCGAAATGGAGATGGAGCCTCCTCACACTGCCCAGAGGTTGTAACATGCTCCAGCTGCAGCAAAGTGCCATTAGGGTGTCATTTCTCCCCAAAATGTGTTGATGATGCAGCGAAATATTTCAAAGCAATAACAGCTAACATATATTAAACCTTCCCCGTGTGTCAGCAGTAACTCTCCAAAGTTGATACTGTTGCTATTCTCACTTTACAGAAGTGAAAACTGAGGCCCAGAGAGATGAAATGACTTGTCTGGGGCCCTGGGACCCCGTAGCTAGAAAGCAGCAGAGTGGAGACTTGAATATGGGTCTGGCCCTCCCAGAGCGTGTGCCTCTTAAGCTCCGCTGCCTTCTGTCTCTCCTCCCGTCTGCATTTCACAATGATCCTTCCTTAGTGGGAGTCACACTGCTGTCATTCCCCTCGGCTTGGGTGCATCTTGTCTCTCAGGTGGGACACAGCCTCTCACCTCTAGTCCCTGGAGGGGGCTGGCTGACATGAGAGGTGATGGAGAGCTTTGTCCCTCGTAAGCCTTTCCTAAGGCTTTGCAACTCACTGTGATTGCACCTGCTCGATTGTCCCAACTGGATGTGGACATGGGCTGGAGGTGCGGTGGGACTGAGGGTCCACTGAGTGGGGGAGAAGGACACAGGTTTTTGAATCTGGGCTTTTGTAGAGGATGGGCAGGGGCTGTGCAGGTAGGATGGAGAGCAGGAGCTGGTCAGGAGTCTAGGAGGGAGAGGAGGCGGGGAAGAGATGCATCGGTGGGGTTGGTCCAGCCTCCCGGTGCGCTGAGATCCTGCCTGGCCTGGGAAGCCTGCACTTACCCTACCTTCCCGTGGACTCAGTTCTCCTTCTGTCATTTTTCTTTCCTCTGGCCTAGGACTGGGAGCTGCATGTGAAAGGAAAACTCCATGCTCAGAAATGCCTGGTCTTCTCTGAAAAGTAAGTGCTGTCCAGGAGAACAGGTTCATGCACGCGCCCAAGAAATCCTCACAGAACACCTGCTGCATGCCATGAAGTCCCTGTCCCAAGGAGCTAACACTTAAGGGGGGGAGGGCTCAGATGATAAACAAAATGAATAGTGAATCACATGGCGTCCATGGGGGTAGATGCTAAGCAGAAAACATCAGGACAGAGGCAGGTGTGTGTGTGTGTGTGTGTGTGTGTGTGTGTGTGTGTGATCCTTGCATAGACATCTCAGGAGAGGATGGAAGGAGCTCATGGCTACTTGGGGAACATGCACTCCTGGCCATCCATGGAGAATGCAAGTTCCAAGGCCCTGGCGGGGCCCTGGGATGCTCGGGCAGCATCGGTGTGACCAGCGCGGAGTGCCCGGTGAGGAGCCAGGAAAATGCCAGAGCCCAGATCCTGAGCCCTTGGGCTTGTCGTAAGGACTTTCGCTTTTGCTTTGAGTGTGACTGGAGCGTTGGTGGGCTGAGCGAAAGAGGGGTGTGCTCTGGCTCTACTGACCAGGCCCCTGGCTGCTGTGCTGAGAATAGATAGTGGAGAGCAAAGGCAGGTGCCCAGAGACCGGTGAGGAGGGGCTACGGGTTTCCACAGAGAAGAGGATGCCGGCCCAGGGACACAGGACCGAGGGTGGGGTTCAGTGTTTTGAAATGAGCGCATTCAGAAGGCCTCCCTTTCTTATTCACAATAGCCGCAAAGGTGGAAGCAACCCAAAGGTCCCCACCACACGAACAGGCAAACACAGTGTGGTACACACTACAGTGGGATATTATTCGGCTTTAAAAGGAAAGAATTTCATGCTACAACATGGGTGAACCTTGAGGACATTACGCTCAGTGAAAGAAGCCAGACACCTAAGGACAAAAGCTGTCTGATTCCACTTATAGGAGGTACTGAGAGTCGTCAGATTCATAGAGACAGAAAGCAGAGTGGTGGTTGCCAGGGCCCGGGGCTGGGGAAATGGAGAGTTCTTGTTTAATGGGTTGAGAGTTTCAGTTTTGCAAGATGAAAAGAGTTCTGGAGATGGTTGGTGGTGATGGTTGCAAAACAATGTGAATGTGGTTAACGCCACTGAATTGTACGCTTACAAATGGTGAAGCAGGTACATTTTGTGTTGTGTACATTTTAATACAATGATTTCAGAAAGGTTTTCTCTGGCTCCCCATTTTTTTTTACTGTGGTAAAACTGATGTAAAATGTAAAATGCAGTGGTATGTACACATTCACAAGGCTGTGCAAATATTACGACTGTCTAGTTCCAGAACATGTTCATCGCTCCCACACCCAGTTGCCCCCAAACCCATTAGGCAGCCACTCCTCACTCCCTTCCTCCCAACCCCTTACAACCCCCAATCTGCTTTCTATCTCTGTAGATTTGCTTTTCTGAACATTTCATATAAATGGAATCATATCCTACGTAGCCTGTTGTTACTGGCTTTTTTCACTTAGCACAGTATTTTCAGCTTCATCCCCATCACAACATATACCACCTTTTTATGGCTGAATAGTATTCATATCTGTGTGTGTATGTGTGTGTGTATTATCACCTTTTCTGTATCTATAAATCAATCTTTTGATCTATATTCAGAGCGTTTCTTCTACCCTCTGGCTCCTGTGAATAGTGCTGCTATGAGCATTCATGTGTGCGTTTTTGTTTGAACATTGATTTTAAACTATTTTGAGTCTATTCCTAGGAGTGGAATTTCTGGGTCATATGGTAGTTCTTTATTTAACTTCTTGAGTAACTGGTTCCCCTTTTCACCCCTCTCCAGCGCTGCTGTCCGGTGTGTTCTCGGTTCGGCAGAGGGAACTCTGTGTGCCTCTCCCAACAGCACGGCCGTTTATAACCCTGCTGGGAACGAAGGTGAGCGAGGGCTACAGGTCGGCAGCTGGAGCCACGGATCAGCTTCCCAAAGGCTTAACACATCATATCTGCGATAACCAGACTTCCCTTCCGTGTCCTTATGCGTCTATAAGGCAGAGCCCAGGGCCCTGAAATGCATGGGGCCTGCTGTCTGGGCTCTTTGACATTTTCTGGCCTATTTTATTTTATTTATTTTTGAAAAAATATGTTTTATTGATTTTTGAGAGAGAGGAAGGGAGAGGGATAGAAAGATAGAAACATGGATGAGAGAGAAATATCGATAGGCTGCCTCCTGCACACCCCCTACTGGGGATGGAGCCCACAACCTGAGCATGTGCCCTGACTGGGAATCGAACCGTGACCTCTTGGTTCATAGGTCGACACTCAACCACTGGGCCACACTATCCGGGCTTTCTGACCTATTTTAGACATAAAGCTTTGCTGGTTATCAACATGCCCAGAGGTATAATCATGACAATCATTAATCACTATGTTAACAGGGAATTTCCATTTTTCCCTCCCCATGTATGTCCTAACAGTGACTTTTGAAGGTAAAGTAAGAACTAGGTTTTCACCCAAGAGGTATAATCATGACAATCATTAATCACTATGTTAAGAGGGAATTTCCATTTTTCCCTCCCCATGTATGTCTTAACAGTGACTTTTGAAAGTAAAGTAAAGAACTAGGTTTTCACCCTGTTTTGTGTAATTTGTCATTTAGATTATGCCTCAAATCTTGGAACATCATATGCAGCCATTCCAGCAAGGTCATTTGCTCAGTCAAATCCTGCCTTTCCTTCGACCTCCCTGGGGACAAATGTGAGTACAGAACATTTTCTCCATGTCATTGTCATCACTAGGGCGTTTGCATCCCCTGCTGTGGCTGGGTGTCAGGTGCAGAGGGACCTGGGAAGGAGCTGGTGTGGCCGTGGCTTTGCTCAGTGCAGGAAAACATGTCCCTGGACAGAGGTCAAGACTTGTGTAATTCAGTCTAGCGAGTATCGAAACACGCAGATAAAAATGCTGATAAACATTTTTAAAATCGAAGGCACTCACAGACTTTCTAGCATTCAGCACTGGTTTAAAAAGAATAAGTTAGTGTTTGTGTGTTTTTAAGACGTTGGTATTTTATTGAAGTGGACCGTTTCCTGGGACTGGGTAATTCTGAAACGTGAAGCAGTAATGTGTCTGAAAGTAATGACCTTGCACTCCTGCTATGTTGGCCCCTGGGGAAATGGCTGCTTCTGTATAATACTGTGTTTTTAGTTGTGTTTGTGTGCAGTCTTCTCTCTCTGCAACATGCTCTTTAGTCCCCCAACGCTCTAAAGCTCGGCCCTCCTTTTCCAAGAGTTATGACGACACTTTTTCTCTCTTTGTTTTCCCACTGGGTGTAGCCTTGTCCCCATGAGCTGTCTGCCTTTCTGTTCTCTGGGAACACGTGGAAGGGGCTGGGAGATGCAGAACTGCCTGTAAAACAAAATGCATTTGCTAGAGGGCGTGTGTCTGTATGTTTTGCCTGTATTTTTTGAATTCTCGATATGAGCAGCTGCAGCCTCTTTCTCTAGTCTCCTGCAATGAGTGAGCACAAGCTCACAGCAGCAGGCTCCACGTGCTGTCCCCTCCATGTGTCTTCTCCTCCACGTGCCATGCCGGGCATGTGTGCAGACTTTCAAAGGGCAAGCTGAGCAGTGTAGGTGTGAGGCCGGGGGATGAGTGAGGGGGGAGTGAGGAGGTTCATGAGAGGAAGTGAGGCCCTCCTGGGCTGAGATTTCTATTCGTTTGTTTGTTTGCAATGTTTAATAGAAGTGCTTCACGAGGGAGCCCCTGGCTGTAAGCCCAGGTTTCGGAGAAAGAGAATTTTGTGGTTTCCCTCTCTGCACCTCCATGCTCAGGGCCCACCTGGTCAGTGGCAACTTAGGGTCAGTCCCAGGAGGACAGAATGGCTGGGTTCAAGGAGCCCTGTCATTTGTCTTTGATTACATGACCTTGTGTCCCAATGGGGGTGCTGGCAGCTTCAGGACCTTCCCCAGGGCTGTTTCTCCATCCTGTAGACCATGGAGGCATCTCTGTGCCCACAACCCACCGGAGACCCGGCTCTGAGGGGAGGGGACTGTGACCCAGATGGGGCAGGGGGCGGGGGCGGATCAGGAGGCAGGTGGGCCAGGGCTCTGGGCACAGTAAAGGGAGTTGGTGGCCAAGAGCCCTTATAAAGGGGAGGGGCTGAGGAGAGGCAAGGACAGGACTACTCTTCCTGTGTCCTGTGCCTCAGCCCCATCCTCCGGGACTGACCAGCGAACCAGAGGCTTCTCCTATGGATGTGGAGCCAGGAGGCCACGTTCACGTTCCAGGTCTGGAGCCCACCAGCTGTGTGGCCTCAGGCAATCACTTCCCCGAGGCTCCATTTCCTTAAACAGGGACAATACTCCTCTACTAATGACTTTCAAAGGTAAAGTAAAGGGCTAGGTATTCACCCAGCTTGTGTAATTGATTAATTTGATGATGTGTCAAATCTTAGAACATCGTTAGTGGCTGTCTAGGCACAATCTCCTGATGCAGTGGTCGGAGCTGGAAGGTGGGAGCGAAGCTGGGGTAGACCCGAGTTGTCCTGCCCTTGTGGGATCCAATGGGAGCATGTGTGTGACAATGATTTGTAAACCATGCAGTGCATAAGTAACTGGCTATTGTTGAGTAACGAGCCCTTTTAACCTGCCCTGGGAAACCTGTGCTGTCTGGGGCTGGCTCTGTGCGCTAGCTGTGAGTTTGGGCAAGTCTCAGGGTTCCTCGTGCTCCAATCTGTCCAGCGATCTCTGTAGCCATCGCTGCTCCCCCGAGAGAGATGTTGGGAGGCTGCCTTTCCTTACGTGCAGGGCAGGCACGAGCCGTCTGCTGACCGGGATCATTCATGAGTACAGTTTCCTCCAGATGCCGAGAGACAGGGAGGCCATCTGGCTTGAGCCCAAGGAGAAGCAACGCACAAGAAACATTTTGCTTTCTGCACCGGAGGCCGCAGGAAGGACACGGAGAGCCCCGGACAGTGTAGGGCAACGATGATAACAGTAGCGGACATTCGAACAGTGCTTAATGCATTCTTAGCATTTTTGTGTGTATTAGCTCATTTCATCCTCCAGACAGCGTGTGAGGTGGGGAAATCGAGGTGGAGGGCCACTAAGTACCTTGCTCAGGTCACGTAGCTGGTAAATGGAGGCGTGGGGACTTGAGCACAGGCGGCCTGGCTCTAGAGACCTCACCACTCAGGCCCCCCCTCCCCACCCTGAGGGTTTCTGTGTTCTCTTCCTTGCTGCGATTGTCTCTTTAGTAAGCTCCCTCCGCTCCCTCCGCTCCCCCCACTCCCACCCCACAAGATGCTTAGTAGGATCTGAGGCTACCTTAGGGATGCCAGTCCTTCCTGGGCCTTCACCAGCCATCAGCCATGGAGCAAGGTATAGAGGCCAGTTGAACCCAGCGCCCAAATGCTTTGCCACCGGGACAGTGTCTCCCAGGAGGAGCTCAGACGTTTGAAGGCATTTTCTGCAGATCCAGTGGAGGGAGAGAGGCATTATTTGACTGTTGTTATCATTATACATTCTGTGAGGTCTTGTTGGTCACATGAGCCTTGCCTAGGATAACTGGGAGCCAAGGACAAAGCCTGCCCAGCCATGTGTCATCAGTGGCCTGATGGCCACATCCTCCTGTGGGCCTCCGGCCCTCTTGTTTGCCATTTCTGGCAAATGGGACTGATTGAGGTGCGCCTCCCTTTAGGCAAACCTGAAGAACAAAAATATTGACATTGGAAGACAGGCTGAGAAATGAAGGGCGGACAAATCCGCTCCTGAAAGATAATTTACAAGGCTCCTTTAGAGCAGGGGCATCCCTCACGGAAATTGTTGATTTTTTTTTCTTCCTGCTTACAAATACTGACCTCCAAAGATAAGCAGCTACATCAGGGGCAAAGGACACTTTGCCCAGTGAGCTCCTTGTGCGTATTCATTTCCATGGTCTTTTCTGCTTACAAAATGTATGCTTTTTGTGAAAATCGAAACAGAAAAGACGAATTAAATGAGCGATGGAAATTCCTCCCGGATCCCCCTACGGCCCCCATGAGAACCCATGAAATCTCTGCTGGGCTTTCTGCAGAAGCATTTCCCGGGCCAGGGCCAGGCCTTTTCCCGTCTCATTCCACTTCCGCACATCTTTCCAGAAGCACATTTTGCTGCAGACCAGTTGGGGCCTCTGCCGTGGTCGTATCACTAGTGCTTGTGCAGCAAAGAGCGGTCCCTGCTTCTAAAGCTCCCTGTTCTTAAGCAGAACACAGTGACCAGGTCTCTGGGCGTGAGCCCTCAGACGGTCTCCGAAGGGTCACATGGGGTAAAACGATCGCAGATCCCGTCTACTGCCTCCACCAGCCCAGGCCTGGCTGCGAAATGGATACTTGTCTCGCCTCTGTGGGAGCACCAGCCTCCCTTTCCATGTCTCTTGTTGACGGAGATGGGGAGGGGGTGACTTGTGTGTGCCCCAGCCCCTCCTCGCCCATCCCAGGGTCCCCGGGGGAAGGTGTTCACTTTCGCTGGAAGCTCTGCCATTGACTGAGTGGAGGCACTTTGTCTTTGGCTGACAGAGTCGCCATAAATAGAGTCATCAGGTTTCCTGAGCGCGGGGGAAGGTGTTCACTTTCACTGGAAGCTCTGCCATTGACTGAGTGGAGGCACTTTGTCTTTGGCTGACAGAGTCGCCATAAATAGAGTCATCAGGTTTCCTGAGCGGGCCTTCAGGGCCTTCTCGGGGCCGTAAATAGTTTCCTTGCACCTGCCCAAGATGGACTTGGCCTGCCGGCTGTCCCCATAAAACCGCAGGGAAGTTTTCACAGCCACCTTGGGGACTCTTTAGTGCCAGCGCCACAGATGGGCCTCCCCGGCCTGCGAGGATACAAATCGTTTTTATGGTTTCTTTCTCACCGGGCCGCCGCACACCAGGAAACTTGTGTAAATAAGGAAACCGAGGCACGGGGAAGCATACGTGTTTGTGGAAGGCCAGAGGTTGCCCCTCAGGTTGCAGGCTGTTTCCTGGAACATCTGGCTTCCCGGGCCCATGGTTCGGAGCACTGTGGTCCCCTGGCTTCCAGAGCATGAGGAGGAGCAATTCATGCGACACATGATGCCCACCCCTCTCCCACCAGTCCAGTTCTGTCACTGCTCCTGTCCCCTCCGTGGGGGCCACCTTGTGCATTTTCAAAGAGAACAAAGAGCCAGGAAACAGACCTGGGTGGGTTTTGTTCTCTTTTTCCTTTACTTTTTACAGATCTTAATTATGTTTTCTTGTTGCAAAAGTAGTACAAACACAGTCTAAAAAATTCAGTTACAGACATGTAAACAATAGAAAATCTAACCCTGCTGAGAAAACTGAAGGTAGATGTCTTTTACTCTAATTATGGGTTTCTGGCTAGTGTACATCTGCTGGCGCAATTACCAAGAGTATATATTTTTGCACAAATCAGGTAACACCATATAATCTGTTGTGCAGGATGGTTTATTTCACGTAACATGAGCTCACAATACATATTTTAATTGATTTCTAGCCATCTTCTTGCATCTGAACACAAAACCCTATCATATATATAACATTGTCTATTGTATGCATTTACCATAGTTTATCAAGTCCATGTTTGATTGATTTTTCAGTGAAGCCTGAGTTGTAATCACAAACCTAGCACTATTCCATTCCCCCAAAATTAAGTTCCTTAAGTTCTCCCAGGCATCTGTGTCCACATACACAGTGATGGGTGTGGACCAGATAACCTCCCAGATTAAGATTCCGTGACTCTAAGGATTACATGTTACACCACCCAGAGACCCGTAGGCTAGTCTGGCACAAATAAAAGTAGATTTACTCTAAGTCAAAGCTAATATGCTTTATAAAATATTTGAAAGTGTCAATAAAGACATCTGTGTCTGTCCTCCAAGAGCCATAGCTGTGGAACCCACGCCCTTTTGCTATCTGGATAATATGTTCTAAATCAACACCACGAGGAATAAATATTTGCCCTGGTTCTGTCCTCACGTGTCTCTAGCACAAAACCAACAGAGGCCCGCAGACCAAGTGCCAGGTGAAATTAGGACACGCCTAAAGGAGATCAGTGTGGAGCACAGACATTGTTTATTGAAGATCAAGCTCATATTTGTGGCTCTAGCAAGCACTGGGGGGGACTTCTCCCCACCCCCAGGCCTATTGCCCTCGGCCACACTTTTATTGCAACTCTGTGAGTTATTTGAACTGGGCCTGTTCTCTGAACTCGCCTGCAGAGCCTGTTCCCACCTGCATCGGAGGGCACGGAAAGGTCTGAATCTTGCTACACAAGTCTGTTTGCTCCTTTCATATTTCCATCTATAAAGAGTTTGTGGGTGAGGTGAGAGATCTGGGACCCAGCCACATGAACCATTAGAAGCAGCTTCTGATTTTAAGAGAATGACCCCAGCATGTGAAAATGGACAACCCAGGCCCCTGATCACTTGGGGTTGGGGTGGGGGGTGAAGGGTGGGGATTAGGGGCCATAGCAGTGCTGGCCTGCAGGCCTATTGAAGCATTCCCCAGGCTGGGAAAGGATGACTGTCCCTTTAGGTTAGTCATTAGGGCTTTAGTGACTTTAGCTCTCTTAGAGATTGGACCTGGGATTGGAAATTTTCAAATGCATCTGTCGCATGTGTGCCTCCCAGAAGCTCAGCAGGCAGAGCAGCGGGTGGGAGGTTAATGGGGCCCATCAACACCTCACACCAAAAATTCAAGTTGGCCCGAGGTCTTATGATTCTCTCTAAATCCATCTGCTCCTGCTCCAGAGCACAGCTTTTAAAATGTATTTTTGGTAACTTTTAATATTAATATAATTCAGAATTACAGGGAAGTTTAAGGACCATCCATATGCCTTTTACCCAGAGTCACTACTTTTCATTGGGCCAACTAATCCTTCTCTCTCTGTCTTTCTGTCTCTGTGTGTGTGTCTCAATCGTCCGTCTGTCTGTTCATTTCTATCTGTCCATCCATCTGTCTATCCATCTAGTCATTTATCCATCCGTTCATCCATCTCTGTTGATCTTTCACCCATCTATGCAATCATCTATGCCTGTTTTCTCTTGAACGATTGGAGACAGTATATCTCTTCACCCCTAACTATGTCAGTAGGAATTTCCTAAGAACACAGACTTTCTCATACGTAATCACAGTACAGTTATATCCCCCCTCACCCCCTCAGTCTAGAATCACCACGGCACATTCTTATACTGTGGGCGGAAAGGAGCCAGCTGGACGCCAGGCATTGCACCAAGGCACTTTACATACATTGTGGCACTCTTGTCTTCTGAACAGGCGTGTGGAATCAATTTTTATTTTCCCTGTTTTATAGACAGGCCAGCTCAGGCTTAGAGAAATTCAATCACTTGCCCAAGGTGGGTCCCGGGGGAGCAGATTCTGATCCAGGTCTATCTGACACTCCCATGGCCCTGGCACTGGTGCCTGGAGACCATGAGGCACACACTTGATGTGTGTCTGCCCTTGAAGAGGGACCGGGCCCGTGTCCCCTTCGCTCATCTCAGGATATCATGTCCACTGTTGTAGGCACTGGACACAGGGTCACTCAGGGAATGGCAGAGCTCATCAGCAAGGTGCTCACTGCGTGGGGCTCATCTTCAGCCCTTTAAAGATGAGGCCACCACCGACACAGATAGGCATGTCTGAAAGATGGACGTGCTTGTGACAGTATTTATGCTGACACAGATGCTCGCATAGGGAGGGAGGACAGACATTACGCTCACTGGGACAGAGAGTGGGAAAGACATAGGTTTCCTGTTTATGCCCAACACGGTTGGGGAAAGTTATCATTATCCTGGATTTTAGAGTTTAGCTTGGCAAGGCTTCTGGGAGGAGTGGAATTTTAAAACTTAGAGCCACATAAGCATGGATATTTTACATCTGGAAAGGACTTCAGACGTATAGGCCACCTCCCTCATTCCAGACACTGGGAAACGAAGGCCTAGAATGGAAAACTAGTTTGCTCCTGTCACGTACCTAATCAGTGAGTCCAGACCCCCTGTCTTCCGGAATTATGTTCGTTCCACTACCTCAGGAAGTCCGAGCTTTTCCCAGCCAAAACCCCTTTTAATGATTTACTTCTACCTCAAGCAGCCACTATCCTGCATTCCATGTTTGGAAAAGTACTGGATCTGCCAAAGTACTTATATTAGTGAGTAATTAACTAGCCACCCATTTTTATTCATCAGAAACACAGACACGCCAGTCAGATTGTCTAATCAACCTAAGATCTAACCAAGGTGCCATATGGATAGAGTCAAGAAACTCAAAGTATGACCTCAACTTGGGATTTTTAAATGTCAAAAATAATGACCCTCCCTTCAGATATTATGATATAGAGACCCCTTAAGGACTTGTCAGAGAACCTGGGCTGGGAATTCGTGTACAGCATGATGCTGCTCAAGGGCACTCAGCGTTGTCTGTGCCCCCAGTGAACAAATTTTACTCTCGATGGACCACCTAAAGTCCACTCTTCCTTCCTCACCTTCACACTTCCCTCCCTCACTAACGTTCTCACTCATCATTCGGATTTGCCATAGCGCCTACAGCAATAATAGCTATGTCTATATAAAGTGTTTA
>NW_005366873.1:4071309-4102991 GCF_000412655.1 Myotis brandtii | reverse complement strand
AAATCTTTTACGAATTAGATATGATTTTGAACCTATTTGGGTTTAACAAAGAGATATGTTAGCTTGATGGCAGAAAAGAATGTAGCCTGAACTGTCCTAAACAGAGTATTTGCAAAAGAATATGCAGGCACACCTTGGAGATTTTGTGGGTTCGTTCCAGACCAAGGCAGTAAAGCGAATTGCAATAAAGCACACTAACACTGTTGTTTCCAGTGCATATGTTTATACTGTGGTCTATAAAGTGTGCAACAGCATTTTGTTGGAAAAAAACAACAACAATGTACACACCTTAATCTAAAAAGACTTTATTGCTAGAAAATGCTAGCAACGATTATCTGAGCCTTCAGAGTCGTATCTTTTTGTGGGTGGAGGGTCTTGCCTGCAATGTGTAAAAAACAGTGCTACAGCGTGCAATCAAACGAGGTATGCCTGTAACTCATACAACATTGTTTTATAATTGGATGGGGTTTGTCACATGCAAAGAAGCCAGACACAATGCAAAGCAAACCCTTAACACAGAGATTCTCAAGGTTTTCAGATCTCAAAGATTTTCATTTCATGGCTGACTCAGAAAATGATAAACCGAAGAGGCTGCTTGTGGTCACTGGAGGTACTTGGCCTCCACCTGAGGGGTCAGTATCCTGGCATCCCGAGATCCCATCTGCAGTTCGCCAGTTGGGAGGCTCCATATGAACATAATTAAGTGGAGGAATATTAAAGATCTCGTGATTACCTTCAAGGACAACAAAAGGCTCAGTACAATCCAACTTCTATTTCTGACTGAAAATCTTGGGAGAAAAAAAGCGCTCATGGAATGCATTTAAAAATTTCAGTGCAAACCTTAATTGAGACCATTCATTGCAGGCCCTCTCTAACGAGGTCTGCAGCATGAATTCGTCTGGTTCTTGGGTGACTGGCAGCTGCGAGGGCGTTTATTCTTCCGAGGCCTGTTCCACCGCCCGCAGCAGCTTTTGTTGCACTCACACGCCAATAAAAGCCTCTTCAGTTGCTTTTTCAGCCTGGAGGAGACAATGAGAGAGGCGCTGGCCCTTGCTGGTCACTAGGCAACTGGAGAGGGGATCGGCCCTGAACCGCCCTGCGTGTCTGCTCTGCTGTCCAAGCACACGTTAGCTCAGGCCAAGCACACAAAGTCACATGTGGCAGGAACGTGCCCAGCTGGGAGGCAGTGGGTCAGAGCGCCCAGCCTCAGCCTTCCTGTTGATAAACTCAGAGGACCAGCCACTTTGTCTCGACTGGGCCTGTGTCTTTATGTGGACCGCCGACCCTGACAAGAGGCACAGATATTACCTCTTAAGTGCCCTGCTCCTGTCATCCCTGGAGAGCCCTGGGACCCACCTGGGTCACACCCGGAGTCCTGTTCTCCATCGGGAAAGTGTTAGATGGCAGATGGGGAGATCTGAAAGGGGGACTTGGGTTTCTCCATCTCAGGGCTGAACCATAAAAGGAACTTCTTATAGTTTCTAATTGTCCTCAGCCCAGATGGGAGAAGGGAGGGCTTTCTGTGGTTGAATTACCCAGGTATTAGCCCTTGTTAGCCCTCTGACTTTCCCACTGTTACCTTAGCAAGCCAGCCCCCTTATTCATGTAATTGGATGTTGAAGTTCACTTTATCGTAGAAGATGGTGATTATGCAAATGCAGGCTATGCTGTTAGAGTGTGTTTTGGGTTTGGAAAATTGCATCCTTCTCATGCACGTTGGGTTGGCTTATGATTTCACTAATTCTCAAACCTTCTGGAGACTCAGACTGATTAAGGTTTGCACAGACCAAACAGACACACTTCCTTCCTCTGGGAGCTTTGATTAGGCCCTGGTTTTGGCTTCCAAACTATGTTCCTTAGAGGTGCCTTGGGATTGCTGGCTAGTGCGGCAGCAGGGTGCTGGACCCCAAGCTCTGTGCAGAGCAGCAACTCTTATGTGTCCCATATGTTAGCCTGGTGAGCAAGCTTTTGTTTGAAGAAAGGATCCCAAAGGTCAACAAAGCTTTGAAAGCCAGTTCCTTAAACCGCTGTTGCTGTGAATGTGCATTGGGACCCCAAAGGTCAACAAAGCTTTGAAAGCCAGTTCCTTAAACTGCTGTTGCTGTGAATGTGTATGTCAATGCATTGGGACCACACAAATCCTGTCTATGCTCTTGTTTTCCTTACTGGAATTTAAAAAAATTATCAGTGAGATGATATGAGGTATATAAGGAAAAGGTTAAACATCGCTTCCCTTCCTCCCTTCCTATTCTGCTCTTTGTAGATACCCAGTGTTGATAAGTATCCTCCCATAATACCTTTCGCTTCTGGTCTGATATCCTTTAACAGCTTTTCCTTTGGGGAAAATTTTAAACAGAACAGTCAAGACTAGTATAAGTAGCTCTGTATCCCCATCCCCCAATTTCAGTAATTACCAAAATTTTATAACATTTGCATCATCTATCTCTTTCTCATATATTTTTAAAATTTTATTTTTTAAATATGTTTTTATTGATTTTTAGAGAAAGAGGAAGGGAGGGGGAGAGAGGTAGAAACATTGATGAGAGAGAAACATCAGCATCGATCAACTGCCTCCTGCACACCCCCTGCTAGGGATTTTCCTGTAACCCGGGCATGTGACCTGTTGGTGCATGGGTCAATACTCAACTACTGAGCCACACTGGCTGGGCTCTTTCTCATGCATTTTTTATTTATTTTTTGTTTTGCTTTACAAAAATGGCATGCTAATCAGCAACCTGTCTTTTTACTTAATTTATCTTAAACATTATTTCTTGTCAGCTCATCTACCTCCTCCTTTTAATGGCTATGTAGTTTTCCATTGTTTGCTTGAACCACCATTACCTCAACCTGTCCCCTAATTTGGACGTCCAGGCTGTTTCCAATTTTTTTTTGTCATCTTCTAAATTACTGTGACTAATACCCATGTACATAAGTATTTACATACTGATGCATTTATGGATTTCCAAAAGTGGGATGGCAGGATCAGGGCTATGTATATTTTAAGTTTTATTAACTATTGCTCACGTGTAGTCTCGAAAGATTGTCGGTAACCTCCCACCAGCAACATTGGCTTATTTCCTCAAAGCCCTGGATGTGATTGTCCATTAAAAATGTTGTGAATCTGTTGTGTAAAGAGATGGCATAAAATCCACACCTTATGTTTGTGTGTGTGAGTGAATTCTTTTCTGCATTAATTTTGAAAATTGTAGTTTTGCGATCATTATTTGGGGGAAGAGACCCATTAGGAACGGCCGGAATAGAGGCCAAGAGGGAAATGTCTTTTGCAGACCCGCCACTGCTCTTTGTTTCTATTAGTTTGTACAGCGGAAAACGGGCACTGGCCGCGTGGTACATATCTGCAATCTTCCCGAGGGGAGCTGCACTGAGAATGACGTCATTAACTTGGGGCTGCCTTTTGGAAAAGTCACCAATTACATCCTCATGAAGTCTACTAATCAGGTAGGTCTGGGCATTTTCACACGGGTATGTACCAGAGAGATCACAAATTGGTGGTCTATCCATACTAACTATATATATATTTTTAAAAATTTTTTTTTAAAGAAGCTGTCCTTAGCATAAAGAGGTATTGCACAGCTGGGCTTCCATTGGTCTTAACCAACAAACAGAGGTGACGTTTTGTCTCCCTTGTTTCACCTTACCCTTCTTGTGATGGTTACAGGCCTTTGTAAGTTGCCTCGAGGCGAGGAGGTGCTTTGGAATGAGGTACTCAATAGCATAGAAAAGCTGGTTCCCCAAATAGATATCCAGTCCTCTGAGCTAATGCTAGTCTTGCCTTCTAAGCTTCTCATAGCTGAGGGCCTGGATTTTGAGCCAGCCAGCAACTGACTTGGGAGCAAGAATTTTCATGCATCCTTGGTGTTACCCTCTGAGGCCCAATAGGTGGGAATTGATGGATGCCTGGAAAGTCTAGGAACTAAGGGGATGGACTGAGTCCTTGGGAGTGCGTGTTTGTCTTCATTTCTAAAGTCAGAGGGAGAGTTTTACAGAGAATGGTCAGAAATAAGAATTTTTGTATTTGGTTGTTAATAAATATTTTTACTTTGTGAATCAGAGGAACAGGCATAACAGAAATTCTTTTCTTAATTAAAGCATGAACCTTGGAGACTCAAATCCACATCAGATCCCCAATGGTCTCCCTCCATCAGCCTGGGCTTAGATAGCTCACCTTGTCTCTTTGTTCCTATTTCTCATAATTCTATTTGGGGTAAATATCCAAAATTCAGCCTGTAACAGTAGTGCAGTGAAAGTCATTGAATTAATATTATTCGCATTTGACAGGCGAGAGCTAGAGGTGCTAAAATGTTTTCATGAACAAAGAGGCAATTAGAAAGCTGGGTGGCAGAATTTGAAAAAAAACTCTAAGTAATCTTGACTCCTCGTCTCCCACACTCTGCCAAAGACTGTGACAGCGTGGAGAAAAGCATACCTCACTTAAACAATAAACAACAAATGTGAGGGAAGGAGGAGGAGGACTTTGTTCAAGGCAGTGGGAGAGTTGGCATTCACAGTCAGGGCCCCCTTCTCACAGACCACTTCTTCCTCAATACTGAGGGATGAGATAGTACAAACCAAACAAATCTAAGAAATAATAATGATAATGAATTCCCCACAATAGCTACTGGGGTAAACTGACAGGTCAGTCAAAACAGGCTATTTAGAAAGTCTCTATAGACACCAGTTGAATGGAAAAGACCATTTCTTTGGTGTGTGTGTGTGTGTGTGTGTGTGTGTGTGTGTGTGTGTGTGTGTTTGTGTTTTATCACAACAGTTAAATAAAGAGGAAAACTGCTGTGGAAACCTAACAGGGTTTTCCTCTCTCTTTAACTCGCAAAGACATGACCTTCCTTTAAGCCTAGAGAGCCCCTGAATTTTTTTTTTAGTTTATTTCTCTTTTCACAAAAAAAGTGAGAGCTCACTACCCAGGGCCTGTGTCCCTGTCTTCTGCCATTGCCACCACTGATGGGCAACTTTTGCAGGGATTGGCCTAAGATCCATTGTGCAGTGAACTCACTCCCTCCTGTCTCACCCCTTCCCCTGGGAAGCTGTTGGTAATGGACCCTCCCATTGCAGAGGGACTCCTGTGGCATCGTAGCCCAGGATGGGCATACATAATTAAGAAGAATGTTTGGTAACCATGGGGATCCAGAGAGGGGTCATCTTATAATGAGCTCTTTTGGTGAAGTTAATAAATAGGTCTCTTTGAACAGATGGGATCAAAGAGAGCTCTTCCTTTACTGTTTTATTTTTTATTTTTATTGCGGTATGAAATACATGCTCTAAAGTGCACTAGTCTAAGGGCACAACACCATTAATTTTTTACATGTGTACACCCATGTAATTACCACCCAGATCAAAATATGGAACATTTCCAGAACCTCAGGTTTCCTAATGCCCCCTTTCCAGTCAATACCCCACCCCACCCCAGGCAGATGTTGAATTTCTTTTTCTTTCTTTTTTTTTATTGCTTAAAGTATTACAAAGGGTATTACATATGTGTCCTTTTCCCCCCCAGATGTTGAATTTCTAATACCATTGATTTATTTTGTCTATTTATATTTATTTAGTTATTTATTTTTATTTCAGAGAGGAAAGGAGAGGGAGAGAAAGATAGAAACATCAATGATGAGAGAGAATCATTGATTGGCTGCCTCCTGCATGCCACCTAATGGGGACTGAGCCTGCAACCTGGGCATGTGCCCTGGCCGGGAATTGAACCATGACCTCCTGGTTCATAGATCGATGCTCAACCACTGAGCCAGGCCGTTTTGCCTATTCTTGAGCTCCATGTACTTGGAATCATACCTTGTACTAAATTTAGTTTGAGACCATTCATGCCGAGTCCAATGTATGTCCTCCATTCTTTCCTAGGCCTTTTTAGAGATGGCTTACACAGAAGCTGCTCAGGCAATGGTCCAGTATTACCAAGAAAAGTCTGCTATGATCAATGGGGAGAAGTTGCTCATTCGGATGTCTAAGAGATACAAGGAATTGCAGCTGAAGGTAAAGCATTCTCTTGTCCATTCAGTCATTCTACAAGCATCAGCTGATTGTCTCCTCCTGGCCAGGCACCGTCCTAAGGGGAAGACAGGAAAGATGCAAAAATTACCCACTGACTTTGAGGATGTCACATGGGAAGGCAAAGCATTATAACATGACAGTAAATGTGCTTATGGATATAAGTACAGAATGCAAAGGGTTGCTTGAGACAGGGTGACTAACTACCTGGGACCCACAGGGGATTTACAGGGGAGGTCTTGAAGGAGGTAGACGTTCCAGGCATAAACCCTGAAGATAACCTCCTTCTCCATCCATACAGGTCTTCAGTAACTTTCTTCCTCTGTCACCCTCCTTGATCTCTTATTCTCTCCTCCATCCTCTGTAGTTATGTCTTCAGCCCCATAGAAATCCTCTAAGCCGCACATGACTGAATTGGCCACTGTCAGAACTCAGGGATGAATTCAGATAATTCCAAACAGGGCTTTTGTTTTTGTTTTAGCTTGTCCTACATTTGTCTTTTCTTTCTTCTTTTGTTTTATTGTAAAATACAACATACATAAAGAAAAGTGACTAATTAAGCATTACACAGTTTTAAATGCACTAATGTGTGAAATCCCCTAAGTCCCATAAAAGTAAAGAAATAGGACATTGATGGCACCCAGAAGCCCCTCCTCATGCTCAATGCTTCCCTCTCCACTCCTGTGACTTTGAGGATCATCATTTTTCCTTCCTTTACCTTACAGTTCTACCACCAGTATCTGCTTTCCTTAACAAGTGTTGTTTAGTTTTGCCTATGTTTGAACTTTATATGAATGGAATCATATTGTCTGTGCTCTTTTATGTCTTGCTTCTTTCACTCAACATTATGCCATTCATGTTGGGTGTGTTTATTTTCATTGTTGTATAAATTTCTATTGTATGACTACAAATTTATTCATTCCTCTGTTGATGGACATTTTGGATTGTTCCCAGTTTTAGGGTGTTAGGGACAATGAATGCTACTGTGAACATTCCCAAACATATTATCCTGTAAACACATACACCAACATATAACTAGGGGTGTGTACATAACTAGGAGAGGACTTGTTGAATCACAGGCATGCATATCCTCAAATTTGCTAGGTAATGGCAAGCTCTTTTAAAAATTACTTATCCCAAATTTACACTCCTATTAGTAGTATCTGAGAGTTCACATTCTTTTAAAAATTTTTATTTTTATTGATTTTTAATTGATTTCAGAGAGGAAGGGAAAGGGAGATAGAAACATCAATGATGAGAGAGAATCATCTGCTGCCTCCTGCACACCCCCCACTGGAGATCAAGCCCGCAACCTTGGCATGTGCCCTGACTGGGAATCCAACTGGTGACCTCTTAGTTCCTGGGTCGATGCTCAACCAGTGAGCCATACCCAGCTGGGCAATGGTCCACATTCTTGCTAACATTTTATCAATCTTTTTAATTTTTGCCTGTCTAGGGGAGAGTGTAATGGTTTGTCATGGCTTTATTTTTTATTGTCCTGATTACCAATTGATATTGAGCACTTTTTTCATATGCTTACTGGCTATGCCATTTGGATCTTCTCTGGTGGAAAGTGTCTTTTCAAGGCTTTTGCCCATGCTTTTCTCTTAGATGTGTCCTCTTAATGGTCTGCAGGATTTCACTAAACTAGAGCACTTTGTCCATTTGAATTTATTGTAAAAAATGCTACCTTTTGTTAGTCTGCGGTGTTTACCTATGCCGCCATCTTGGTCTCGTCCCTAAATCTACCTTCTTAGTTTATGCTTTCTGCGGTCCCATGTAATAGGAATTTTCCCGGTCACATCAGCTCATTCCACATCTACTTGGGTCCATTTTGTTTAGGATCCACAGCCTTCAGTCTGCTTTCATGGTTAAAGGCTGTTTCTGGCCAGGACTCGCTTTCTGACAAGTCCGCATATGTAGGTCGGGTATTCGTCAACCAGCCGACAAAGTCCTGATTCTGCTTTGCTTGCAGTCTTGCTTCTGAAGTTCCTTTGTCAACAGTTCTGTCAGAACCTGGCTTTTTTTTTTTTTCTTTCCTGATTAATGAAAGCTTATGGCTTTTCTCAAACAAGTGAAAGATCCCACCCTATTCTCCACCCAGCCAGAGTTCCCATTCTTCCGGATTTTCCCCGGGGGCTTAAAGTTTAATTTCCATACTGAATTCCAGGTGGAGCTTTGGTCTCCAGATGAAATGTTGTATTAAGTTGTAATTAAGATTAATAGCAGTACTCAACTTCTTAAAGCAAGGTACTGAGGCACCCCAGTGCCTTACCAAGAGAGATAGTTTGGGGTGGTGCAGAAACCATGGGTTAAAGAGGTCATGTGGTCCAAACTTGCATTCAGCAAATGTGGAACCCACTGTGGGCAGGGAGTGGGCCAGCACCATGGTAGCAAGCTTGTGGAGGAGCTCACAGTCTGGTGGGAGGAAGAGCAGGTAAACACAGAGCCACCCACAGCCATGTGAGCTATGCCAGATTGGAGGGTGGTAGTGCCAACCTAGGCTCTGCCCCTTCCTGCTTTGATGAGCTTGGACAAGTTGCTTCACCTCTGTGAGCCTCAGTTTCCAGATCAGTAAAGACTGTACTCTGAGTTCCTTGGTTAGAAGCATTTTTTTTCATACGTTGTCTCTCTGAGTCTCACAATCCCTCTCTCCTGTGAGGTGTGCAGGGTGGATAATAACAGTAATTATAACTGTACAACAATAATAACAAGCGTACATGCCTTTGATTGAGTCCTGGTACTCAAGCAATGTGCTGAGCACTTTGCGTAAATACATTATCTCCTGTAATTCTGACATCAGCTTTGTCAAACAGGTATTATTACCTCAGTTTTACAGATGAGGAAACTGAGGCTCATAGAGTTTGGCAACTTGCCAAGATCATAGTTACTGGAAGAACCATGATTAAAACCTAGGACTGTTTTGGGTTTGCACTATCGCTGCATCTCTATATTGTGTTATTGAGATCTTCATTGTCCACGTGAAAAATCAGAGAAATCAGGTGATTTTGTTATAGTCACCCGGGCAGTAAGCCGCAGGGGTAGTATTCTAACAGCTTCTCAAACTTTCATGCGTAGTTTGTTAAAATTTCTGTTCAGTAGTTCAGGGGCAAGGCTGTGATCTTGCATTTCGAACAAGCTCCCAGGAGATGCCAACGCAGCTGGACCTCAGCACTTTGAGCAGCAATGGGTCGAGGACGCATTGTTATCTGATCTTTCATAAGGGCTTCCTGCTCCCCAAGCTGTCACACTGCCTCTGTGAGAAAGCAGCTCGAAGCATGTTTCAACTCCACAGCAATGCCTGCACTATGCCCCCTAAGATGACACCAGCTAGGAACTTTCTCTGTAAGGAACAGAAAATTGTCTCAATTAAACATATTGACTAAAGTTTTCAAAAGGTGAGGGGGATTTATTGGCTCATGTAAATGAAAAGTCCAGGAGTAGCCCTGGCTTCAGGTATGGCTGGAATCAGGGCCCAAGTGATGGCATGAGGACTTGGCTTCTCTCCATGCTGCATCCTGCTCACTTGGCTTTGTTTTGGGGTCTCCCTGGGATGCCCCTGGCAGCCCCAGGCTCTCTCCTCTAGGTGGCGTGATGGCGTCATCGACTTCAGCAACTCTGGCTTCCCACCCTCCCATTCCCTTCAACAAGAGCAAGCCAGAGTTTTCCCTAGTGGCTCCCATAGAAGTCCTGAGAGGCACTCTGATCACCCGGGTCCCTTAGGACACGTGTCCTTCCTGGAACCAATCTCTATGGTCAGGGGACAGCTATGCTGTGATTGGTGAAGTCTCTGTCACCTGCTACATCTTTGGAGCAGGGGTGGAGAGAAGGGAATGGCTACTGGGGAGGTAGACAGTAAAACACTATATTTATGCATATATCCAAACATGTCAGGGCCAAAGGAGCCACCACATGGGGTACCACCAGGGCTTGCTGAGGGGGAGGGAAGTTTTGATTGGTTTTTCTCCTCTAACCTTACCTTTTGCTCACCAGGCAAAGTGGAAGGGGAGAAAGAAGAGAGCTTAAGGTACTTCCCATCTCCTGTTTTGAATATTTCTTCATGCTGTAATCTTATCTCCCTACACACTCTTTGTGGGGAAGGTTCTAGTTCTTAGGGCATTTGGGGCAGAACCTGTCCCATAACAGGTGTCCAACAAGTGCATGGAATAACTGAGAAGGAGAAAATCTCTAGGAACAATAGAAAGTGAGTGTTTTTCTTCTTACAGACCAGACAGGAAAACGGAATTATTTTCTGGTTGCTTCTATAGAGACTTCTCCAGAATCAAAGCATCTTACATGCAGCAGGGAACTTGGAGTAATTTAATCCAGTGTCTTCCAGTGACTGATCAGAAAGTTGTCAGGGCAGTTTGAAGGTCCTCTTGCCCAGAGATCCCTCCCTGGCTTGACCATTTCATATCCCGTTCCTGTGTCCCAGCCCTGACCCCTCTCCCTGAAACCACAGGCACCTCCTTCATTCTCTCCTTGACTTGTGTTTTCCGAGCCCAACCCTCAGTCTCAACACTAACACAGATAAGCAGCCATGTGCTGGAGGACTCAGAATTCTACTCCTGCTGGATCACGTATTCACTGCATACCTCTGGCCCTGTTTTCCCCAGCTGTAAAATGAGATATATGATCATACCTAACATTCACGTAGCTCCGAGAGTTCACAATTCTTTGTAAAACATATAGAAAAACATCAAGGATTAAAAACAGCCATTGATTACATTTCTTAATAAAACTCTTTGTCAAAAGTTGACATTACAGACCAAGGGTTTTTAGATTTATTGAGATATAATCATATACCATAAAATTCATCCTGCTCCATACATTTTAATGGAATAGATGGATTCTGTGTAGCCTATTGAAAGATGTGCTTGCCTTTCTTTTGTGTCCATTAATTTCTTTTGTTAATTGCCTATTTCTTTTTTTATATAAATATTTTTTTATTGATTTCAGAGAGGAAGAGAGAGGGAGAGAGAGAGAGAGAAACATCAATGATGAGAGAGAATCATTGATTGGCTGCCTATTGCACCCCCCACACTGGAGATGGAGCCTGCAACCAGGGCATGTGCCCTTGAACAGAATTGAACCTGGGACCCTTCAGTCCACAGGCTAACTCTCTATCCACTGAGCCAAACCGGCTAGGGCTAATGGTTTATTTCTTATTATTTTGGTATTTTTTTCTGTCCTGGGTTTAGGAAAGGGCATGGTTAGGATTTGGGGGCTGGGGTTGGTCCTGTCCTGGCACAGCCACCAAATAGTGATTTCTGAAATAGGAGGGGCCTTTGGGTGCCTGGCACCCTCAGCTGTGAATCCTGGCTCACAGCCTACTCTGCCCACCCCACGATTTAGGTTGAGCACCGTGCTGTGGAGGAACACGCTGGAGTAAGGTATTGCATGGGTCATGGAAAGGATCTTGGAGTTGAAATGCCTATTGTCAATCCTGATTCTCGAACCATCTGTGACCTTGAACGTGTTCCTTGACCCAGCACAACTCCAGGAGGCACCATCTACATGGAACACAGTATGGCTGGTGACCCTGGAGCTGTGCAAGGAGACCTCTGACTCCATCCCTCTGGGTCTCAGCTTACACATGTGTCAAATGTGGATGCTGCATTCAATGATCTTCAAGTCTCTTTACAAGTTACAATGCCTGCCTGGCCCCCACCTTCCTTCCTCTCTTACTCTCTTCCTCCTTCTTCCCTTACTTCCCTTTACATCTCAGATATTTTCTTTTATTCAGGAATGGGTGGGAGGCAGATGTGATGAACTGAGAGAGACTTTCCCCAGCACACAAATGTGCTCCTTCTTCTCCCAGCTCAATGGACACCATGTTCCCTTGACCACTTAGCCCACTGATGTTCAGCATTATGCTCCTACTCCTCATCCCCTGGGTTATTAAACCTTTTTCTTCCCTAAAAGGCACTTTTCCCCATTGGTGGACTGGACCATGAACCCAAGTCCTACCTGCGTCCCTCTGGTGTTTGCAAGGCTGTCTCTGGTCTGATGACCTCTCTCGCTTTGTCTAGAAACCTGGGAAAAACGTGGCTGCCATCATCCAGGACATTCATTCCCAGAGGGAGAGGGACATGTTCCGGGAAGCAGACAGGTGAGGTCCTAGATCGCAGGGCATATGCTGGGCAGTTGGAATGTTCTCCCGTTTCTCATTCTGAAGGGTATTTGAGTCATGCCCTGCCCTTGCCCCTGCCCTGTCCATCAGTCTCTCTGCGCCCTACCTTTCCATGTGCCCAATGGCACACATTAGCCAGAAGTGCTGCTCAGGTTAAATCTCAGGATAATGCAAGATGCTAAGCTTCCTTCCAGCTGTTCCTCCTTTGTTAGAAAGGACTATAGGTAATTGGCTCTTAGGGGCAAGTCTATACTTTGCTAAACAGCCTGAAAGTAAGTGAGTGTGTGTGTGTGTGTGTGTGTGTGTGTGTGTGTGTGTGTGTCTTCGTCTACTAATTAGAGGCAGCTCTTGATTTTTCATGGCTAAATGTAGATGTAGGAATAGGAGTAGAGATGACCCCCCCTAAAAGCAGCCACATGACTCGTCACTCTGAACATTGAATGCATTCAGTTTTCCAACTTATTTCTTCCAACTGAAGTTGTGACTGCACAGAGCTGGGGCTACAAGTTTGCCACTGTCGCTGCCCTACAAAGGGGGTCCCTCCCTTAGAGAGCCAAGGTGGAGAACAGCAGGAGTGGGCACCTGGCCTGCGTGTCTTGTGGTTCTTACCCAGGGTGGCCACAGATGGTGCTCTGACATCACTGCAGGGCGCTGAGCCAGGCTGCTTCCCCTGAGGTCCAGGCAGCCTAGCCTGGTCCTAGGGAGCCACATCTCCGTGTCCCCTGGTCAGTGAGGGCTGCATGGTCTTCCTGGATTTGGGAACATGTTTTCAGAATATGGGGTATGTGACTCAGTTTACCTGCTAAATAACCAAACAACCTTCAGAGAGAAAGAGAGAGAGAGAAAGTGTGAGTGAGTATGTGTATGTGTATGTTTTTGTATGTAGCTGTTTCGGTTTGGGATTTTTGTTTCTTTGTTTGTTTTTTAAACCACGGTTATCTGGGTTTTTAAAAAACATGTGCAAAGCCATACGGTGCCATCTGCAGTTCTGTGGCGGGAGGGCAGGGGCGGGGTGACCTAGGAGACCTTGCTGGGAACCTTAGGCAGGTCCAGGTCCTTTTCTATGTTTCAGTTTCTTCATCTGAAAAACGACAAGATCAGTGCTCTCAGGTCTCTGCCAACCCCCGAATGCCTTCCCAGTTCTTCATTTTTTGAATCTCTGAGTCCGCCCTCCCTTCCTCGCCCCCCAGCCATTAGCGCCCTTATTCTATGCCCAGGATCTGAACAAATTGAGATGAGAAATAAGGAAAACGGAGGCCTAGAGGTCCCCTTTCTGCTGATAGAGTCAGAGGTGGGGGAGTGGCTTCAGTCATCGAACCTGAGGACCAGGCAGCCTTGCCCACCAGGCCGGAGCAGGGCAACCTGGCACACACCCCCACCCGCACGCCCACAGAAGAGCTGAGCTCATTTCCAAGAGGGGGACAAATGGGGCTGAGCCAAACCAGCCTGATTATTCATCCCAGTTCCAGGAGCAGGATGGGCGAAGGGGCAGAGCTAGCAGGGCTGCGCTCAGGGAAAACCCTGCTCCTAGAAGCCGGAGGGAGGAAGCGTCATGATAAAGAGTGTCTGGCCGATGGGGTTACGTGCACAGACTGGGGTTATCTGGGCATGGTCTGGAGGGGTGCAGATTCTAAACCCCCTCCTTTGCGCCCTCACAGATACGGCCCCGAAAGGCCTCGATCTCGCAGTCCCGTGAGCCGGTCACTGTCCCCGAGGTCCCACACGCCAAGCTTCACCTCCTGCAGCTCTTCCCACAGTCCTCTGGGCCCCTCGAGGGTTGACTGGGGCAATGGCCGGGACTCCTGGGAGCACTCCCCCTACGCCAGGAGAGAGGAAGAGAGGGAGCCGGCCCCCTGGAGGGAGAACGGGGAGGACAAGAGGGACCGGTCGGACATGTGGGCACATGATCGCAAGCACTACCCTAGGCAACTGGACAAAGCCGAGTTAGAGGAGCGGCTCGACGCAGGGAGGGGCCATCGAGAGAAGCACCCCAGGTCTGGGTCCCCCAACCCTCTCCACTCTGCATCAAGCTACAAGAGCCGGGAAGACGGCTACTACCGGAAAGAGCCCAAAGGCAAATCGGACAAGTATCTGAAGCAGCAGCAGGATGGGAGGTCCAGGAGGAAAGATGAGGCCAGGCTGCGGGAGAGCAGACACCCCCACCTGGACGATACGGTGAAGGAAGACGGGCTGGAGCCCAGGGTCACCAGGGCCCCTGAGAGCACCAAGTCGAAGCAGAGTGAGAAAACCAGAACCAAGAGACCCGACAAAGACCAAGAAGGAGCTGAGGACAGAAAAGAAAGCAGAATGGCAGAGAACGAGGTAATGATGTAATCTCCTCCCCAGGGAAGCAGAGGCAGGTCCCCATGGGTAACAAAGGGACTATCAGGATGATCAACAGTTATTGAATGAATGAAACGCTTACTGAATGTTTACTCTGTGCCAGGCACTGTGTTTAAGACTTTTTCTCAATCAAGTCTTTTAATCCTTGCAGCGACCCTTTGAGGTAGTAATATTAATAATGTTATTATTACTCTAGAGGAGAAACGGAGGCACAGAGAGCTTAAGTGAGTTACCCAAGGACACACAGCTGGGAAATGGCAGAGCTGCAATTACATGTAGGTGGCCAAATGCCATAGCACGTGCTGCCTTTACTAGAAGTTAGGGAGGGACGGGATGCAAAGGCCTCAGTGTTCCTGTTTGTCCAGGGTGGAGCGCCCCGAGGTGTTTGCACCCACAGACTCTGCCAAGGGAGATTAGATCTTCGGTCCACTCTGTCTTCTCTCCTGCCAAAAGCATCTACCAATCCTGGGACTTGGAAGGGAGGCGGTAAAGGAGAAGCAGCCACCACCCATAAATTATACGGGGTGCCCAGAGCATGGTGTGTCTCACTAGCCACTGTCCACCGTGTTTTGCTTCCACTGTAATAAAAATGGGCAGCAGTTGGCTGGCATCTGTCATCGAAGCATCTGAAAGGCCTCATAACCTGCTGCGTGACTTCGGTTCACCCAGCTGGTCAGCAGGAGGACTCTGGGTGCAAGGTTTATGTGCTAACTTGGCTTACACTTCCTTCTTGCTGGAATTACCTGCGTTTCAGTAGGAGTGGGACAGTGGGGGTTGAGGGGTCTGCACAGAGAACCCAGATTGGAATATCCTACGCGCATATCTTCTAGTCTGACCCAGGAGGTGGTGACAACGCTAAGTCCAAATAAGGAGCCCAGTTCTCAGATCCAAGCACATTGGAGAGTCACACTTTTGGCCAGCACGTTAGCATGCCACTTTGCAGGTCGTGTGCTCGGTCCAGAGGTGAATAGGACACAGTCTGTGTTAAGGCAGAGACCAAGGTCTAATGGTGGCAGCAGACCTACAAAAACGATTTGCAGACAGTGGAGCCCAGGCTGGAGCAGATGAGCTGCTCCGTGGGCAGTTAGCTCTGCACAGAGGACTATACCTTTGAGCTGAGCATTGAAAGTGGGGGAAACAGGTTGGGAAGAAGCAAGGGCAAAAGTGAGAAAGACTGGCTGGAGAACCTCCACATGACTGCATCTTTAGGGCATATTAAAGGATCCAGTTTTGACAAAGTAAAATCTTGGCTTTCCTGCAAACATAAAATGAATGCGTGTCCAAGCTACTATTTAAGTCATTAAGGAATGAGGGAACCAGTAAGATGTAAAAGCCAGCTCAGAGGAGAATGTAAAGATCAGGCAACATGTAGAGGCAGTCAGGAATGTGGACATGAATTTGCTAACAGAGGCAAGCTGACCCTTCCATGGAGAACCTGAAACCAGATAAAATTCCTTTGCATCTCTATGGACAAGAGTCACTTGCACGACTCTCAGTTATCTGCATTTACATGGTTGTAAAGCAGCTCAGTTCAAGTGCAAGTCCAGACTCTCCAGATACCAGAACCAGGGCGTTCTGGTAAATGGCCAGCATTCCATGGAAAGGACACCCGGCGATCTTTTTGCCCAGTGCACGTTGCCACAATTTGTCCTGACTGGCCTAGCAGGGGGAACGTCAGGAGAGGAGATTGGGGGATGGGTAGAGGGGACGTGAAGGACCTCGTGTGCCCCGCTGAGGGCTTGAACTGAATCCTGAGGACGTATGAACAAGTGGGTGTGTTTAAGAAGGGTGTACAGTCCTCCCTCAGTGTCCCTGGGGACTGGTTCCAGGATCGCCTGTAGATAATAAGATCCCAGGATGCTCAAATCCAGAGGTCCTCAAACTTTTTAAACAGGGGGCCAGTTCACTGTCCCTCAGACATTCCACACATGCGCACTGCGGGCCCGGGACGAGTCGGCTGCTAAGCAGGACAGGCAGCGGCAGCAAAAACACCCGGCGGGCTGGATAAATGTTTTCGACGGGCTGCATGTGGCCCATGGGCCGTAGCTTGAGGACACCTGCGAAATCCCTTATATGAGACAGTGCAGTATTTGCATATAACCTATACATATCCTTCCATGAATTCTTAAATCATCTCTAGATTACTTACATAATACCTAATACAACGTAAATGCTACGTGGATAGTTGTTATACTGTGCACTTTAGGGAATAATGGCAAGAAAAGAAAGTCTGTACATGTTTAGTGTAGATGCAACGATGCAGTATATGTCAACAACAACCTAACTTCAGTTTTGAGAATTTCTATCCGAGGTCGGTTCAATACGCAGATGAGGAACCTGCAGATAGAGGGCCAACCATGTATACCTGGAGATGTCCAAGGTGTTGGTGACAGGTCAGTGACTCAAGAAAAGGCACGAGGGGCCGAGAGCACGGACTCATGCCTCCAGTCTGGAACCATCTGTTCCCACCGCAGAAGGGTGGAGCTGCCCCTTCACACTCCAACCCACACTTCTGAGATTCTTCTTTAGAGACTGTTTCTCCTGCTGTGTAGCCACTCTTCGTCGCTTCGCACAACCCTTGCCCCCTTAAGGTGACACACATGGTAGGTCACCCTGAGAGCCCCTCATGCAGAAAAGATTCAGAAAGCCCTGTGGGTTCCCCACTATTCTGGCCCTCTAATTGGTCTGCCCCTCAGAGCCCTAGAGTGGGGTCAGTAGGGACTAGTAGGGGTCCCCAACAGACTTCTTCTGTGGGTCTGAAGCCAGGGGCCCACCATACGGTGGTGGAATACTAGCAGAACAGAGTTTTCCTCGCTGATCTCAGCTCTATGTTGTGATCTTGAGAACAACCCAGATCCCCACTGGGCCACCCAGGGCTCAGATTACAGACAGGAGGGACTGGACTTGGGAATGAAGGCCACGGGGCTGAGGAGGTGTCCCTGCCTTTCTTCTAACATGCCAGGCACCTCCCACCACCAGGCGCACCCCTGAGTCCATGTGGGTCCCTCCTCACCTCTGTCTTTAGGCATTGTCACATCCCCACAAGTTTATCCTGGCCACTGCACCCAATCACATGACACACTTCTCTTTCTTCCCTGCTTTCCTTTCCTGGTTAGCACCCATCTCCTTCTAACTGATCCCCTAACGCCTTTATTTATTTTATGTAGTGTCTGTGCCCCGCCCCAACCCCCACCTCCAAGTGTAATGCCCATGAGGGCAGGAATTTTTGTCTGCTGTGCTCACTGCTGTGTCCCTCATCCCGAGGTTAGAGTGGGCGTTCAGTGCGTGCCTGTTGAAGAAGTGAGTGACTGAGCCCGGACTCTGGAAGCCAAGGCCTGGCTTCTGAGAACCAGGTCACACCCTGTTCTTCTCTCCCTTAATTTTCTTGGTTGTGAAATGGCGTGATCACAAGGCTGTGGTAGGCCTTTAACGAGCGTGTGCTCATTAGAAACCCTCTGGGTCTCTGGAGAAGGGCCCGGGCTGGCGAAGCTAGCGTCTGTGCTCTCGGTGCTGTGGGTGGCCAGGTCCACGCAGGAGAGCCACCCTGCCTGCGAGACCATAGGCAGGAGGAGAGAAAGCAAGTCCGTGGCTGGAGAGACCGTGGGAGAGAAGCACTCCTCCACCTGCTGGGAGGGAGTCAGGGCTATACACCCAGATGCCTAGGGAGGGAAGCCAGGCGGGTGACCCAGAGCAGATGGAATGAGTGAAGCCAGGTGGAGAGAGGGGACCATGGCAGACCCAGGAGGAGGTGCCTTGTGTTGGGAGCAAGCAGCCAGCCACTGCTCAGCTCCATCCTGGGCCTGCCGTCCCGGAGCGCATGCCCTGGACTGTCAGAGCTCCTATTCCTTAGAGGAAGGCCAGAGCCCAGCCATCTGTTGAAATTTCCCACGTGTGAGAAACTATAGACCAAAACATGCCGGGGACAGATGGAGCCCAGAATGCAGCCACGGGTATAAACAATCCACGGGAAGGAGAAATGGGAAACCACTTATTCTCCCTTCAGAGCCCAGACAGAGACCCAAGCACACTGGGAGGCAGGTGCAAGCTTGTTATTCACTCCACCCGCTCCTCCCAACCTCCATTCTTTTACCGACTCGTCTCCATGGAGCACCCAGCACTGGCGCTCGGTTGTGAGTGAAGCTGAAATGACCCCTGATCTCGTGGAGCTCATGGTCAGTGGAAAGACAGACTAATCAAATAATTCCTCAAACGAGCAGGAGAGTGTGCGTGTTCGGTGCTAAGAAGGAGATGGAGGCACACGTTGCTGTCAGTGCCTGGAACTAATCAGAGGCTTCCCGAGGTTAGGATGTGACTGTTGAGATTTGAAGGAATGGTGGATATTTACCGGGTGGAAAGGAAGAAGAGCAGACGGAGGGAACAGCATGTGCAAAGGCCCAGTGGCTGGAGGCCAGTGCTGCTGGAGCAGAGGGACTGGGTTAGAATGGTCAACAAAGGCCACGTCATGAGGGGCCTTAGAGGCGGGTGAAGGCTGTCTGTTCATCCTAAGTGCAAGGGGAGGCAAATGGGATGTTTAAGGCAGCGGCACAGTGAGGATATGGTGGATTTTGTATTTTGGAGCGATCATTCTTGATTGCCTTGGGGAGAATAGGCTTGGGAGGAGGGAGGAGGTTACAGAGCAGAAGGGGGAGACCGGTTAGGAGGAGGTTTAGTGGTTGTGGGTCTGAAGCCAGGGGCCCACCATGTCCCTGTGGTGACAGAGCCCCTGCTTGCAACAATTGGGACCTAGTATCTTGGTCCATGAGCTGGTGTGGGCCGTGGGTGCATTGGTAGCCTGTGTCTGTTCCCCTTAAGCTGCTGCCAGCACCTGGAAGTTGTTCCAAGGCCAGGGGTGCGTGGAAAGCACTGCCCTGTCTGCTGTGTGTGCAGGGAGGAAGGGCAGGGTCCGCTTGGTGGGGGCTTCCGGCCGGGCCAGGCCGCCCTGCCCCTCCCAGCATGAACCAGAGGCTCTCCTTACTGTGTTGACCTAGGAGTGTGGCTGCAGGAACCGCTTGGGAAGGGGGAAGGTTATTTATTTTGACAAGGGAAGGCCATGGATAATTTATTCAGAGAGAGAAAAATAAAGAACAGCTGTCCCCTGTTGGTAGACGCTATGGGTTCTGATGGCTAAAATGGCATTTGGACCTGCTGTGCACTCAGGTTAGCTCCAAAGACGTGAGCAGGGATTTTGGTGGAATTTTGTGCTCCAAACACTGAAAGAATAAGGACTTGAGGATTTGAACTGTCTCCCCCCCCCCCCCCCCCCCCCATCCATGATAACTGGTTAAACCAGTTAGTTCTGAGCTTCTGCCCCAGCTGGCTCCTCTCAGCTCAGGAGGGGTGTGTCTGCTTTGAAGGAATCAGAAGTCATTTACTTCAAACCAACCTCAGCCAAAAATGTGGAGAAAATGCAACTTGCCCCTGGGGCCCCCAGGAATAGTCATTGATTTGGTGGCCAAAATTTAAATCACTGGAGAATATCCTCCCAAACTTCTGAAGCAGAAGTTGGAAGTTTTTTTCTACAAAACGTCAGATAGTAACTATGTTAGGCTATGAGGACCAAGGAGAAACTGGAAGATATTATAGAGGTACTTATATGATCGTTTAAAATGCAACTACTTAAAATGTGAAAAGCATCGTTAGCTCAGAGACTATAAAAAGAGGCACTGGGTCAGATTCGGCTCGAGGACTATAGTTTGCTGACCCCTGTGTTAAAGGCTGGTGAGAGACCCTAATTCGCAACCCAGACATTTGCTTTCAGTTGTTCCATTTCCCGGATGAGCACCATTATGAGCGACTTAATTTGAGGGAGGCATTAGAAGGAAGGGAGAAGAGAAGGGATGGCCAGTTGGGGCTATCGCTCCAGAACAGAGATAGGGCACAAGAGAGGTGAGAGGGCCACTGACAGGTGACAACCTCCTTCGTACCCACAAATGGGCTGCATGTGATTTTTTATGGCCAAGACAGATCTGTTGGGGAGATGTCCCCGTGATGGTTGTTCACCCCAGGGTCAGTTCACCCCGGGCCCTCTACTCACCCTCACTGTGTCCAGGTTTCACACCTGTAAGAAGTGCCCCGTTTGCCAGGGGTTTCCAACCTCCTAAAGGTATCCGTCCAGCCGTGAAGGCATTTCTGATTTCTGGGCCTCCATTAGTCTGTGTGACCTTGAACAAGTTACTTAGCCTCTCTGAGCCTCAGTTCCCTCCTCCGTACAATGAAGATGATAAGAGTCCCTGCCTCTGAGGGGTTTTGTGAGGATAGAAGAAACGTATGTGCAACACTCCTGGCAGCTGTTAGCTGTGCTCAGTATCATTGTTTCTCTCGGTGTTCCTTTCTCTCTTTGCCGCGGCCGACTGTTGATTTGGTTTGTTCTGTTCTTCCTTTGGCGAGGTCGGAAAGGGGGACGTGGAAGAGAGACCCCCGTCGGTGGACCGGCATGAGAGAGAAGCAGAGTTCTCTGATCCAGAAAATACAAGAACAAAGAAGGTAAAGTTTGTCGCAGATGCCGACAGTGTAGCCCTGTCTGCACAACAGTCATCGGGGACCAAGGCTACAGAGTCCCCGTCCCGCCCAGCGACGCCTGCTCTGTGGGACGTGCTCGAGGGCCCACCAGTGGTTCCATGAATGAAGCCGCGTCCCAGCACGTCCTGGAGGAACGGCTCTGCCTGCGCTCTCTGTGTGCTCCTTATGGGGAGATCTTGACCGCGTGCCTGGGCTCTGCCGTACTCTCCAGCAAGTTGGCTGCGCTCATACAAGAAAACATGTGCCCAAAAAAAGACTCGGGCTTCAGAGCCAGGTGCCCAAAATAGGCAGGTCCCTTGAGAGAGGCTGGGACAGGAAGGGGGGCTCTGGGCACTCAATCTGGGGCCATGACCTCAGCAGGCCCAGACCCTGGGATTAACAAGACATCTCCTGTGCTCGTAAAGATTATTTTACACAATCAAAGTGGAAAAAAAACACCAAAACCCAGTTAGAGTGCTGGGGATGCCACAGCTCAAAGAAATGTCCCTGGAATGTGGCCAGCTTCGTGCCTTCCCGGTCAGGAGAGGCGGAGGGATGGGTATCGCTGGCCAGGAAGCTGATCTCCTAAATCTGGCTGTTGGGCCCGTAGGCTGCTGGAGATACGGGGGGACAATTTCAGGAGGGGCCGACTATGAGCCGGGCTGTGGAAGTTGCACCCTTGCTGGGAGAGGGTGCTTGGGGGAATTTTAGGGGGGACTTTGCCGCAGTTACATTTAGTGATGCTTTACATACAAGGAAATCACCCAAACAAGTTGATCTATTTAGAGTTTACAGATGAATCATCCATCCAAAAACCGTTTATTGGGCACCTATTACGTACCAGTAGTCGAAAGGATTTGTGTCACTTTAAACAGTGGTAGATTAAGCATTAAGGGCTTATTCCAAATGCTGTGCTCAGTTTTGAGCCTCATCCTAGGGATGAATCAGTGATGTGGGACTCGGGTGGTCCCCAGGAAATGCTCCCAGGTAGAGGTAAGAATGCTCAGGATTGCTCTGATTTGAGGGGACCTGGGGTTGAGACTTGTGCCCTCTGGTGGAAGACCGAGACCTGCTCCTCAGCCACCCTCTGACCTCCGTCCTGTGTTTTTATTCAGGATCAAGACTGGGAGAGTGGAAGCGAAGCAGAGGACGAGAGCTGGTACCCCACAAACATGGAGGAGCTGGTTACGGTGGACGAGGTGGGGGAGGAAGAAGATTTTATTATGGAACCGGACATCCCAGAGCTGGAAGAGATCGTGCCCATTGACCAGAAGGACAAATTGTGCCCAGAAATGTGTTCCTGTGTGACAACCGCCTTACACCTGGACTTGGCCAAGGATTTCACCAAGGAGGGCGTCAAGACCATAGGTAACGGGGCTACGGAAATCAGCCCCAAGTCTCCCAAAGAAGGGCCGTCTGCCCCCACGAGCTGTCCCAGTGACATGGACGTGGAAATGCCTGGCCTAAATCTGGAGGCTGAGCAGAAGCCAGCTGAATGCGAGACTGGCCTCTCGCTGGAGGGTTCAGATTGCTACGAGAAGCAGGCAAAGGGAGCAGAGAGCTCAGATGTTCGTCTGTCCCCTACACTCCAGCAAATGTCTTCCCCCAAGCCAGCTGAGGAGAGGGCCCGGCAGCCTAGCCCGTGTCTTGACGACAGCAAGGCCACGGGGACTCCCGAGGATGGGGCTTGTGGAGGCAGCCCCCTGGAAGAAAAAGCCGGCCCCCGCACCGACACCGACCCCCAAAGCCAGGCTTGCCGAGGAGTGTCGACCCAGGGTAACTACCTCCCTTTTTTCCTGTGTGCGTGGGCAGATGGGGCCACCGCTCACCTAGAGAAGGGAGTGGGCCAGAACGGACATGAGTAAGGTCTCGACCAGCATTTAGGCAGGTGCAGAAAGTGAGCTGCTAAACGCCTGGTTAAAATGTTGGAGCTTTTAGGCAAATGGTGCAGAGGAAATCAGATAGGAGGTCACATGTGTTCTGAAAAGCAAACTCAGATAGGGCGGGCTTCTCTGAATTTATGGGAGCCCAGATGGGCACTGACAATGAAAATTAGCAAAAAGTTTTGAATTATCAGCCAAAGTTCCCGGGGGCAGCCAGCCGGCCTCTGTCTGCAGGACAGAGGACCACCCAGGCTGCTATTTCTGTGAGGCCCCAGGGAGGGGAACGGGATGGGGGTGGGGGAGACAGTGGGAGGCCCAGGAAGGAGCGGGCAGGGGGAAGAATGAGGGGCTCACGAAGGGGGATGCCCGTCCCCCTTCTTCCCACCTCAGACCCACTTTTCTCCAGGGTCTGATGGTGAGGCAGGACTCGCCCCGGACCTTCCGCCGGAGGGGATGCTGTGTCTGTGCCTGGCACTATGACATCATGAAAAACAGAGTTTAAAATAGGCTGAGCCCTGTGCTCTCTGCCAAGTGGAAACTAAGATCCATCCAGGGCTCGGGGGGCAGGAAGGGGGAGTTGCCGTCCACGTCCTCCCAGGGAGGAGAAGTAGAGGTTCGTGTCACAGAAAGCCTGCAGCCTTTGAGAGGCTGCAGTACGGGGGACAGGCTGAAGTGGGGGAGCAGAGACTAAGGGAGAGGCGTCACAGTAAACATCCCCACCCGGTGCCGTGTTGGCACAGCGCTGGGGAGCTGGGCTCGGGCTTTCCTCTGTGTCAGGCTGACCTGAGCTGTTTTCCACCTGCGTGGCTCTGAGTCTCCATGGAAACCCTGTCATGTGCTGCCTTGTTGCTAGAGAAACGCCGGAGCCTGGCTGTATCCAGAGAAGGCCAAGAATAAAGGAGTGAAACGTTCACCTTGCTCCAATGGAACGCCCCCCCATACTTTTTTTTCATGGTATAGGTCTCAACATGCACTGGCATGCGTGGCTCTTTAGCTCACCCCGGGTTTGGAGTTCATATTTAATAACACAAGCGTGGGGTGAGAGAAAGGCATGGCCTGTCCCAGCAGCCTCGGTGCCCCTGTGGACGTCAGCACAATGTAATTGCCCGTCAGTAATTCTTCCTCCTGCAGAGATGGGGTGATACCGAGTTGGGGGGAATGGGTGCGATCCTCCCCACCCAAGGCATCAGCAGTCCCTCCCCTCCCCCCGGGCCCAATGCAAAGACTGGCCACGTTGTCCTGCGTGGTGTTCTCTTGGCAATGGGAAAAGCTCTTCAGTTATAGCGCTCGGGTTCTAACGAGCAGTCCTGGCCCTGGTCCGGTGTAATGAAGCAGTCCCAGGGGCCAGCCCTGATCCCGCAGCGCAGCCAAGGGCATTTCAGGGGTTGGCGGAGGCATGTCGTGTTTCATCACTTCTTTGCTTTGGCTCCTGTTTCGCAGAAAACTCCAGGTACCTGGAAATGAAGTCCCTGAACGTGCGGTCACCGGAGTACACGGAAGTGGAGCTGAAACAGCCCCTTTCTTTGCCTTCCTGGGAACCGGAGGATGTGTTCAGTGAACTCAGCATTCCTCTCGGTAGGTGCTTCCCGAGAATCAGCCCCGGGAAGTGAGAGCTCCCTAGTAACGCCTAAGAGCTTGACACTTGGTCCATGTCTGATGCAATAACCCACGTTGGCAAGGTGCTACCTTAAAGCCTCTTGCAATGGCAGGCTCCCGTAGGAGAGCAGCGACGCTGGGGACCGGGCCTTGAACAGCACTCCCCGGGAGCCAGAGCTCGGGGGGCTGCTTCCCTGCCAGGAAAGGGTTTCTTCCTGACCCGCAGCCCTTACCGGGCAGGGAAGCAGAGGCCCCACGGCCGCGCTGCTTCTGTCTTCCCTGTGGTCCTTGCCACAGCCCTTCTCGGAACAGGGCTACCTCTTCTCTCTTGAGGGTGATTAGCTTCTCTGAGGCCATGATGCTGAATGGGCTGTGTTGGGGGGCGGGCTCTATGTAATTGACTGTGGCTTCTCTGAGGCCATGATGCTGAATGGGCTGTGTTGGGGTTCTATGTAATTGACAGTGGGGGCACTGAACCGAGAGGGACCTGGGCCCCATCCTTCTCCACTTACTGGGTGAGTGCTTATCCTCAGGCATGTCGTGCCCAGAAATGGTTTTTGTTTTGGGGTATTTTCCCCCCAGTCACTTCAAGCCCTTTAGTAACAAGTTGACTAATGAGAGAGAGAGAGAGAGAGAGAGAGAGAGAGAGAGAGCGATACTTTTCTCAGAGAGCTTGGGAGTGGGAGGTACTGTCAGGGTTCACATGGCCAGGGAAGGCAACCCAGCCAGAGGCAGAATAGAGATCAGGCCTCTGTCCAGGGGAGTAGCTGGTGGCGTGAGACGGGCAGGTCTGCAGGGTCGGGGACACTGAGGGGGGGATGGCTTAGCTCCCAGGCAAAGGAATGGCACCGCCTCACACAGAGCAATGGGTTGGGCGTTCCTGGGCCTTAGTCTCCCCCTCTGGAATGTGGAAATGGACCAGATCGGTGGTTTTTCAATGGCAGAAGGAAGTGTTGGAGTGGGGCAGGGAGGGAGGTTAGTAATAGAGGCACCTAGGACAGATTTTCGAAAAGGAGAGTTAACTAGAGTTTCAGGGTAGGGAGTGGAGGTCCTTTAAGAAGGACCGTGGGAGCTGCTGACACCACCGCTAAGCCAGCGACGCCCACTTCAGCCAACATCATCTTTGAGTGTTTGCGTTGACTCTGAAAGGTTGGAAAGTGGTCAGACAAAGGAGTAGCAGCTGCTCAGAGAGGAGCTTGGGAAGGTGCCGTCAGGAAGTAGGCGAAGTGTGGGCTATGTCATGGCCACTGCAATGACCACGTGTCTGCTCCATCAGGGAGGTCAGTATGGAGGGTCACCCATTTCGTCATGCTTCTCTTCTTCTTTTCATTTTTTAAAGAAGTTTTTTATTCTTTCTGTTCTCCAAGTGTATCTTTTTCATAAAGTCAGATGGAAAAGAAAATGTCCTTTTTTTTTTTTTTTTAAAGGGATAAATTTGCTGCATAGCCTCCAGCATGCCTCAGGATAAAAACTAAAAAGAAGACACACTGACCTTAGAATGAACTAAGTTGACTGCACAAGGGGCCTGGGTGTTGTAACTCTGGGAAATAGTGGCAAAGGCCGCCTTTCAGGAAAAAGGTGCTAGACAGTTCATCCATGCATTCTTCATGCATTCAGTCCGTCAGCAGCACCTACTGTGTGCACGGCTCTGTCCTGGGTACTCCAGGGGTCGGGGAGGGACGGAGAAATGTAACACAAGTCTCTTGTCATTCAAGGAGTTGGAATCTAATTGACACACAGAAGCAAAAAATAAGAACAAAATCTGCTACCTTATAATTTGTATCTTTTTATTATTGTTTTTCATTATAAAAAGTGTGAAAGATTACTGTAACAAATTTTAAAACTAAGAACCACATAAAGATTGAATGTCGTATCTCTTCCCCCAGCCTCTCCCCAACTCCAGAGGCAGCCACTGTCATATCCTCAAAAAGTTTTCCTCCCACAAAAATAGGATCACACTATATACATAATGTTCAACAATTTGCTTTTTAAATCTAACAGTGAATCTTAGAGGTCTCTTCATATCAGTACATAGAAAATTCCTTCTTTTTAACCACTGCAAATACTCCATCTTAAAAGATGCACTGTAACTTATTGAACCATTGTACCGGTGAATACTTAGCATGTTTTAAATCTTTTCCCCCATTATTAAAATGCTTTAATAACTTAGCTTTTATCATTTGCCATGCAGGCACCATTCCTGGTGTGTTGCATGTATTATCTCAGTTAGCTCTCTGAAAACTCCTATGAGGCCAGTAATATTTTTATTCCTGTTTCCCAGATCAGAAATCTGAGATGCAGGGTTACAAAGCTACAGATTGGCCAGGACTGGGGTCGGGATTTCAATCCCAGTAGTTTCACTCTAGGACCAGGCTGCCTCTGTGCTCTGCGACCTCCTAGGCGAGCTGTCACCTTTGTCTGTGTGCCAGTGTTTCTGGAGGGCAGCGTCCTGGCCTGGGGGTTGTGTGGTCATATGTATTTGCAATTTAGATGTTCATAATTGCTACTAAATTGCACTCCAGGAGGATTACACTGGTTTTAACTGCTACCTTGAGTGAAAGTTCTCATTCTCCACATCCCAGCCAACATTGGATACTACCAGCTTTTTTTTTTTAATATATTTTTATTTATTTCAGAGAGGAAGGGAGAGGGAGATAGAAACATCATTGATGAGAGAGAATCATTGATCAGCTGCCTCCTGCACACCCCTTACTGGGGATAGAGCCCGAAACCCGGGCATATGCCCTTGACCGGACGAACCTGGGACCCTTCAGTCCTCAGGCTGTCACTCTATCCACTGAGCCAAACCGGCTAGGGCTACTACTACCTTTTAATTTTCACCAACCTGTTAGGAGGAATGCGGTATCTCCTTCTGATTTTTGAAGCACCTCTAGTAAGATGTAATTGATGTACAGTGACGTGCACACATTTGAAGTGTACTGTCTGATCAGTTTTGTCAAATGTATATGCCTGTGAGATCGTCACCACAATCGGGATAATGAACATATTCATCACCCTTCCACCCCCTCCCCCTCACCACCCCGTTTCCTGATACTCCTCTGAAAACCCTCCCTTTTCATACCTCAATCCCAGGTAACCACTGATGCCAATTTGGTTGCTAACTACTAGTTTGCATTCTAGAATTTTATATAGAGGGAACATGCGGTATGACTGTTTTGGCCTGGCTTCTTTCACTCAGCGTAATTGTTTTGAGATTCCTCTGAATTGTTGGGCGTGTCCACAGTTGGTTTCTTTTTATTGTGGAGGAGTATTGCACTGTGGATACCACATTTGGTTTATTCATTCATCCGTGGATGGGCATTTGGGTCATTTCGGTTTGGCGCTGTTAAAAATGGTAGCTTCGTACTTGATTATCGTCTTTGATTCACTTTGAAACCCATGATCTCATTGATCTCTGGGGGTGGGGAGGGGTGTGTGGTACTATTTTCCACATTTGACAGGCGAGGAAACTGAGGCCCAGAGACTTACCTAGGACCACACGGCGAGTTCAGGTCAGAACTGAAGATTTCTAACCTGAGACCACTCTGCCCACCTCTCCCCCCAGTTCAGGCGCCGTGTAGGGAAGGTATTTGCATGCTATGGTTCAGAGCATGGACTGCGGAACCTGACTCCCTGGGTTCAAACCCAGCTGGCGGGGGGGCAAAGAGCAGCTTATTTCACCTCTCTGCTTGGCGTTTTTCATTTATAAATCAGGCATCAGGCATAGTCAGAGGAGCCTACCATGCCAGGTTATTTTGAGGATTAAATGAATGAATACTTGTGAGGTTTTAGTGTCTTCCAGTGGGAGGTACTTAGAAAGGGTTTTTCCTGAAGGAGTTATTGAGACCTACTATGCTTCCTCTCACTGGGGCTGCATAACCCTTCACCCTCCAGGATCGGCCGCTGTTGCAGAGGGACTTCTAGAAAGGTGGGAATGACTTCCTGGCTTTGTCCCTGTGGAGAGCAGAGAGGCAGAATGAGGAGTGCCAAGGTCTGGGCACACCATGAGGAGGAATGGGAGGTGAAGTCCCCTTGCTCAGGGACTGGGATAGGCATGGGGGGGCCCCTGGGTGACCCCAGGCAGTGCGAGCCTGCCCAGGCCTGCTCTTAACCAGAACCAAAGGGCATTGCCTGCAAAAAGAAGCTTCCCCTCCACCCATCCCAGGCTTTGCTGAGATGACGGAGTTGTAATTACCGCCAGGAGCTATTATTAGAAGGCAAATGCAGCTTTAATTATTGCACTTAAAGAGGCTGGAAAGCGGGAGGACCAAGTGGCTCCAGAACCTGTCGGGGCTGTGGCAGTTTTTCTTGATGCTGCCGCTTCCCTGGGCTCTCACATTCCAGAGGCGACCTGAGGCCGTGTTGGCCTCCCAGTGCCTGTGGCAACTCCCAGGTACGTGGGGGAGTTACCAGGTATCTGGGGATCCTCTCCGTCCGACTTCCCAGTGCTGTCTCTCCACTGCCTGGTACTTCTGATGGGCCGCTGGGCAGGGCATCGAGGAGAGCTGCTGCCAAACCGTGGAGTCTTGGCTCCCCGGCCTGGCCCCGTGAAAGGATGGAGGGCAGGAAGGCAAATGCGTAGGAGGTTGGCCTCTGTAGAGAAATGTTTAACGTGTGTGGAAACAGATTTTCTGAGCACCAGGCAAAATGGGAGGTGCTTCCCTATAGCACCATTTGTGGTATGATTATTCCTGTTTTCCCGATGAGGAAACTCATCTCAGGAAGTTGAGTAGCCCGGTTGGTGTGGCTCAGTGGTTGGGCGTCAAACTCTGAACCAGGAGGTCATGGTTCGATTCCTAGTCAGGGCTCATGCCCGGGTTGTGGGCTCGGTCCCCAGTAGGGGGTGTGCAGGAGGCAGCCTGTCAATGATTCTCTGTCATCATTGATGTTTCTCTCTCTCTCTCTCTCTCTCTCTCTATCTATCTATCTATCTCTCCCTCTCTCCCTCCCTCTCCTTATCTTTCTGAAATCTATTTAAAAATATATTTTAAAAAAAGAAAAGAAAGTTGAACAGTGTAATGTATCTGAGATCACACTGGGTAAGGAAAAGAGCTAGGTCTGTCTGACTCTTTCATTTTCCTCCCACTACGCTGTGGCTTCCGAGCTCTTTGGCAATGGGAGCTTTTGTGGAAGTGAAATCTCACCCGGGAGACCACAGGCAGTAGCTGTGCTGCTTGGGTTGAAAGGGGCCGGGCTGCCACCTCAGGCCCTGCTGGGGACCAGGCAAGGGCTGGAGGCCTCTTGGGAAACCTGGAGCATGCTGGAGGCCTCAGCCAGGGTCTGCAGGGCAAACCCAAGGCTGCTTTCCTGGAGCCAGCCAGTTGGCGACCCTGCAGGGTCTGGGACAGGGCAGAGGGGTTGGGGTGGCCCTGATCACAGGCCTGCGTCTGCTCCCGTGGCCTCGGGCGGTGCTTCTCCTTTTCTAGTTGCCTTTATCTTGTCCTGTGTGAGCCTCACCCGGGAGACCACAGGCAGTAGCTGTGCTGCTTGGGTTGAAAGGGGCCGGGCTGCCACCTCAGGCCCTGCTGGGGACCAGGCAAGGGCTGGAGGCCTCTTGGGAAACCTGGAGCATCCTGGAGGTCTCAGCCAGGGTCTGCAGGGCAAACCCAAGGCTGCTTTCCTGGAGCCAGCCAGTTGGCGACCCTGCAGGGTCCGGGACAGGGCAGAAGGGTTGGGGTGGCCCTGATCACAGGCCTGCGTCGGCTCCCGTGGCCTCAGGCGGTGCTTCTCCTTTTCTAGTTGGCTTTATCTTGTCCTGTGTGAGCCTCTGCTCGCTGCAGCAGCAGCCAGGGCCCGCTTGTGAGGTGGAACGGCCAACTGCCCACTCCCAGGCACAGCAGGGAGAGTGGGCGGAGGGTGAGGAGGGAAGGACTCAGCCTCCCTCTGGGCAGCGAGGCCTGAGTGAGGCGGCCTCCCTTCTGGGGACGGCTGTAGACAGCTGAGGCTGAGGGCAGGGCAGTGTGTGCGTGGCAGTTGGAGAGAACTGGGGGAGGAGGGGGCCCAGGCCGGAACCGCAGAGGAGCAATCCGTCCAGGCAGGAGTGGGCAGGCCTCGGCACCCTCCTCCCTCAGGCCTGCCCTGCACACTGAAAAGTGGCTTTTTTTTTAATAGAAAAAAAGTTGTAATTACAAGCTTTTGCTTCCCTATGACGGGGTCTCCTGGGCACTCAGATGAAAGGAAAGGAAGCCACAGACTTGGGGTCACACGCAGTGCCTGGTAGAGGCCTGGCCTGGGTCCCCCTCTGCAAGAAGCTACACTTCCCGGCTTCCCTGGTGTGACCTCCCAGGCTCCCTGTCCCCTCTGCCCCTGCTCCTCACCCTCCACCCCCTCTCCCTGCGGTGGGAGTTAACCCAGCCCCCCATTCCCTCCTCCCAGCGTGGCCAGCTCTCCGCCCACCCCCAGGAGGGCAGTGGGAGCTAACCAGCCGGCTGTGGCTGCAGCAAAGCCCAGTGTCAGCACATGCAGGGAGGGTGGGCCCTGGTCCCATGCTGGGTCCTGCCTCTCAGCCCTCACGCCCTGCTCTCCAGCTGGCGCCCTGCAGTCAGATGCCTGAGAAACTGAGGCGAGGGAGGGGGTCAGCTGACTCTCCCAGTCACATAGGTGCTCAGCGCCCGGTCTGTGCCCACTCTGCTGGCAGTGTCTTCGAGAGGGAAACTGTGCCCCTAAAACACCATGGTGGAGGCTGGAGCAGCCACCGTCCCTTCAAAGATGAATTTCCTGGGCTGGCCTCTCAGCCCTCACGCCCTGCTCTCCAGCTGGCGCCGTGCAGTCAGGTGCCTGAGAAACTGAGGCAAGGGAGGGGGTCAGCTGACTCTCCCAGTCTGTGCCCTCTCATCTTTCCACTCTGCTGGCAGTGTCTTCGAGAGGGAAACTGCGCCCCTAAAACACCGTGGTGGAGGCTGGAGCAGCCACCATTTCTTCAAAGATGAATTTCCTGGGCTAAGACACTCACTTGTCTGGCTGTTGGGCCACTGTTTTCTTTCCTTAGAATCCAAAGGCCTCCCAGAATCCTGGGACTTAAAAATGACACATGAAATACTGTGAATTGATAGTTCAGATGTAAAGACTGGAGAAAGTGGGGCAATGTTTATGATATACTAGCAGTGGTTGGCAAACTGCGGCTCGGCAAACCGCGGCTCTCGAGCCACATGCAGCTCTTTGGCCCCTTGAGTGTGGCTCTTCCACAAAATACC
>NW_005366873.1:4057299-4071041 GCF_000412655.1 Myotis brandtii | reverse complement strand
CATGTGGCTCGCGAGCCGCGGGTTGCCGACCATGGCACTAGGGCATGAAAAAGGGAGGAGACATATTGCACTTAGGGTGTAATTAAAACTGCCCCCTCCCCTCCCGAAGAAGGCTCTACCTGTAGACAGTGTGGAAGAAAATGTTTTGATTGGAAAGTCTGGGTGAGGTTTCCTCACTTCTGTTTATTTAAAAAGTTTTCTCTGGTGAACATCATTCTAAAATAAACCAGCGAAAATGCGAGCATTCTTCCAGAGTCCTGGTCACAACCGCTGCAGAGGGGGTAGATGACAGAGCAGCAACATCCACCTAGTGAAATGAATGACACCTCCTCCCTCCTCCTTTCCCCAGAAACGGGCTGGGACCAGGAGAGCCTGGACGTAGTTCCCAGAGGCCGTTGCAGAGCGTATTCTTGCTCAGCACGGCCACCCCTTCCACTCACAGCCACCTGTGAATGAAGTGGGTGTTACCCTCTTCCTGCCTGTTTTCAAATGAGGAAACGGAGGCTTGGAGAAGCTAGGTCGCCCACCAAAGTCGACAGCAAATGAAGGGCAGAGCTCATTGCCCCATTTCCACCTGACGGCTGCAGGACCACAGGGGCCTCCCATCGCCTTCCTAATTGCCTACCCACATATCCCCCATCCTTCTGCAGGGGTGGAGTTCGTGGTACCCAGGACCGGGTTTTACTGCAAGCTGTGTGGGCTGTTCTACACCAGCGAGGAGATGGCGAAGATAAGCCACTGTCGCAGTGCTGTCCATTACAGGAACTTACAGGTAACCACGGGCCGTCCTTGCCTGGCACTGGGGGCTCTCGAGTCTCTGTTTCTGAGTTTCTCTCTCCTTTCACCACATGGAGACCTGGCTCCACCAGGCTGCTGCACATGCTGGCTGCCTCTCCGGTGCTCTCAGAGCATCAGTCTCCACGGTGGCACTTAACACATTCTGTGGGGCCAGGTTTTTGTACCTGCCTCTCCCTCTATCCTGAGTGATTTGAGCTTATGTTCACCTGGCCCGTGGTTGGGCTGACCCCTTTCACGAGGCCTGGGTGTTCCCGACGCAGAGATTTCTCTGTGTTACTGTTCCCCTGTGCAGTGCCCCTCTTTGCTAGACTAAAAGCCACTACTGTCCTCTGTTTTAAATGTTCATACGTTGCAACTATTTGTCACAGCAACAACAAGAAACACACAACAGACAGAAACCCTGCCCTCATGGATTTTCCAATCTAGTGTAGGAAATAAGCAATAAATAAAATAAGTTTTATAGTATATTAATAGGTGACGTATAAAAATACTCCATGTACCATATTTCATCCAATCTAAGGTGCCATCAGTTGTAAGACACGCTATTTTTTGATACCAAGAAAAAAACGTTGAAAATTAAACAGTGAGACTCCATCAACTGTAAAATGCACCTCAATTTCAGAGATGTTAATGTGGGGAGAAAAGCATCTTAAAAATCAATGAAATATTGTAATATGCTCTGTAATATACACCTAACTAATATGTAACATATTAGAACGTGGTTTTTATAATTAACTTCTGGTATAGGCTGGGCTTAGTAACTTAATTGAAATCATGGCATATCAGAAAGCATGGGGTATCTTTGGTTTTTACTATATCTTTTGCTATAGGAATCAGACTGATTCTTTATATTCAAGGTTGTAACTCAGGAAGACCCTCAGGGTGGTAGTGTGCCCTAATTCCAGAGCAGGCATTACTGTCACAGTAAAATTGGTAGAGTGGCCGAGATGTGAACTGAATCACTTGGACACTGTTTCAGAAGCATATACATTAGCTCGGATGTTCAGTAGAATTGGGGGTGCACCCGGGAATATGTAATTTGAGAAAGTTCTCCAAATGATTATTTTCCCAAACCTGGGTCCTCATACTAGCTGACGGGAATATGTAATTTGAGAAAGTTCTCCAAATGATTAGAAGTGTACCCCTAGTTAAGAAACTCAGATGTGGGCCAATTCTCTTGTTTTATATTTGAGGCCCAGAGAAGCTATGGGATGTGTTCGACACCACACAGGTGGTGAGCTACCAGGCCTGGAAACAGATCACCTGATTCTTAATCACTTTCCTCTTTTTGCTCTATGAAGCCAGTCCTGCAAACTGAGACCCATAATGACCTGGGCCACCATCTGCAAGGGACTGTCATTGGCTGTGCCCAAACTCGGGGCATTTAAGCCTCCTGATTTCTCTCCAGAGAGCAGCTGCTCTGTGGCCAAGGAAGCCATGGGGTGTGAGGCCCAGGTCCCGGCCCCTCCTGGGGGAGGGCAGTGAGGGCCTGACTTGGCCAGACTAAGAGCTCACACTGGGTTCACAGTTCACACAGAGTCACTGAGGTCAGCCATCCACCCTGAAGACATCACCATCCCCCACCCCAACAAGATGAAACCTATAGAATGGCATCGCTGGGCGGGGTCTTGGAGATTTCCTGGTCCTGATTTTCCCAAACCTGGGTCCTCATACTAGCTGGCATCTTCTATAAATGCAGCTTCCTGTACCCACCTTATGCCTGCTTATTTATTCTCTCTAGAGCTGGACATGAGAATCTGAATTTTTAAAATCTTTCCAGTAGGTTCTAATACCTCAATGTAAGAACTTTGATATCATCCAACATCATAAGCTAGACCCCACAGCTCAAGGTCACCCAGGAACTTAGAAAGTGTGCCAGGGCCTCTAATTCTAAATTCTGTGTTTCTCCAGGGTAGTGGACTACACTGTGTTCTGGGCCTTAAGGCCAGACACCCCCTTTCCCTCCTGGGTAGACTCACCTCCCACAGCAGGGTAGAGCCATTCCTGTGGTCCCTAGGCATGTCCAGTCCAGACAGTGGCTGACCCCTTACACCTGCCAACCACAGTTCAGGTTTCCCAGTGCACCTGTCAGGGAGCTGGGAGCCTCCACCACAGGCTTCCCAGATAGGGTTTCTGTCAGTGACCTTGACACTGTCTCTGTCCACATAGTCTGCCCACCCCACCCTGCCCCAAGCGTGTGAAGAGTGAAGAACTCAGACCCACGGAGCAGGTGCTGGCTGACACCTAAGTCAGGCAGCTTGTAAGAGTAGCCTGCACGCCCCCCCCCACCCCCGGAAGGCCTTGAGGTGGGGCTCGGATATTACTCTTCGAGGCAGGGAGCAGGTGGAAGGAGTTCTGTCTGTGTAACCCCTGCCGTGCCTCACTGCTGGTCCCGGCCCTGAGAGAACCCACCCGCGGAGATCCAGAACAACAGGTGGAGTCAGTACCAGATGGGAAAACGCGACACCTGCTTGGCTCCAGGCCAGCGAGGCATGTGCCCGTCCATGGCACACTCACCCACTTGCCTGTCTGTGCTCCCCTTCCCCTTCCCTGGGCTGAGGCGGAGGAGCGTCCCGGCCCTCCACCTAAGCCTGGCCTGCAGGGATGCACGGTCTGCCCCTCTCCCATCTGACTCACCCACCTCTCAAAGCCACCCATAGAGAGGCCAGGCCAACCCAGGCATCCTGTGCCCATCATCTCGCTGCCCCTCAGCCACCCTGGGAGGAGGAAGACACGGTTTCCCCCATTTAACAGATGAGAGTCTGAGGCTGGGCGAAGATGGGCGACTCTCTTGAGCCAGATGACTGGTGCCACTCGTGCTAAAGAGCAGCATCTCTGAGTGTTTACTCGGTGCCAGCGCTGTGCTAAGTGCTTTATGGTCCCTCTCCTGCACGTCACAGCAACCTTATGTGGCCATTCCATTATGACCCACACTTTTTTTTATTATCAGTAGCCGTTTATTGATCAATGGTTTGATATAAAGTTATTTCAGATCTTCAGAATTTGCCCAAATGGCATCACAAGCATTTACAAATTTTTCCTTTTCCCTTAAAAAAAAAAAGGGGGTGGGGGCAGGTTGGAAGTACTAGCAGTAGTGACATTTGAGAATAAATTAACAAAAAAAAATTAGTCTTATCATTTATTGGGGACAAACACTGAGTTTTACTTACATTTCATGGGGAGAAAAAAATTCCAGTGCAAACAATGAATCAAAGCAGTACTTAACTTGCAATTTTAGAGATAAACATAAATCGGTCATTCTCTTCAGCCCTACGTAGAGATGTAATCTACAGTATAAAGCACTCGGGAAAACCCATCTGCAGTGTTATATGTGCTACACGGAGGTCATATCCTGTAGTGTAGTGAGAGCTATGTGTCCTCAAGAGCCATATGTATATACACACCATTTTAATAACCTTTAAAACAAAGATCAAAGTTCATTTAATTCTGTTGCATTAGAAATGAAATAGCAAAGGAGCCAAATGATTGTTGAAAGTTTAAAATTCCTAAATTGTCCAATTTATATGACCCACACTTGACAGAGGTCAGAGATGTTGAATGACTGGCCTGTTGAGATGTAGGATTTGAACCCAGGTCACCTGACAGCGGAGCCCACACACTTGACCATGTGCTGGGCCTACCCCTGCCAGCTCCCAATCCGGGGCTGTTTGCAGGGTCCCTGGCTGCCCAGCACACAGAGGGCCCAGCTGAGGCCCTGACGTTTTCTATTCTGTCTCCCTGTGATGAACCCAGAGCCCCCGGAGCGGCCCAGCGTGTGGCTGGGGGCCAGTCCCAGCAGTGAGAGTCCCGGCATGTGAGGCAGCCCAACTATAGGACAGGAGTCCGTGGAAGGACCTTCAGGCCACTCCACCTGCCCGCCTGCCTGGCAGGAAACAGGCTGTTAGGCGTCTCGAATGTCAGGCGGCGGTGTTGTCTGCCCCCATCTCTAGGGCCAGCATTTCTCTCCACGGCCCTTCCAGCTTCCCCCTCCTCCTTCTTCCCTCACACGTGGATGTGCTACCTGGATGCTGGGCTGCTGGTAAACAAGGAAAGTTGTCCTGAGGATTAACCGAGTGTAGATAAGAGAAGCAGTGAGAACAGAGCTTGCACGGGATAAGGGCTGTGGAAGTGTCTGCCACTGTGAGGAGCTGCACTTTCTACGTTTGCTACTGGAGACACGCGTCCCTTTCCTCCTTCTTCCCTCACACGTGGATGTGCTACCTGGATGCTGGGCTGCTGGTAAACAAGGAAAGTTGTCCTGAGGATTAACCGAGTGTAGATAAGAGAAGCAGTGAGAACAGAGCTTGCACGGGATAAGGGCTGTGGAAGTGTCTGCCACTGTGAGGAGCTGCACTTTCTAGGTTTGCTACCGGAGACACACGTCCCTTATACCCTGACCTAAAGGGGGAGAAAGCAGATGGCTTATCCTGGGTGCTGTGGCCCCAGCAGGATCTGGGGAGGCCGGCGAGGGGTCTCACTCACTAGATGGGGTGACAGGAGAGGGAGGCCAAGCACACACCGTCCACTCCTCTCCTGTCCTGTCCTGCTAAGTCTCCACTGACCCTCTTCCTTCCTCCTGTGTCCCTCTCTCCCACCACAGAAGTACTTGTCCCAGCTGGCCGAGGAGGGCCTGAAGGAGCCGGAGGGGGCCGGCAGCCCGCGGCCTGAGGACAGCGGAATCGTGCCCCAGTTTGAAAAGAAAAAGCTCTGACACCCTGGGCCTGTTGGAAGCTGGGAGGGAGGGCCCGCCCAGGTGGGGCCTTCCTGCCCGCCAGGACGGGAACTCACGCCAGAGAGGAAAGGACACCAGGCTGGCCACGGGGGCTAGTTCGTTCTCAGAGACTCAGGAAAATGCTCTGGAGTGTTTCCCAGAGGCCTCACCCTGTGTGTCCAGCGCCCCCTCCCACCCCCCAGGGTCGCCCACTCTCTCCCTGTCACTCTCGTTGCCTTCAGACAGTCTTTTCATTTGCTTCTCTTCTTCCCTCTCCCTCCCTCTCTCCCTCCTCCGTGCCAATGGTTGTTTTCTTTTCATAAAAGCCAACTTCTCAGGGATTTTCACAGTGTCCAACTTCTTGGTGGGCTAGGCCAGGCCAGGCCAGGCTGAGTCATCCAAGGAAAAGATTTCACGGGAACTCCTGGGTCAAGAACCGCTTCGGTGAACCTGGGCCGTGTCTCTGCCTGGCACGCTGCTCGGGCATCTGGGTGGGGTCTCCCGTCCCGAGAGGGGCCCCTTCGACAGTCCGTTGGCAGAAGCTGGGAGCTCCTCCAGCTGGACCACCTGTTGGAAAAGGCCCTGATTTTATGAATAACTCCTTCACCCTCTCAGTTATTCTCGACGTCTACCAGGCTCATGCCTTACAGTAAAATTAAGTGAATTTTACAGGGGGAGGAAATGAGCCCTTCAAATTGGAAGCTCCGCTCATTTCCCCGAAACGTAGTCCCCTCCACTTGATTTCAGGAGGTGCCAGGGTTCGGTCTGTCCTGGACAGAGAGTTTGGTATAGATTCGCTCTAATTAAAGGTGAACACAGAAGCACCCTCTCCCTCCCGCTGAAACAGCGGTTGGTAAGGGCTTAGGCTGAATGGCGGCCTCCCTGCCATGGGTGTCACCAAAACAAGGAAATGGCATCTGTCCGTGGCTTACCCTTGGCGCCTGCACTCTGGGCTCCAGCAGCCTCGCTGCGGGATGGTTTTAAATGGTTTCTTGGGGGTGGGGGGTAGGTTGAAGGTTGCCGGTGTTTGTAGGTAGGCCCTTTCCGATTTGGCAGAAGGTCAAGGGCGTCTCAGAGTTGACCCCAGGGCAGACTTTGATGTCAAATGCTGTGAAGAACAGAGCCCTTGCTCCCAACAGGCTGTCTGACACTGGAGGCCAGTGCCTTAGGCCCCAGGTGGACATCTAGTTGGATGTCCCATTGGGAGGCTTTGGGACAATGGTGTTGGGGGAAATGAGGCTCGGCTGCCGCCCTGGAGAAGACCTGGAGAAGTTCAGAGAGCCTGGTGCTACTCCCACAACGGAGATACTCGCCTGGAGGCGGCCTCCCTGGCTGAGGAAAGTGCCCTGGAAGACAGTCCTGGTTGTTTCTATTCCTGACCGCCAGCAGGTAGACTAGGAAGAGATTGATCCTGGGTGGGATTTTTTGTTATTTTTGTTTCTGCATTCTTCTTTTCAAGGTAGATAACACTATACCGCATATTCTGTCCTCCACACTAATGGCAGAAGGGTAGAAAGATGATCTGAGTTCGACACCAACTTTTTGTCAGTAAGGAAACTGAGGCACAGACAGGAAAGAAATGTAGAACACAAAACGATCACGTGTGAACCCTGGGGTCAGAGGAAACAGATGGGCTCGGACAGGTGTGGTGAGAAGAGGCTGCGGGAAGCAGGAAACCTGAACTTGGCACCTGGCCACCCAGGGCCTCAGAAAGGTCGGGGTTTCGGAGCAGGGTTGGAAGATGGTGACTCAACCCAGAACTGGTCCCCTGGCTGCCTCCACAGGCTTTTTTTTTCTCACCTGGCATTCTGGAAGCCAGCCTCCTCCATTTCCAGGAAAACCTTGGGCCTTGTGTGTCTGTCTTCCCACTGGAGCAGCGTTTCTCAACCTTTGGCGGTCGAACGACCCTTTCACAGGGGTCACCTAAGACCATCCTGCATATCAGATATTTACATGACGATTCATAACAGTAGCAACATTACAGTTATGAAGTAGCAACGAAAATAATTTTATGGTTGGGTCACAACATGAGGAACTGTATTTAAAGGGCCAGAAGGTTGAGAACCACTGCACTGGAGGGACATCCAGGGCCAGCTCTCTGGCCTCCCGGCCAAACCTTGCTGGGAAAAGCCTCGGCCTCATGAGAGGCTAGGACTGTGCATTTTCAAAGAGGCTGGCAGTCTTCTCCCTGCAAAGGGGAAGCTGACCCCATCAGCTCATCCCCACCCCACCCCCCAGCAGCGTTTCCATGGAAACCTGGATGGCTGTTCAAACAGCCTCGTTCCTGAGTAAAGTAATGGCTCCCTTGCTGACAGACTGACCTTCTCCATATGGCAAAACTCGAGAGAGCTCTTGGGAGGGAGGGAGGAGAGGTGCACTCTGCATTCAATCAGAACCTTCAGTTACCAAATCATTTAAGAATTTATATTTGTGTGTGTGTGTATATATATAAATATATATATATTTATTTTTATTTATTTTTATACAATTCCATTGGCATGGTCCTTCACCACTCTCTAATTTTCTCCTTTTATTCCTACGTGTGTCATACACACTGCAGTATTAAAGGCAACCAGGAAAATATTGATTTATTTTTTAAAGCTTTTCTTCAGTGTTTGTCAACCATTTCAAAGATTGTTCAAGAGCAGCCGCTACCTTGAGCAACAATCATTTGTTCCCTGGGTTGATATCACCAAAGGCCTGGGTCATTTTATTTTCATGGTAAACACCTGAAATAAAGTACATCCAGACAGTATTCCCAAAGAGTTTGGTAAATTGGATGTCGGTGGGAGTGTCAGGGTTTCCCTTCCTTGGAAAGTCCGAGGCTGTGACCTGTTAGTTTCTACTTGAACTGGACCAGCGTTTGTTTTTTGAGCTTACGAGAAAAAGAAGAAACACTAGTTAACTGAAGTTTGAACTTGTAAAGTATTGGAATTCATTGAGTGTCCCATAAATTGTCGGCATTTTTCCTGATCTGTATAACTGACCGCAAGTGCTTGTTTTTATGAAAGAAAAAAAATGATTTTTAATAAAGAGAATTTGAAAGCTTGGGAGTAGCTGTCCGTCACCCGGGGATCCCTTGACATTTAGCTGGGGAAGCTCACTGACACAGAGGCTGGGGCCTGGCCCCTCTCTGATCTGGAATGTTTCTAAAGACTTGAAAAGAGGAGACACAAGAGCTTCCACCTGAGACTTTGGGGGGACTCGGAGATTCTCAGGGGTGAACCTCGGGAAGGACTGAGTTTGGGAAAATGAGGAGCTAGGGTCCCTTTTGGAGGATCAGGTAGAAAAATCTCTTGGCCTCTTAGAAACCCCTATCCTGCTACCTACTGCTCCCCAGTCTTCTGGTGGCTGAATCCTGTTGCACTGCACCAGACTCAGGCCATTTCTGGCAATTTCATCCCCTGTGGGGGTGGGGCCTCACCCGGCACTGGTGAGCCCTGTGACTTCCTAAGTCCCACCTCCTTGGGCATGAAGGGATAATGGTAGTAGTCCCCGCCCGGTTCTTTCAGGGTTAAATTAATCACTACTGAAAGCATTGCTGCACTGCACGAAATCTAGTTTGCTTTTGGAATCTGTGCTCTGAACAATATCTCAGTGGTTCTTGTTCTTTCTCCACCCAGTGCTGGTCTCCGGGCCTCAGTGGGCCAGCCCTTTGAATAGCCTGGAACCTTCTCCGGGCCCTCCCCTCCTCTTGGCAGTGATCCTGAGTCCCTGGGGAAGGGACTGGGCAGTCTGGCCCCAAAGGGCAAAGTGAGTAGGGCCACTGTAGTTGGTGGGAGCAGACTTAGATCTGAGGAAAGTGCCTGTTCAGCCGGCCCCACCCCCGGCCTATGTTACCTTCCTCGAGTGGAGCACAGGCCTCCAGTTCCCAGCCAGGAGGGGTGGAGAAACCTTCCCAGCAACTGCCGGCTGCTCCCCAAAGTGCTGAATGGGCCTAGAGCGTGTCCTGCTCCCCTACATTCAGGAGCCAGGATGCCCGGGGGTGCCTCTGGTGCCTGATCCTAGGGGGCACCATGCCTGTGGTATTCTGTAAGATAGCACCCCCTGGAGCTGTGCAATGGAGATAGTCTGCTGTGGAGCCCGAAAGCTGCACCTTGTCCCATGCCTGGTGTTCCCATTTGCTCACCAAAGTTCCTGTGGCCCTAGAATCTGGTTCTGATCCAGTCATCTGGGCTTGCCATTCAGAGCCACTCTCTGTGCTCACTTCTCTCGCCAGGAATCAGCACCGGACTGCCCCTGGCCTGAGGGTCGAGGCCTAGGCACTGGTGTTTGGCTCCTTACAGTTCCCTACGAGGCTAGGCCACTTGGATACTGAGCTTGGCCCCTGTCTGGCCTGAGACCTCTGTGCCCCTCTGAACGTCAGTGGCAACTACCGGCAATCTACCTAGGCAGTGATGGGACATCTGGACTCCCCCCCGCACCCCCTACTCCCATTCTCCTTTCTCACCATGGTGGCCCTACAAAGGAGCCTGTCCCAAGTGGATTTCCAAGCATGTCAAAGTAGGATGGCCCCAGAGACCCCCAAGTCCTGGCCCTTTCATTTGCAGGTGAGAAAACTGAGGCCCAGAGAGGGAAAGTGACTTGCCCAAGGCAACACAGCTTATTAGTATAAGATCAAGACTAGAATCCAGATCTCCTGGGCACTCCTGCTGGAGACATGGGATTTAAGTTCTTTCCGTTGCATTGTTTCAGGAGTTTTCCAGGTCTGGTCCTAGCTGGACTTTGGCACTCAGCGAGGACTCAAGACAAAATAGTCTGTTTTTGTGCTTTGTGTGTATCAGAATCACCTGGGGAGCTTGTTAGAAAGAGATTCCTGGAGCCCTCCACGGAGTTTCTGTCCTGCTACCCGTGGTTGGCAAACTGCGGCTCTCGAGCCACGTGTGGCTCTTTGGCCCCCTGAGTGTGGCTCTTCCTAAGCCTTAGGAGTACCCTAATTAAGTTAATAACAATGTACCTACCTATATAGTTTAAGTTTAAAAAATTTGGCTCTCAAAAGAAATTTCAGTCATTGTACTGTTGATATTTGGCTCTGTTGACTAATGAGTTTGCCGACCACTGGGCTAGGCCATGGGCAAGGCATTTACATTCTAGGAAACTTCATGCAGGTGGAGTCCGCTGCTCACACTTTGAAAAACACTGCCCTAGACGGAAGACTTCCCAACAGCCCCTGGAATATTTATTTTACCGGAGGAAGGGCAGGAGAGATGTGAATGGAGACCATTCAAGGTAGGAGACACTCCAGCATGGAAAAGTCTAAAGACGGGAGACAGAGAGGAGGCATCTAAGTCTGGCAGATGGAGCTGGTGGGAGCTGGTGGTGTTAGGGGGTGGTCATCAGACTGGGTTTGGGGCACGTGTCAGATTTTTTTTAGTTGGCTTCCTGCTTACGGTGCTTGGGCAAAAGTCAGTTTTCCAATGGTCTCTTTATCCTGGTTCATGGCTGAAAACACTGTGTTCATTAAGACTCCATGAGATCTGCTGAGAGTCCTGCTCTCAGGGCAGAGAGCTGGGCACAGCCAGCAGGCCTTTGGGGAGACTGGAGTCACCGGGAACAGGGGCATCCCCCAGGGCCGTGTCACTGCCAGCAAGGAGCCCTGGAGTTCACACACATTGTCCCCCGCCCTCCATGCGCCAGCTCTGATGCCAGTATCAGCCCTGCAGATTCCTGAGCGTGTCCGCCACACTCGGTGTTACACTGTGGGGACATTGTCTCTTGGTCTGCACGATGCTGACAGACAGGTATTGTTATTCTCTCATTTCATAGACGGGGAAAAGGAGGCTCAGAGACCCAGAGTGGCTTGCCCAGGGTCAGACAGCCAATAAGCAGCAGAGTAAGGATTCAAACCCAGGTTTGCATGACTCTGTGCTTTTAACCGCTATTCTCCACTGCCTGGCTCAGGGGTGGGGTCTTGGGCCTGCATCTCTCTGAAGCCTCCAGACCCTGGGTCCTCCAGGAACAGTGGTCTCGGGAGATTCAGGTGCTTGTGAGTGACCTGAATTGTTAAATTCCTGAAATGGATCTCGTCAACCCTCCCCTCCTTTCAAAGTAGTTAAAGAAGGTCCCCCACCCACCACACTGCCCGGAAAACAGGCAGGAAGGCGGAAGCAGCAGAGAAGCAGTTTGTTCCTCCTCCTCACGGAAGAGAGTTGGCCAGGGGAGCTGGATCTAGGAGGTGAGAGAGGGAGGGACTCTGGGGTGGGGGCTGCTCCACCTCCTCCTGCATCAGAGAGGGAAGGAAAGCACCCTGTTCTCTGTTCTCGGGTAATTCGGGGTATAAAGGTGTGACCAAAAGGGGACTTCCCAGGGCCGCAGAATGCGGGCCAGACTTTGCACTTTAACCGCTCCTTCCTGATGAAATTTCATTGCTTATTTACCTGCCACCGCTTCCCAACAAGGAGTGGAGATGATAGACAACGCAGCCACGTGTGACCAGGTTAAGCCAACTGAAAAATTCTAAGTGAGGATTGAGGAGAGTTTAAGGGTGGCAAGTGTGCAAGCTGGGAGGGTCGGTGGAATCGTGGTGAATGAGCATGAGATGTGACTGGGAGCCTCCTGGGAGCCAGAGCAAAACGGGGGCGCATGCTCCATTACTGGGCTCTCCTGGTTAGAATAGCACAAGCCTTTCAGTTCATCTGGGGAAACTGTTCTACTGGACTCTGTATTCTAGAAGAACTCTCTGTGGTGTGGGCAGAGGCCCCGAGAGGCTTGGAGAAAATCCTTAGGTATCTGGCAGGCCAACGTTGGAGAAGAGCACAGTGGACACCCCTCTGGAGGAGACATTAGGCTGGTTCCTGTTCTGTGCAACGTGGTTCCTAATGTCAGGTGACACCCCCAGGTGTCCAATGGCCTGACCTTTGCTCACACCTGTTTAGCCCACATGACCAGTGTGCTGGCTTGAGTATGTGTGTCTGTGTGTGTGTGTGTGTGTGTTCTTCCTCAAACTGTTTTCAAATGCCTCCTGCTACTTGGCTGAGCTTCTGAGGGCCATGTCCGTTGACAAGGAAGAGGCCATTGCCAACCCTGCCACCTGACTGCCCAGCACACCCTCCTGACAGTGTGGTGCTCTGAGTGGGTCCCCTATCTCTCTGGTCCTGGGGAAAACCTCACAGGCATTTACTCTTTGGGGTTCCCCCATGGGCTGACTACAGCCAACCAGGAAGAACCCCGCCTGACTGGGAACTACCTCAAACCTGTCTGGTAAGGACTGGCCCTGGGGATGAGGGGTGCAGAGGGCACCCCCTGCCCATTTGCCCAGGAGATCTCTCACCCTCACTGTCTGCAAGGCCAGGAGGGAGAGAACTTTCTGGCTCAGAGCCAGGTCCCTGTGCTGGGAACCAGGACCCTTGAGTCCCTGTGTCAAATCCACAATGAACTTGCTCAGGCTTGGGCAAGTGTCTGCTTCGTACACGTTTGATGTGTGCCTTGTGTTTGCCTGAGGTTGCAGCAAGGGGTAGTGGTCACTTCTGTCCCCGCACTTTTCACAGCTCCAGGGCTACCTGCCACAGGCCTGCTGGGAGCCATGATCCTGTCACCGCCCTCCAGTTCAGTCTCCCGTCTGCAGAGGACAAGTCCCGCTCCGTGGGGCAGGCTTACTCAGGTGCCATCCTGGTCTCTAACCCTGCCCCTCATATGCCTTTGCTGGGCATCAGCCATGCCTGCTTAATGCCTACCTCATCTCCACCCACCTTCTTACCCCCATAGCCTCCTTCACGGTTTGGCCGTGCTCAATGCCTCTTAGGTCCCCAAACAGGCTCCTTTTCAGCTCCTTGATTTTGCATGTGGTCTTCCCACTGCCTGGAATGCCCTTCCCTTTTCTCTCTATTTGGACACTATGACTTTCAGATTCTAGGTGAGTGTTACCTTCTTTATGAAGCTTTCCTTGACCCTCTTTGACCTCCCGCAGTGTTACTGCTCCAGTACTGTGTCCCAGGGCACAACCCCCACCCCATATATACAGAGGTTGCCTTGTTGTTATCAGGCTGCCTTGTGATCTGTTTGTAGGGTTATTTCTGCATTAGCCACTGAGTCTGCTCCCCTGTGCCTGCCACAGAACAGCTATCAATGATTGTTAGTGCAAGTGCTGAACAACGTCTCTGCCCGACCCTGGGACTGGCTGGAGCAACAGAGGCCTGAGCCCCAGGTCTCTGCCCAGCCACCAACTGGCTGGAGAAGCAGGGTGTGTCCATGGAACAGTGCCAGGGAGCACCTGCCCTCCACCCCCCACCCTTAA
>NW_005366873.1:4037233-4056571 GCF_000412655.1 Myotis brandtii | reverse complement strand
GTACTCCTAAGGCTTAGGAAGAGCCACACTCAAGGGGCCAAAGAGCCACATGTGGCTCGCGAGCCGCAGTTTGCCGACCACGGGTCTAGATTGATTAGGCTGGCCAGGTGATGAATAATTAACCTGACTGTTCCCAGTCACACACACACACACACCCTGCAGCCAGAATCACCAGAGAGCAGTTCTGCATGGGCCCCGTGCCCAAAGCCCCCTGGGAAATCACCTCTTAGGAGTCTCAGGGCTCCTATCCACCTACATAGGTCCTTCAAGTCCACCTTAAATAAAGCCTTCCTGACTTTTCCCACAGGGTCTGAGGTCTGAGCAGGCTTGGCCAATTTCTAGGGTACAGCTAGCCTTGGGGGCTCTGCCCTGGGGTGGGATTTGCAGATGAGATTGAACTTGGGCTCCACCTGTGTTGACACTAATTTCCTCCACTCCATGGTGAGTTCCTTCTGAGCACACCCTTCCCCCTTCCTTACTTACACTCGCACTGCCCTGCGCTCTGAAGTGCAGGGCACACTCAGTGGGCATGGCTGCTTGTCTGATCCTGGCCCAGGAGCAGCATCCAGCTCAATGAGGTGGGAGTTGGTTAGCCAGGTTGCATTCCACCCTTATCACCAGGGGCCTCCTAAATTCTCCCACTGGCCCTTCTCCAGCCACAAGGACCATGAGACTCCAAGTGGTTGCTGAGCAACTTGGAAGCTATGGATCCAACCACCAGGGCTCAGCCAGGCGGCTAAAGGGGGGCTCCTTCATTCCCTCCCTCTCCCCTTCCCTGGGCCCCTGCAGACTTCTCCTTCTAGCTCTTCCCTTATTTTTTCCAAGGTCTCAGGGAAGCATGGTCTTCTCCCCGGAGGCCATCTTCCCGCCTACCCTCCTTCTCCACATCTCCCCAGAGCTGAGTGCTTCCTTCCCAGGGGAGGCCACTCTTTTAGCGGGTTGTCCAGCCTTGGGTGGTTAGTTTTGGGACAGGTGGGAGGGGTGGGGTCTCCAGCTCCCGTGGTGCCCTGACCTCAAGCCAGCCAGCACAACCTCTCTCCCTGGGCCTCTGCCTCCCAGGAAAACAGGCCATGGTCAGGCCCGCAGGCCTGCCTCCCTCCTGGTGCTGTGTGAGGTAAGATAGAAAGACCTTCGCCTGTTGTTTGAGTGCGTGTGTGCGTGTGAACACGTGTTTGTGCCTATGTGTACGTGTGTGTGTGTATATGTGTGTGTATGCATAATGCATATGAAGCTTCTGAAGAGCTGTGGTCACAGTTGATGGTTTTAAAATCTGAGCCTTCAGCCCTAGTCGGTTTGGCTCAGTGGCTAGAGTGTCGGCCTGCAGACCAAAGGGTCCTGGGTTTGATTCCTGTCAAGGGCACGTACCTTGGTTGCAGGCTCCTCCCTGGCCCAGGCCCTGGTCAGGGCTCATGCAGGAGGCAACCAATTAATGTTTCCCTCACATCGATGTTTCTCTCTGACTTTCCTTCTCTCTTCCACTCTCCCTAAAAATCAATGGGAAAATATCCTCGGGTGAGGATTAACAAAAAAATAAATAAATAAATAAAATCTGAGCCTTTCTAGGATGCCCCACTACAGGTTGCACCCCAATCTTGCCCCTTGCTGTAGCACAGTGCACCCCCTCCGTTTTATCCCACACTGTGATCTGCCTGTTCTCTCGATCCAGGCCCAAGAATTATTCCTGTAGGACTACTCAAAGCCTCTTTCCCTTTCTCCTTCCTTGCTAAATAAAATCCTACTGCCAGGCCTTTGCCCCTCCCTCTCTTCATTATTAAGTAAAACTGGTCAATCTGCAGGAATGGGAGGAACCAGAGGAGTGGGGCTGGGGAGGTGTCCTTTGAAGATGGCTGAGATGGACTCCCAGGGAGAAGAGAGGGAGAGGGCGAGCGAACAGGAGGGAGGGGAAGAAAGAGAACGCACGCACTTTGGGGAAGATGCCAGGGAGGTTTTGTCGTGTTTTGGTGGAGAGTAGAGAGTTCCAGATGGAGAGATGGGTTCTGGGCAGCTATGGGTATTAGAGAGTTGGAAACCCAAAGAAATGGAAGCAGGGATGGAAGGTTACAGTCTATGGATTACAAATTTGCTTTCAGTATTCTTGGAGAGACACGAATAATATTTTTCATCGACTCTATGACAGCATTGATTGTAAGTTTCATTTTTATTTCTTGTACAAGTAGGAAAGAAAAAACACGGCCAATTAAATCCTAACACACTGTATTCTTATCAAATCGTTGGTTAGCTGCAGCCACACTTCAGGGACTGCAGTCAAGTCCTCTCCAAATGTCTTCATACTTTTTTCCACCTAAATGAATATCTGAAAGATGGGTAGACAGATAGGCACGTGCAGACCTCCCTCATACCCCCTCCCCTTACACACACACCACAGTCTGGACATCTGGGTGACCAGATGACCCAATTTCAATCCTCCTGTGTATGTGTGGATGCTTGGTGGCCTTGGTGCCGGCAGCGTACCAATTGCTCTGATTATGCCAGGCTCTTGAGGAAAGTATAGCCAGGGATCTCACACACAAAGAACGTGTTTGTGCAGGCTGAGGCGGGGAGAGGGAGGTTTTACAGCGGTTTTAAGAAAGAAACATGGTAGTAATTAAGAGCACTGGGACAGAGAAGAAAGGAGGTTTTATGGCAGAGCCCCCAAAGACTGCCATCATTTATGGGAGGTACAAAGGAATCTGAGCAAAGCAGCTGGAGAGGGAGGAGGAAGTCTGAGAGACACCGAGGGGACCCATGAAAGGGGGTTGGTCACCAGAACTGAACAGTTGAATTGATCATCTGTAATCCTGATACATTTCACTAGGTAAGTGCTCAGTAATTCTGAGGATCAACAAGTAGAAGGTGCAGAGTGTTAAACAGTAAATGTGAAAAGGTCTAGACAGGTGGAATAGCACCTGAGCGAGTGCCATTTTAACACTGCAGTGCCTGTGGGACATACTTCCCATTGGCTTGTAGGTAGTCGACCCAGTCATTCTCCATCGCCAGCTTCTAACATCTGAATCCCCTCAGCCTTGCCCCACTCCTCACCCCTGAGGACCCTCTGGGTTCTGATTCCTAAGTCAAGTCTGACCGAGAGGAAACATGCACAATCACAGCCCCTCCATTGTTGACAGGAGCCACGGAATGAAGCACTCGCCCCTGGAAACACACACAGTTTGACCAAACCTGGGCCTGGTAGTCGGGCCCTTTCTGCTGGGCTGCATTAATGTGCTGCCAAACTGGCTCCTGCCCGGGAACCTTCTCCTCCTCCACTTTGATCCATTTCCCTGCCTGACGCCGGCCTCGGCCTCCAGCAGGAACAGGCCTGGCCCTGTAGCCCGGATATTACTGCCAACTTCTCTCACTCTCCTGAACTGTACAATGGGTTGTTTTGGCCTGTGTGGTGAGTGTCGCTTTGCTCATCTTCCTGGAAGAGAACGGCTCCTTACGGAAGCCCATTCTCTGAGATTTGGATAGACTGATCTGTCTGATCCTTTCAGACAGGTGCTCACGGGATTCAAGCCTGACCAATCAGAGCACCTCATCCTCCACTTCACAGGGATTGATTCAGGGAGGGGGATATGACCCAAATAGGACCATCAAAATCTTCCCCTCGACTTTTGCCAGAACCATCCAAAAACAAACAAACACCATGCACTCTAACTCCGGAGCTGCTAGCTCTAAGTCAGTGTTTCTGCAGGCGTGGTCTGTAGGTTCCAGAGAGTCCCTGAGGTCAACACTATTTTCATAATAATATTGAGATTTCACATGCCCTTTTCACTGTGTTGACATTTGCACTGATAATGCAAAAGCAATGGTGAGTAAAAATACTGGCACCTTGGTGTGAGTCAAGGTAGTGGCACCAAATTAAACTGGCAGTCCTTGTTTTCTTCATTGCCACACACTCAAAGGGGGGAAAAACCAGTTTCACTTAAGAGAGATCTGGATGAAGCAGTAGAAATTCTTATTAAACCTCAACCTTTTCTTACATGTCTTTATAATATTGTGATGTGATGAAATGGAAAGTACTCATAAAGCTTGTGGTGGCCATGAAAATGCGCTACTCAGATCTCCCGCTGGGCATCTGCTGTCCTCTGGACCAGACAGCACATATGTGCCAAGGCCCTGCTTCCCTGGTCTACTATCAGCCAATGATTGAGCACAGTGGGTGCACTGCTGCAGGTTCATTTTTTGGAGACAGAGACTCCTACACTGGTTGACTTTGGGTTGAGGACTGCTCATTGGTCTGGCTGAAGTTTTATTGAACTACTAGAGGCCCCATGCACCCGATTCATGCACTGGTGGGGGGCGTGGCCTGCAGGGATCGGCCCACTGTGGGAGCCCACTGACCACCAGGGGGGCAGCTCCTGCATTGAGTGTCTGCCCCCTGATGGTCAGTGCACGTCATAGCGACTGGTCGACTGGTCATTCTGGTTGTTCGGCTGTTTGGTCGCTGGGCTTTTATTGTTTTTATATAGGATACTACAGTCCAAGACTTTTCCTACCTGATTCTCTTTCCTTTCCTCTCCCTCCTTCAGTGGGCCAGCATTCTAGTCTAAGGATCCTCTTACCTTCCCTAGCTCCCACCCCTTTATCCTTCTTGGGTGCTAGTCCACCATTCACATCTAATCTCTTCTTAGTGTCTATTTCTGGGAGGTTCTATATGTAATTTTGCATCACAAAATATCAGAATTGTCTCAAGAAAAAACACTCCATGTGATTGTTTGAGCCATGAACTAAGCTGGCCACATTTTTTTCATGGAATATCATTTTGGCTGAAAAGAATGACTGACTGGCAAACTGTGGTTATTCAGACTTGGTGTTCACCAGAAGTTTCCTCAAAAATGAATGAAGTACCCTGGTCAAGTAGCTCAGTTGGTTAGAGCATCCTCCTGATAAGCCAAGGTTATGAGTTCGATCTCCAGTCAGGGCACATATAAGAAGAAACCAATGAATGCATAAGTAAGTGGAACAACAAATCAACATGTTTCTCTCTCTCTCTCCTTCTCTCTCCCTTCCTCCCTTCCTCTCTCTCTCTAAAATCAATACAAATAAAAATAAATTTAAAAAATGAATGACGTGAGCTTGTAATTTGAAGGAAAACAAATGATGGTTTTGTTATCAATGATAAAATTTAAGCTTTGAAGTAAAAATTGGAATTTTGAAATGTCGTATTATCTACCATGAGCTTAACAGCTTCCCAATGCTTACACATTTTTCTGATGAGGTTAAATGGTGATATTAAAGACTGTGATGTTGGAATATTGTGTAATGAAATGCATCAACATTGAAAGATTAGCAAAACCCAGTGAACTAATATTTTTCAAATGATCAATCCATGATGTTTTAAAATCATGCATAGGTAAAAATCTGTTCAAAGTGCAGTACAGATCAACGAATTTTAATGTACCAGAGTATGAAAATGTCATTTATATGTTTCTAGATTCCACATTGTAACTGCCCTTTAAGAAACTACCATTTTTGGCCTGGCCAGCGTGGCTTAGTGGTTTAGCGTCAACCTATGAACCAGGAGGTCACGGTTCAATTCCCAGTCAGAGCACATGCCCAGGTTGCGGGCTTAATCCCCAGTGGGGGGGCATGCAGGAGGCAGCTGATCAATGATTCTCTCTCATCATTGATATTTCTATCTCTCTCTCTCTCCCTCTTCCTTCCTCTCTGAAATCAATAAAAATTAAAAAAATACCATTTTTGAATTTGGGTGTAGTATCAAAGAAGCATGACCACAACTATCTGAAAAAGTTATTAAAATATTTCTCCCTTTTCTACCTACTACATATCTTTGTGAGGCCAGCTTTTCCTCATATACTTCAACCCAAACAACATATTACAACAAATTGAATTCAGAAGTGGATAAGTAAATGGAGCTATCTTCTTTTAAGCCTAAGGTTAAAGAGCTTTATAAAAAAATGTAAAAAATGGTGATACTCTTCTTAGTAAATATTCTTTTTTGGAAAACAGAATTTTCTCATAGAAACATGTTATGTATGTTAACATGTAATAGATTTATTATTGCTATTCTAAATGAACTAATTGTACGTTTTAAAAAAGTTCTCAGTGTTATATTCTACTGGAGTTAAATATTGATAGCTGTAATGCACATAAACAAAAGTTCTCTGAGGTCCTCAATTCTAAGAACTGTTGGAGAATTACTGCTTATAGGCGTAGGCAGCCAGCTGCCCTTTTGTCATTATGTGGCAAGAACCTGTTTGAAAAGGAAGCCAAGCGGAACTGCAAAACAGAGAGAGCCACAGTTCAGATACATACAAATATTTGGAACAAATTCCTAGAAGCGCATACAGGCAACACTGAAGAAGATTTTCCAGTTATATTCTTTGCTTCAGCCAGATTGAGGTGGGCTATCGTTTGCAACCAAGGGTACCGACCAATAGCCTCGTCTGCCTAATGGTCTGGCCCACACTCTCTGTCCATGGCTCGTGCCTAGACTGAACACTCTCTGGATGACATTGTACTTTTTGTTGATTTTAATTGGTTAAGTGTTTAATGTTTACATGCCTACAACATGTGACATGTCAACGAGTCTCCTATAATTCAACTCACCTTGTATGTAGATATATACATTTTATTTCAATGTGGGATTATTATAATGCGGATTAGGATCTCTAAACCCTGGAGATCCTTAAAACATCCCCCCAATTATCCTCTTGATTCATTACCATTGACAGTATCATGGGCCTGTATACCATATCATCAGTAACAGGACCCCGACACCACCCCATTTACCCTGCTACCTTCCACCATCCCAGTGCAAACTTTAATGTGCATATGAACCACCTCGGGATCTTTTAAAATCAGGTCTGGGTGGTACCTGAGATGGTTCATTTTTAACAAGTTCCCCGGGTGATGTCTGTGCTTCTGGTCCATGCTTAGCATCCTGAGTAATGAGGTGCTAAGTCCTTATTAGTCTCAGGTTTGACATTCCCAGTTTGTACTCTTTCTTAGGAGTCCCCAAAGTCCAGAACATGCAATGAATTGTCATTTTATTAATCCATGAACTTTTAATTGTGCAAGGTTTGAAACTGACAAACGGTATGAGCTACTTAGCCAGTGACAACCTGGTTAATAGACTACTATCCCCATTTAAAAAATCAAAGTCATGTATGTACTTAACATAAAAAGTCAAATAATGCTAAAAGGTTTGGAACAAAAATGTCTATCCCTTGTGCTCCCCTACATACCCTCCCCCCGCACACACACAATCTCCAACCAGCTCCCAAACACTCTCCACTATTTCAGCGTTAGTTCTGATTTTTGCCTCCATGTTTCTAAATAATGTGCATACTCTGCATTCTTTTTAAAAATTTATTTATTGTTTTTAGAGGAAAGAGGAGAGAGAGAAAAAAACATCAGTTAGTTGTTCTACTTATTTATGCATTCATTGGTTGCTTCTTGTATGTGTCCTGAACCCACAACCTTGGCATATGGGGACAACTGAGCTACCCAGCCAGGGCACTGCATTCATTCTTGATGAATAAACTTTATAGACACTATCCATTGACTTCCTGGACTGATAGATGAGAGTCTTAGCTTACATACACTCCACCTTCCCAACCTCCCTTCCTCTCATTCTAAACCAATATTTGTGTTTTTGTGATTATAGCTACATATAGATATAAATCACTCCCAAGCAAAGTAGCAAACTCTGATCCCATTGCCTTTCTTATACTTTTTTTCCCCCATTAATAGTTACCTCTTTTTTGTTGTTGTAGTTTCTGTTGACCCCATGGAAAGGTCTTCCCAGTTCTGTAAATAGAATTTTCCACAGTCAGATATATCTCTGTTTTCTTTTGTTTTTGTTTTTGCCTGGAGCTTTCCTCTAGGACTCTTTCTCCACTTGAGCCACTTCATCCAGTTCCAGTTGGAATCAGTTGCCCTCTGGACTTGCCACACAGCTGTTGTCCTAGACTGTCACTACCATCATCCCAGATGCCCTTTGAATCTCTCCTGTGTTGCATGTCCTATTTCCTGGAGCCATATCTTTGGATTTCTTTGTTTATTTACTTTTGTTTTCAGATCATACATCCAAATAACTCCTGAGTAGCATGGGAGGTAATATTTTTGAGACTTTGCAACTCTTGAAGCACCTTTATTCTACTCTCAGAATTGAGCGGGAATCTGGCCGGGTAGAAATTTCTGGGTTGAAAATCATTTTCATTTGGAACATTGAAAGCATTGCTGCATTGTCTTCTAGTTTCCAGTCTTACTTTTGAGAACTCCCATGCAATTCTTATAACTGCTCCTTTGTTTGTGATCTGATTCCCCTCTCCCTCCTTTCTGCCTTTCTGGAAGCTTTTAGGGTCTTCTTTATATCCTGAGAGTTTTACATATCGTGGTACTGTACCTTGGGGTGTGTGTGTGTGTGTGTGTGTGTGTGTGTGTGTGTGTGTGTGTAAGTTAAATTTATTCTTCAGGTTTCTTTGTGCCTGGAGACTCACATGAATGTTGTGCTTTGACCTCCTGGCGACCTTCCTGATGGCTACCTCTGCAGCTAGGTCAGTTTTCCTAGCTGCTGAGTGCTGTCGCTGGCCTGTTCTATGAGGAGCCAAGTGGCAAGTTAAGTGATAGCCATGAACCCTGTGCTGCCAATGTGTTGCCCTACAGTTAACAGAGATTAGGTCCACCAGTCATAAAACTCCAGGGCACCACGGATATGCTGGCCTAGGTGAGTGGTCTCACTAAACCAGTGTACCACCTCCATACCTGTACCCAGTGGTCCTGAGAGCTGTGCTCCACAAACTATGTTCCATGTGACCCTCGTGCCCTGAGATGCAGCTTCCAAAAAGGATGCCATAGTTCAATAAGCTAGGGAAGGCTGCATTCTATAGAGCCCCCCTCTTGGAGAGTCTCAATGGAATCTGCATACTCAAGGTTCTGAGGATTAAGAATAAAGTAATCTGATTAACTTGACTTAATCCAGTCTTTTCCCCCAACTATTTTACCATACAATCATTTTAATTCAAGGAATACTTAGCGATACTCCATGAAATACTGGACTTTAGAAAATGCCGTTCAACAGTACTGTAAACTCCATGAGAGCAGAAACTGTGTCAGCTTCATTTTCTGTGGTATGGCCAGGGTAGGGCCTAATACAGTGCCTGACACATAATAAACCCTTGACAATGATCTGTTGAATAAATGAATAAGTCAGTGAATGATTGATCCTTTTGCAAGTCCCTGACATCCTTAGTACTTTCTATAGTTGCAAAATATAGTGCATTAGTTATGTTGTTTTGCCAGCATTGAATTCTGTGCTGTGGTCTGTTGTCATTTCCAAATGATATGTTTTTGAGGATGCAAGGAGATTTTAGGCATTTAAAACGTGTTCCCTCTATGCACAAGGCTGGGCAAGAACAACTGTTTCCCATTAACCCAGCCACTCTGAGGCCCTCCCCTTTCCTCCTTCCCACTGTGGATTGGGCTGAAGAAGAAGCTCAAGCAAGCCCTTCCCAGTGGTTTTTCGTTTCCGTGTGGTTGGCAAAGAGCTAACGCTGGGCCGGTTGGGCAATAACGATGCTCCCGGACCTCCTTCTTGGGAAGTTGCCAGGCTCAGCCTACGTGTCCATTTTTGAGAAGAAAAAGGCACCAAAAAAGGGAGTGAAATGTCCTGGAAACCCTGAGGTTTAGAAAGTATAGGATTTGGGGGGCTGTGGTGAGAGAGAGAGAGAGAGAGAGAGAGAGAGAGAGAATATGTGAATATCTTTCTCTATATTATCCTCAAGTGCAGGAGTAATAAATTACAGCCTGAAGCCAAAGCCAGCCCCCTGCTTATTTTTATACTGCCTGTGGGGGAAGAAAACATTAAAAGAATAATATTTTGTGACAGGTGAGAATTATATGAAATTCAACACTCATTTTCAAAGATGGAATACATAAAATCTCATTACAGATCATCAGCATTAATACATGATCACTTCCAATAGATTTAAATAATAGAGGTCACTAACTTTGAACCCCATTAAGCAAAATGTCTTTCCTCAAAAAATAATTTTATTCTTCTCATTAGGAGAACTGTATTGTTTTTTAAAACTGTACTCCATTATTACATTTTGAATTTCATTAATAATAACTTCATAGAAATTGTTTTCCCTTTTGTTTTTTTATTACTAATTTAGAGAGAGAGAGAGAGAAACATTGATTAGTTGTTCCATTTAGTCATGCATTCTTTGTCATTGGTTGATTCTTGTATGTGCCCTGACCCAGGAGCAAACCCACAACCTTGGTGTATCGGGATGATATCCTAACCAACTGAGCTACCTGGCCAGGGCTCTTTTGCTTTTGAAGTGCCTATGCAATAGCCTTTATTTTGCCTCTTGCCTGTAAAGCCTAACCTATTTACAGAAAAGGTTTGTAGACCCCTGTGCAAGTGGATTATCTGCTAAGTTAGAATGCCTTAAACTGTCATATGTGGCAGGGGAGATGGGCATTTAAGTGATTCATCTAGTATTCATTTAATCAACTGTTTATGGGAGCCTCCTATGTACTAGGCTCTGAGTGTACAATTGGTGGACAAACTTGCCAGGGTCCCTGCTCACAAGGAGTTTACAATCCTGAGTCAGGACATTGGAAATTCACCAGCCTCCGTGCACTTGTTTATGGGTGAGGAGTCAAAGTGACACCTGACAACTTTGGAGTTTAAATGTGTCAGCTTGTCAGTGGGTCACCTTGGCCAGGACGCAGCTGCTCAGAGCTCTGAGAAGTTCCGGGAGGGCGGATCAGGAAGGAGGATCAGGTGAGCACCATGAGACCAGCAGCGGAGAAGCCAAGTCCAGGAAAATCAACCAAGATAGATTTTCTGTCATATTGGTTCAGGCAAGAGGCCAGAGAGCTGGCACCTGAAGAGGAAAAACAAGGAGGTGAGCAAGGCTGCCGGTATTGAGGACTGCTTCACATTATCTGCGAGGGCACAGGGATCCTCCTCTTGGGAGGCTCAGCAATTCTCAGACTTGCTCCTTCCTTTAGATCAGAATTCTCTTTTCTGATGGCTGCAGCCTCCAGAGGACTTCACAGGGGGAAGCTGGAGTGCTCCGGGCTGCTGAAGTCTTGGCCTTTGGTCCAGGCAGCATCCGTTGATGGCCTACCAGCCGTGGGCAAACTACGGCCCGTTTGAAATGAATAAAACTAAAAAAAAAAAAAGACCGTACCCTTTTATGTAATGATGTTTACTTTGAATTTATATTAGTTCACACAAACACTCCATCCATGCTTTTGTTCCGGCCCTCCGGTCCAGTTTAAGAACCCATTGTGGCCCTCGAGTCAAAAAGTTTGCCCACCCCTGGCCTAGACTACACTCTGTGTTCAGCTTGGCAGGTATCAAAACCTACTTTTGCAACCTTTTTTCAGAGAAAAGCATTGCAGGGAGGCCATCTGGGTGCCTCAGTGACCACTCCTGTCTCCCCACCCCCCCCCCCCAACCTCCCATGGAATTCTGAGGCTCCAGGAACAGGGACAAAGGTCAGAAGCAGAGCACCTTCCCAGGACATCCCTGCAGCTCCCCCCTTGCCCTTCTGCTGCCAGAAACCACCCAAGAAATGGCTCCAAGGCTAGTCATAGACTTAATTCTATTTGCCTGATAAGCGCAGGTAGAATCCTGTGAGCTCTTCTTGCTAAGCCAGGGAGCAGCCTGCAAACGTGTGAACCTAACTGGAGCCCTGGATCTCGGGTTCTGCCACTCAGTAGCATCTCTGTCATTTGACCTTGGCAAGTGACAACTTCTTATATATGCAGAGAAGATAATAATTGTACCTGTTTAAAAGATATGTAAAAAGAAAAGTAAAAGTCCTCTTTCTGACTAATGAAGTCCTCCTCCTCACGCATACATTATTAATGCTTTGGTTCAAATACTTTCACACTTTTCCCTAGGTTTATACTGACACAGATAGGAATGTATGTATACTTATGCATATTTTTACAAACCAAAAATCATTGTATATATTGGTCTACAATTTGATTTCTTTCTATTCAACAACTTCTCACATACATGATTTCAAGTCCACATATGCAAAATATTACTCTTTTTAACCAACTGCATAATATTCTTTAATGGATACAAGGTAATTATGCAACCTACTGATGGATATTTAGTTTAGTGCAAATGTTTTTCTATTACAACAAACCTTGCTGCAAGTGGACATGCATGTTTATAAATCTATGTTATTATTTCTTTAGGAGAAAATCCTGAGAGTAAAATTGCTGAATAAAAAGTACACACATTTCAAGTATACACATTTGATTCTACCAAATCCCCTTCCTCCCAAAGTTGTGCTAATTTACATTTGCACTAATGGTGGATGAGAGCACTCATTTCTACATATTCTTCCAAGCACTGGGTTCTATTAATTTTTAAATTTTTGCTTTTCCCTGACAACAGTGAAGTTGAACATTGGCCATTTGCCTTTCTTGCATGAATTATTTGTTTATATTCCTTGCCTATCTTTCTGTTTGGGTTGTTCTTGCTTGTAGGCATGTTTTTGTACATTAAGCATGGACATCTGTTGGCGGAAAGAAAGGACACTGTGTTTTGAAGTGCCTTGGGCTGGGGTAGTACATCTGGAGCAGGTACTGGGGTGCCAGAGGTGTGTGTTTGACATTAGGGTGTTTATCCTCTGTCACCAAATATTTTACCTGTCTATGTGCTTTCAAACTTTATCTATGCTGTCTTTTATAATATAGGAGTTTTAAATGTTTCACTATTCAAATCTGTGTGGGGTTTTTTTTTCTTTCTTTCTGGCTTCTTGATTTCCTGTCTTGCTTAAGAAGTCTTCTCCATCCTGATGTTACATAATCAATCGACTCTGTGTTCTTATAATACTTTTATGGCTCCATTTACTTACATTCATATCTTCGGCATTTCAAGAATTTCTATTTGGCGTAGATAAGGAATTCCTGCTACCAGCATAGATGATGCGGTTCTGAGGTTTTCTTCTCTCATCACTCTGAATGCATTAAGGGACCCATAATGTTTTGAGTAAAAAAAAAAAAAGAAAAAAAAAAGATGTTTGATGTGATCCTATCAATGTACTCATTTATCTGAACACTTTTACAAGTTGTTGATACTGATTATTAAAATAAATGTTAATTTGGTTATTCCTATGTGATGGGACTGCAGATGCTTTTAATTTTTCTCTCCTCTCAACAGTATTTCTTATTTTTCTGCACAAATGAGTATTATTAGTACACTGGAATGTATTTAAAAATAAAAGTATTGAGAAGAGTGCTATTAACCCAATACCTCATGTATGACCTAGACCTTGGCCTTGAAAAGAAACTAGCCTGTAAGCTTCTTGAGGGAAGTCCCCTATTTCTTAGGGACCCTACCTTCCCCTGTACCTAGCATGGGGCCTGACCAGCAGCCCCATGAAGAAGTGTGTGGCTCGATTGGTTAAATTCCCCCTCTAACTCCTCCCACAGAGGGTATGCCACACATGCTGGGAAAAGGTAACAATGTCAACATGAGTAAAGGCAACACAAATTTAACTTCCAGGCCAACTCATCAACACCCATGATCACTCCTAAATAGTCTTCAAAAATAATTTGAGACCAAGGGATTAGCCCTTGATATCCCAATGGTTAATTTGGATAGTGTCTTCTACCTTTTCTATAGCTTCTGCATTTACATTCTCTGATTTGATACTTGGGCCAAATATTGATATTCAGAGAACAGGTATGACTGTGCCCACCAGTGCACTCATGGACTATATATGTCTTTTTTGATATCTGTATGTTCAGGATATTGGAGACTTCCCTTTTTAGGCACCAAGGCTTTATTTATTTGAAACATGTGCAAGGAAAATTTTCTAAAATAATATTCTGTAAAGCTCGCCTTGCTAAACAGTAGATATGGAGTGCAGTCATTTGAAATTTCCCTGGAAAAGTCCTTATAAGTATCAGTTACTTACTAGGCTCCTATTCCTGATGGCCATTGGAGCTATTGACATGTGTAAGCATATTTGCCCTTAGGGCCAAATGGCTGGTGTTGCTTTTAAAGATCTTGTTTCTAGTTTTTCTTTCTCTTGTTCCCTTGGTTGCCTATAATGTTTCTGTCAGTCAACAGTATGCCTATCTCTAGCAGACGTACTCCCTGCTAATCAATTGTTTGTCATCTGTGGTAGGCCAGGAAGCCAGAAAACCAAGCATATTCTCATTATGTGTAAACTAAGAGCACACATGCTCCAAGAGAAGATCTAAGGAGGTTTTACTCTGAGTAAACGATATGAGATACACCGACAAGTAAAGTAATTTCTTTGGATTACTCAGAAGTCTAAGGAGGTTTTACTCTGAGTAAACGATATGAGATATACCGACAAGTAATTTCTTTGGATTACTCAGAAATCTTTGGGGATTTTCTTCCTGATTTTCACGTTGATGAAAGTGTTAGTCCTACTTTATAGATGAGGAAAGGGATGCTAGTGAGACAAGGTGACTTGGTCAAGGTCACATGGTAGCTGAGTGGCAGAACAAGCACTAAAACCTGGATGTCTTCCTCAGCGGCATGGCCCTTCCGGGTATGGCCCTAACCATGCTTTCTTGGATGACCAAGTGGCAGGAACTTGGCTGGGGCAGAACATGCTATTGCCTCTTCTGTGTTTGTCATCAAAAGAGTGGGCCAGCTGCAGAGCCTGGCCTCTCTGGGAGTTTTACCCAAACTCACAATCTACCTGGATCCCTTCTGCTAACAAAGCAGGCCTCTTCATGGTCAGAAATTAGAGCCTGGGAAACAGCTGTGTTTACTTCCAGAGGGCTAGTTTATCACTGCTGGGGCCTGGCGGGGATTGTTCAAGCTTATCTTCTCTAGATAGCCATGTGCTGAGGGCTGCACAGTTCTGACCCAGATTGAAATCAGCTGCAAAACACTAGTCCTGAACACACACATACACACACACACACACAACCTCCCCTCGCTCCCCCCGCAAGGCAATTTAAGCCAAATGCAACGCACTGACCGTCCTTTCCTCAATAGGCCAACTCCTTCCCAGAAGGCTGTGAACTGAGCCAAGCTGGCAGGTCAGCGAAGGTCTCAGGGCACTCTGTTGAGCCAGGACCGTTTCCTTGAGCTGGATACCTGCCTCCTGCCCCATATGCCTCGTTCTCATGTCTTCCCTGCAGGGAGACGGCTGAGTAAGAGGGCACATAGGAGAGCGATGGTGAGCATCAGGCTGGGGAATGCTCAGGAACAATAGGCAGCTTTTGAGCACTGCAATTTTATGCAAACCCTGCACTATTTTATTCAGGGAACGAAGCCCTTATAAAAATGGTGGAACCTCAGTCTTTCCCTTTTAGAAGTTCCATTCTGGTTGCTCCAGGTGGTAGAAAACTAACAAAAGGTTCCCGTCCCCACGGCTCTGATCTGGCCACTGCCCTTTCAGAAGCCTTTCATGTCTTCCTACAACCAGGCCCCATAAAATCCAAGCTATCATTCAAGACCCTTCATGGAATGGCCACAGCTTTATCTCCCTTCCAGCCCAGAATTACCCTCTCTCTGCTCTCAACATTCTTAGTCTTATTCTCTACCCCTTCCAGTACACTTATCACTTTTCACGGCATACTCTACTTATTTTTATGGGTCTTATCATTCCTACCCGTCTAGTCTATGAGCCCCTTCAGGGCAGGGCCTATGCTTATCTTTGTACTCTGAGTTCTTGCAACGGCGCAGGCTGTTCTGGGGTGCTCAATAACATTTGTCTAATTAAACCAGAAGCTCCCCCACAAGGCTGAGTTCACCTTGACAGAGACATCAAGACATCCAATTCCCCGCTGTCCACAACAGGAAGGACATGGTCACGCCATCCTGCACAGAGAGCATGTTAGACAGAAACCTCAAAGTCATGTGGCCCAACCCTTGCATTTCTGAGACGGGGAGACTGAGCCCCAAGCACTGGGCTAGGAACAGTGGATGTTATTCATTTGAGCGGAAGTTTGGCCAGCAGACGTCACTTTCCTAAAGTCAGACAGGTAGAAGGTGGTGGACCTGGGGTTGAAACCTAGGTCTGCTTGACTCCCAAACTCAGTTTCTGTTGTATAGGGGCCCCCCAGCCTCAGCCCCTGAAAACCCAGCTGTCCTGCTGATTTCCCAGAAACAGGCTCTGGCGGACCAAGGCCCGGGAGGGATTAGGCGCTAAGGCAGGCGGTACCTGGCTCCAGTCCCGTTTGAGCTCTGTGGCCGGAGAAGCTGTTGATGAACTCGGCCTGTCCCAGGCCTGGCAGCCCAGCCACCCCAGCTGGGCCTTTTCACGGAAGACCCATTGGGCAGGCACTAGAACAGCACACAGAGCCTTTGTCCAGAGGGCCCGGTGTTTTCCAGTGAGAAGTTTGCATTGGCCATGCTGTTGGGGCTGGAGGAAGTAGAGGCCTCCAGCCTCCTGCCCACAGGGCACTGCTCCAAGAGGGCAAAGCCTGCAGCTCCCAAGAGGGAAGAGGGCGGAGGGGAGGAGAGGGAGCGTGGGCCAAAGGGAATCCAAGGAGTAACTTGGGAGAGAAATGGCCTGGGTGGTATTCAGGACAGCGGTTTAGGAACTTGAATCAGATTTTGTGTTCCTAGGTTACAGTGGGCAGTGGAAACAGCTCAGGCTGATGGGTCACTTAGGTTCAAGTCCTGCCCCTAACCAATTGTGAGGCTTTCAGCAATTTTTAAAAAATCTTTCTGAGGCTCAGTTTCCTCATCTGTTGGGTGAGGAGATAATAGGAGTATCTTGCTGGGGTTGGTGAGGATCAGACATCCTGGAGTGTGCAGGGCACACAGTAGTCACCCAATACATGGTGGTCTTTATGACTGTTTGTAAATCTGCCCTCAGTTCCAGATTTATGAATAAAAGGACAGAGCTGCAGAGAACACCGGTGATGGTGACTGAGCAAAGGAAAGGAAATCATTATGAGCAGACCCACAAGAGAGGAGCTCTGCCCCAGAAACAGTTGGGGGGGAAGACAATCTGTTTCCAATTAGGGAGCAGCCAATGGAAGGACTGTGAACTTTAGACTTGTTGATTCATAAATGTTTTAAATTTAGAATGTGTATGTGTGTGGTATGTGTATGTGGTGTGTGGTATATATGTGTGTGGTGCTAATGTGTGCGGTGTGTGTGTGTGTGTGTGTGTGTGGTGTATATGTGTGTGCGTGTACAGCATGTGTATAGTGTGTATGGTGTGATTTCACCTTATAACTTCAGCCTTGTCTTTCACCTTCAATAGTGCTGTTAAAAAACAAATGTCAACTGAGTACATTTGAAAATCAATTTGGTTTTATTAAGTGCTTCATAATCGAGCAGCTTCCCAGTTAGCAAGTAGAAGGGCTGCTCTGAGGGGTTGTGTAAAATGGAAGGCGTTTATGGGAAGGAGCTACTAACAAAATAAAAGGATTATTTTTAGAATAAGATGTGTTCTTTTGGGGAGAGGGCAGGCAAGGGATTCTATCATAAAGATTGCCTCTTCTTTCTGGGGGGACAATTGAGAGGGCCCACTGGACAGATTAATGGTACTTGACCAGAAAATTCCAGATTGATTGATTAAGATTATATTTCTAGGAAAGGTTGAAATAACAGTTAGGTCAGGTATTAAATGTAGGTTTGGTGTCATGGACATTCACACAAGTGACACCTTGTGGGGCCTGTAGTTTTCTCTTTAACAGTGCTGAATAACAAAGAAAGGAAAGGAACATTTATTATGTAAATGTTTGAGTTCAAGGTTTTTTTGCCTAATTCTCCCAAAGTCTCCTAGACAAGGAAAAATAAGGCTCAGAGAGGTCCCTTATCTAAGCTCAATCATCTGGTTAATTTCAGAGGCCAACTTTAGACCCCCATCTGCCTGACAGCAGAAGGTATTGTTGACTTGACTCTTTGAAGAAGAAACCCCCAAATGCAAATAGGGTCCTTTTGTGTGGGCTGATACTCAGGCAGCGTTTTTTTTGTGTGGTATGTCAGCCAAATACCTGTGCTCTGTTCTGGCTCCCAGACCTGCAACTTCCTGTGCGGCACCTCACCACTCTGGTTTTATTTTTGTCAGCTCTTCCTCTCCACCAGCCCTCCCCCTAGGGAAGCAGGCTCTGTGAGAGCACAAACAGCTCAGGGGCTGTTGGGTCTGGCCCCTGGGCTGAGGCGGAAATATCAACCCTGCCTCCTCGGGCTGGGCCAGAGTGTTCCTGGGACAGCTTGAGTGTTATTCTGCACGTTCTGCCTGGGGTCTGGCACGGCTGGGGTCCCTGGAGAGCTCCGGCTTCCAGCCCTTTCTGAGGCACCTATACATTGCCACAGTCCCCCTGTTTGGTTCATTCTCTGCAAAGCCAGGCTTCAGCTGCAAGCACTGAAGCCCGATTGTTGCAGATTATGCTCCTGTGCAACTCCCTGCAGACGTAGTGACTGACAGACAGGCAACTGCTGGGCTAAACCAGGAAGTGAAATCCCACTGATGCCTCAGACAAACGCCTGTACAGAAAATCAAAACAGTATCTGGCCCTTTATCCTTTCTCCAACTATTATTGACAAGCACCTACTATGTGCCTCATGCAGGGATTGGATTTTTCCCCCCTTTTAGAAGCCTATAGTCCAGTGGGGAGCCAATATGAAAACAAAAAGCTGAGCCTGGGAGACCAGCATAAGACCAGACAGGCCTATCATACTCTGCCCTGGATCAGGGAAAACGTCTCACAGGAGGTGTTGTTTTATCCAAATCTGAAGGATCACAGAATTCAATAAGGAAAAATAATATTAATAGCAACCAAAGTAATTTGATTAATTAGGTACTTATGTCAGACATCCTGCCGAGTGCTTTACAAACATTATTTCTGAACAATAGCCCTACTGAATAAGTGCTGTAATGATCCAGGTGATGTTATAGGTGAGGAAACCGAGGGTCAGAGAGGATGAAGTAAACTTGCTCAAAACTAGGAAACAGAAGAGCTGGTATTCAAACCCAGTCTTGCTGATTCCCAAGCCCAGTCCTTTATACTTTTTAGTAAGTTCAAAAATTTCAATAACATAAACAGGTATGTGCTGAGAAGTCTTCCCCTCCTGGCCCCTGTATATCCTGTGTCTCCACTGCCCTTATAGTTGTAAAAGTTATATTAGTTTCTTGTATACCCTTTCAATGTTTCTTTATGTAAATATAAACAAGCCTGAATAAATATTCTTATATCTCCCTATTTCTTATAACATAAGATGGCATATATTAATACTGACTTGTAGTTAATGTAGTCTTGGAGAATTTCCCATTGGAGTACATAGAGATTGTCCCTTTTCTTTTACACAGCTGTATACCTCTCCATTTATTTTTTTGTTTCGTTTGTTTTGTTTGCTTTTTTTTTTTTTACAGGAATATATATATA
>NW_005366873.1:4032975-4036051 GCF_000412655.1 Myotis brandtii | reverse complement strand
ATTGATTTTTTACAGAGAGGAGGGGAGAGGGATAGAGAGTTAGAAACATCGATGAGAGAGAAACATCGATCAGCTGCCTCCTGCACACTCCCCACTGGGGATGTGCCCGCAACCAAGGCACATGCCCTTGACCGGAATCGAACCCGGGACCCTTCAGTCCGCAGGCCGACGCTCTATCCACTGAGCCAAACCAGTCAGGGCTGTTTTGTTTGTTTTTTAAAATATATTTTTATTGACTTCAGAGAGGAAGAGAGAGGGAGAGAGAGATAGGAATATCAATGATGAGAGAGAATCATTGATTAGCTGTCTCCTGCACGCCCTCCACTGGGGACCAAGCCAGCAACCCAGGCAGTGCCCTGACCGGGGATTGATCTGTGACCTCCTGGTTCATAGGTCGATGCTCAACCACTGAGCCACAGCAGCCAGGCTCACTCTCCATTTGTTGATCCCAGCCTTTCAAACACAAGGCAGTTTGCCCTAGCTGGGGAGATGTGGGTATGCTTTACTAAACTGTTTACATTTCACAGGGCACCAAGGAGCAAAGGGGTGATGAGATAGCTTTATTTTTAAAAGATTTGAGAGGTAAGAAGCTGCACTCAGCATAGCTTGCCTCAACATGTGGCCACACCTGGATACTAGGACACATACACTCCCACAGTGGTGGCTGGGGAAAGCCCTTCCATGGAACAAGTTCCAACATATCTCTGGCCTTGCTGCCTGCAGTTCTGGGCCCCTGCTTTTTACGACATCTTCCTTACGTTATGCCTGCAAAATTTTTATAGTGCTTCCTCTGCCTTGGATGCAGAAAGTGCATGTAATCGTCATGCGTCACCTTGGGCTACTTCCCCACTGATTGTGCAAGAGTTAAGACCTTCGCAGGGGGTACTTAAAGAGTTCCCAGGCCTCTAGTGTGCCCTGGGAAAGCTTGCTGGCAGGGCTGCTACTGACTCAAACACCTTTGAAAGTGAGCTAGAGTCAGCACTTCTTTTCTCTGAGATACGGGATTCTCCCAGAGGATAATAATGCCTGTGGGGATAATTTTGGTCCTTTAAAAAGATGCATTTGCTCTTAAAATCATGTGATCATGCTTGGAAAAACCTGGCTGGCTTCAAAGGGGTTGTGCGATTTCCAAGAAACCAGTCCCATCAAGTGTGCATGGCCACAGTCAAAATGCCTGTGTTGACTCAGGTTTATGGCTTTGGGACAACCACATGCATGGGTCACAGTGAACAAAGCCCACCCAACTTGGCAGTGTTGGTTCCATCTTGTTCTAGTACCTGGACATTTACCTTACCCTCCCACAGGATTCTTAAGAGACTGTCCTTATTAACAGATACCATACTGTCTCTTGCATGAAAATAGGCATAATCATTGAAAATGGCTAAAAGCAGAGTCTTAGGCCATAAGCCAACCCAGAGATCATACTGGATGGATCACAGTCCCAGAAAGAATCTGGGAGACCTTTTAAGTTCTACCCCTTCAGAGAAGCCCAATGGCCTAAGGCAGGGGTGGGCAAACTTTTTGACTGGAGGGCCACAATGGGTTCTTAAACTGGACCGGAGGGCTGGAACAAAAGTATGGATGGAGGGTTTGGGGGAACTAATATAAATTCAAAGTAAACATCATTACTTAAAAGGGTACGGTCTTTTTTTTTTTTAGTTTTATTCATTTCAAACGGGCCGGATCCGGCCCGCGGGCCGTAGTTTGCCCACGGCTGGCCTAAGGCCACACATCCAATTAGTAGCAGAGCTAGGACTGGATTCTGGCCCCTTGCCTTCTAGCCCAGGTCCTATTCTACTATGTAAGTGCTTCCCAGTGTGTATCCCATAGATGTTAATATTATGTCAAAAAGAGTGCCATGGTCAAGTAAGTTCAGCAAATATTGGCTTAGAGAGAATTAAATGGGTTTACTTACAGTAGGATTTCTCAGAACCTTTAAAACACCATTGTTTATTGTGATCCTATAAGAGGAGAGGTGATAAATCTTCCCAAATTACTTCATCCTAGAGCCCTTTTGTGGTGGAACGTCTGCGGAGCACACAGTAAGTCCTCACTTAACATTGTCAATAGATTCTATGACTTTAAGCAAAACGATGAACAAAACCAATTTTACCATAGGCTAATTGATATAAACACGAGTTATGTTCCTACAGCATATTTACGGGCCACAAAAACATCAAACTTCTAAACAGACCCCAAACACTTCTAATATTAAATATTAGAATAAATGTGAGCTATACAAATGTAAGATAAACAGAAACAGAAGTATCTTACTTCTTTTCCTACTTGCCTGCGTATTCCAGTTCAGGATGGCTGGGCGCCTGAGACTATCCAAGGTCTCTGTGGACAAGGCGGAGACCACCCTGGACAGAATACCCTTCCATCGCAGGGCACACTCATACACACCTATACTCACTCACACTGTGACCATTTAGATACACCAATTCAACTCATGGGCACATCTTTAGGACATCGGAGGGAACCAGAGCCCCCACGTAGACATGGGCAGAATGTGCCAACTCCACATACACAGAGGCCCTGGCCAGGAATTCCTTTTCCCCCCTCATCAGTTACAACAAAAGGATATTGAACAAAATGATGTTATTCAAGGACCTGCTGTATTTTAAAACATATATTTTTATTGATTTCAGAGAGGAAGGGAGAGGGAGAGAGAGATAGAAACATCAATGATGAGAGGGAATCATTGATCGGCTGCTGCCTACACACACGCCCCCATCCCCCACTGGAGACCAAGCCCGAAACCCCGGGCATGTGTCCTGACCAGGAATTGAGCCATGACCCTCCTAGTTCATAGGTTGACACTCAACCACTGAGCCACACCAGCTAGGCTAGGAGTTGCTGTATTTTGACAGACACCATAGACCAAGCATGACAAACTCATTGCCCACAATGAATATTTTTGCGGCCCAGCCAATATAACAGTATGTAAGAAATGTTAATAAAAATTTTGTAACTTAATGTTTACAATATCCTGTTATACATAATTATTAATAACGAACTACAATGTTCGCTAATGACTGATTACTATAATCGTGTTGCATTCATTTCCCTTACG
>NW_005366873.1:4024654-4032826 GCF_000412655.1 Myotis brandtii | reverse complement strand
CTCATTTATTTCAGCCCTTTGTATTCAGCATGTCTCTATTGAAATAAACCTACGTTTCTATGAAAATTGAAGCTTTTGTTTTTTGTGGCCCACATAAACTTAAACCTTGTTTATTTGGCCTGTGTTAGCCTTTGAGTTTGACGTGCTTGCCATACAGGGCTAACTTCGTTTTTATAATAAATATTTAATAAATAAATTCAAGAGTTTTAAAGATAAATTCATGGATGATGGAGCTGTGGCCTTTGTTTAGGAAATACAGTGTATTGGGAGGCTCAGCCTCTATTTCTGCCTCATGGAGGACAACATAATGGAAGGTAGCTGCCAGCCCTGACTGGAATGACTACTGTGATGTCTTACGATGGCGTTCCATTTCTTTTTAGGACCACTGTTGTCTTTAAAACCAATTTTGTTTTGTTTTGTTTCCCTGCTGTGGTTACTTTGGTTCTGTACCTGATTTGACACACAGAGGGAAGTTGGGTGGCATTTCCTGGTGGAACACCCGCTCTGAAGGGGATGCTATATTCCAGAAGTTCATCTTTTTTGGGATGTGACTCTCTTGGGTGTCTTATGAAAAAATGTTATAGACCCCTTGTGCCAGAAAATGCATATTCATAATAAAATCTGAGGATGTTCTTTTGAAGCTCATCAGCAAATCACTGCCTAGATTCATTGCCCTGAAAAAGAACTTTCTAAAAACAAACACACACATGCACTCACACATATACAACACAAGATATGGTGGTAAGACTTTAAATTGCCCCCTCAGGAGTTATTCTCTTCTTTCTTTTGAATTCTTGGTTCTTGGGGGGCACCTTGTTGCCTGCTAGTTCCTGTTTCCATGCTGGCTTTGTCAGCTGTGTTGAAGGGCTGCCAATCATATTTCTTTAAATGCAGAATTTGGGGAGTTCCTGGAGCTGCTTTAAAATGTCAGTCCCAGTGTGCTTTCTGTTTGTTTATTTTCTGGAAGCATCCCTATTTGGAAAGAGAGAGAGAAAGAAAGAAAGAGGGAAGGCAGAAGAAAGAAAAGGAGGAAAGGAAGAGAGAGAGAGACAAATGGAATGGTGAGGGGAAGAAAGGGGGCTGAAGACAAGATGTGTTCAGAAAACCACATGGAAAAAGCAAGGCAGCTGTACATAGTGGGAAGAGGTGCAATAGTTGTCTGTAATTTGGCTGGAGCCAGGCCTCTTCCCCTCTCTGGACCTCAGTTTTTCATCTGAATTCTGAGCAACTTGGCCTCGCTAGGCCATCTCCTGGGACCTTCTTCAATCTCTGACCTTCCACAGGGCTAACTTCATTTTTATTATAAATATTTAATAATGAAAAACAGTATCTTTCTTGGCTTGCCCCTGTTCTCTTCTTATTTTCTACTACTTTTACTCCTTTTTACCAAAATAAATAGAGGTTTGATTAGTTCCCTTTATTAACTTCCTTTTCTTCCCTCTGCCCAGCTTTGACCTCTCGAGCCTGCCCTCCACCCCTGGTTGTGCTTCTTTGTAGCTCAGGCTCTCAATCACATGATCTTTCATGCCTCTTGTTTTCCAGCTTGAAGGATCCCTGATTTCCACACCAGGCTTCTTGGGCTCTACAACCCCGTTTGGGAGATAAGCAGAAATTGCATCTTAGGCAGGAGGAGGGCACAGCAGCAGCTTATGCTCATTCAGAGCTCATTGGAGAAAAGAGGATGAACTCTGAGAAGTGTGATGCCTAGCTGAGGACCCAGTGTTCCAGGAGAACGCAAATAAATCCTCCAGAGACACAATTGGAGGAGCTCTTCTCTACCCTGGCTCAACACAGTGAAATAGACACAGGGCGTGACAGTTTTAGTAAGTCCTGGAAAGCATCAGGGTCATGAAAAATTTGGAGGAGCTGGAGTTTTCACAGGATTAAAATTCAGGCCAGGTGCAGGAAATGTGTTAAAATTTCTGGGCTCTGGGGGGAAAGATGATCTACTGGAGTTCCTCAATCTTAACTGAGCTTGTTTCTAAATCCTAAGGTAGCTGGAGGGATTTGGTGGAGGGGAAAACAGAAAGATGTGCACCAAGAAAAGCCCTCAAAACTTGAATTGGGGAAGTAAAACCTTATTAGCCTTCTTGGTACATACTATTTTAAAACACTGAATTTCCTTCTTTGTGCTAGCCTTCATATTACTCTATGCTCTTTACTCTAGAAAAGAGATTCTTGAAAATGTCCCCATCAACAGCTTCTAAACATCATCCAACCCGCACCCCCTCACCAATCCCCCTCCTCCCTCACATCTAGGACCTTAAAATGGACTCATCTGCTAGCTAGAGGCTCTGGAGAACAGAAATGAGCTCAGATACATAACTTTTTTTTTTTTAATCAAAAGATTCAAGGTTGAGTGGCAGAAAGAATCCAGCCTGGCCTGGCTGAGGACCCAGTGTTCCAGGAGAACGCAAATAAATCCTCCAGAGACACAATTGGAGGAGCTCTTCTCTACCCTGGCTCAACACAGTGAAATAGACACAGGGCGTGACAGTTTTAGTAAGTCCTGGAAAGCATCAGGGTCATGAAAAATTTGGAGGAGCTGGAGTTTTCACAGGATTAAAATTCAGGCCAGGTGCAGGAAATGTGTTAAAATTTCTGGGCTCAGGGGGGAAAGATGATCTACTGGAGTTCCTCAATCCTAATTGAGCTTGTTTCTAAATCCTAAGGTAGCTGGAGGGATTTGGTGGAGGGGAAAACAGAAAGATGTGCACCAAGAAAAGCCCTCAAAACTTGAATTGGGGAAGTAAAACCTTATTAGCCTTTCTTGGTACATACTATTTTAAAACACTGAATTTCCTTCTTTGTGCTAGCCTTCATATTACTCTATGCTCTTTACTCTAGAAAAGAGATTCTTGAAAATGTCCCCATCAACAGCTTCTAAACATCATCCAACCCGCACCCCCTCACCAATCCCCCTCCTCCCTCACATTTAGGACCTTAAAATGGACTCATCTGCTAGCTAGAGGCTCTGGAGATCAGAAATGAGCTCAGATATATAACTTTTTTTTTTATCAAAAGATTCAAGGTTGAGTGGCAGAAAGAATCCAGCCCTGGCCTGGGTGTCAAGAAGTCTGGACTTCCCCTATCAACATGGTCCCTAGCATGTACAAAGCTGGGACACTGAAATCTCATTGTATTCTGCCTCCGCTTCTAACTGGCTGTGTGGCTTTGGGCAACTCACTTAACCTCTCTGGGTTTCTGCTCCATTTGTAAAATGAAGGGTTTAGACTAGGGATCCCCACATTTCCTTTTAGCCTAAAAGCCCTATGATTACCAATGACTTGCTCAAGCCTCATTTTCCTCCTCTTTGAAGCAGAGAGAGTGATATCTGCTGCTCTACTTCATAGGGAGGGGGTGAAAGGGCTCAGTAAGCCTTAAAACACAACACAACTGTCAGCTACCACCACGATTATTAGGATTCTTTATGCAGCTCTCTTTCTTCCGAACATGTCTCGTGTCTCTCACCATTTGGAAGATCAATTCAGTGCCTTACAGGAATTCCTACAATTTGGTCCTTGGTTTGATGAACTAGGGGGCAGGATGTCAGCTCAGGTAGATGAAGTTGCTGCAAATGACAGTAGCAGCTGAAAAATTTTCGGAAGGAAGTGGGCTAAGGCCTCCCTCAGTCTCTAGAGATGGCCTCTTCTTAACCTTTTTCAAGGGGCACAAACAGTGCCTACTAAGGAACTCATGTTCTCAAGTACAGCTTTGCCTAAAGAATTGAAAAGATCTTGGCAATCTAACAGTAATTTAAGGTGCTTATCTTTTGCTGAGCACCTGTGGGTTTCCAAGTAATTTACCCACGTTAACTCATTAGCACTCCCAACCCTACACCAGCCTTCATTCTTGCCTTTGGTATAGGGAGGAGATACTATCTGAGCTTCGAATTCAGAGAAAGCCCCTGGGTTGGGAGTGACAGTCCCTTGGCCCACATCTGGTGGAATTCTTTCCTACCACCAGTGGCAAGCCCGCTCCTCTCTTGTCCCCCACCAAAGGACTCCAGGGGTGCTATCTCAGTGCCTTGCCCAGCATCACTGGGTGTCAGAACATAAATGACTCCTTAAGGACTTCTTGCTGAGGCCCACTCCTTCTACAGTGTAAGAAACTGAAGCGTTCAATCAACCCAGAAGTGAAATGCCCAAAGCAGCACAACTAGTTAGGGACACAGTGAATAACTTAAGAGGCAAAAACTAGAAACTTTCCTCCACCTTCACCCACATACACCCTAACAACTAAACAACTAAACATTCTTGTGTCCCTCTAGGCATCTCAATAGTACTTAGTTCTAAGGGGTAAAGGGTGCAGGGAAGACATTATGTTCGTCTATCTGATCACACAGCTCAGAGTTTCCACTGCCACCTCTGAACAGTTGTCTTATCCAAGACAATGCCGTGGCTCTTCCTTTCCTAAACCTAAAATGGGTCATTTTTAAGGGAAGTGAAAATTATAATTCCATCATTCTGGATAGAATGAGTAAAGGGAAAGAGCTCTCTCATTTTCTCTCATCCAACAGCTAAATTAACATACACCCCTAGGCACAGGGCTTTAGGAAACTGAAAGTTAGTAAGCAATTACAATGTGAAATGAAAGTATACACTGTGGTCCAGAAGCCTGGGCAGTTCTACTCTCAGAATTCCCTACCCTAAGGTAGAACATAATGCCTTTGCTAAAAACACAGCTGGTTCAGGTTCATTTTTCCCCAGAATAGGCACATAGTAAATATTTGTGCATTGATTAGGTGGGCAAACATTCTTTCCACTTTCCATCTTATTCTTTTTAATTTTTTATTCTTGAATGTTTAGCAAAGGTGCAGGTGGTTAGTGTTCAATACAGCTTGAAGGAATGTTGGTGATAGTGGCTGTCATCTGTATTTCCCAAACTGATTTCTAAGTAACAATGATTCTAGGTATCTTGAAAAAAGGAGAGAAAAGGTTTTGTGTTTAAATAAGTTGGGGGAACATTATTTAACTTCCTACTCTGGTTCCCCAAGATTCTCAAAGCACATTAAATAGGCTGAGAAGAGTTTGGGGGGAAATACACAGTTCTAAGTTGTTAAAATAATTTCTTTCCAGGTTGATTTGATTATGGAACAGTTCCCTCCCCCATCTTTTTTGTCATATCTGTTGAAGTTCCACAAATTTATGGTCTTTGGAAAATACCTTGGGAACTACTACTTGAACCCAATTTCTAAATTTTGCTGGCAAAAAAACAAAACAAAACAAAAACAGAGGTTCTAAGAGGGGTTGAACTTCTTATAGGTAGTTGGTAGGGGAGCTAGGACTAGAACCCTATTTCTTGACTGCCTGGTTCAAACTGGTCAACCACACCCAACTAGGGGGCATTTCTTAAGGTGGGTTCTGGGATGCCAGGCATTATATGTAGTCCTTAAGATAATGGGTAAAAAGGATGAGAACATTTACTCCATAATGGGTCCTTTTGGGATACTTTGCTAGAAGATAGAGGTTGTTTTAGGTGCTTTTAAAAATGGGTAATTGTATCCCACTCTTTTGTGACTCCATAGTTCTTGAGGTGCATTTCATTGCAGCCACTTATTTAATAAATGTTAAAGAACCTAGTGGGGTCAGAGGAGGTTGGTGGCAGGGAGGAAGAAGGAAAGGGTCGGAACCTGAAAAGGAGAGAGAAAAGGAAAAATGTGAATAAAGAGAGGGGTAGATGAAAAATAGGAGCCAGAAGCCACTGATCAGTGGACGATAGTTGAGACCTGGCAGAGAAAGGAAAGGAGACAGCTGTAGGTGACTGAAAAACAAAACAAAACCGAGTGAACAGGAAGCTTTGCTTTTAAAAAGTAAAAGTGACTCATGAGGCTAATTTGGATGCTGGCCATGCCAGGAGGGCCCTGCCAGGAGATTGGGTTGAGCACCAACTGCTGAGAAACCTAGTGAACTCGGATCAAGGTGTATTTATTGAATGAATACAATAGATATGCAAGGTGTCTTCTTAAGCACCACAATCATACATGAGTAAGACACAGGTCTTACCCTCAGGAAAGTGACAGTCTAATAGGAGAAAAGCTAGGGCAGGGAAAGCTAGGACAGGGACTTTGCTAAGACAAGGAAAGGTAGAATGTGATCAGTGCCCCTAGAGGTACTAGAAGCCAATACTGCGAGGAATCAGGTGTCAGGAAGATCATATCAAGTCTTGAGGCTCTAAAAGGCCTATGTGGGAGGGCCATGAGGCATAGATAGGATTGCACCAGGCAATAGTGGGAGATAAGAGGAGAGGCATTTCAAGGCAATATGATAAGGAATCTTCAGGCGGTGGGAAAGCATATGGATTAGTGAGTGTTTGCAGCCAACTGGGTTGCAGCCAAGGGGACATATGGACTGGGAGGGGTGTAGAAAGAAAGTTTTGAAGTCACACTGGGGGGCTTTGAATGCCTGGCTCAGGTACTGATGTTCCAGGTAGTCAATGGGTAGCTAGTGAAGTGTGTGTGTGTGTGTGTGTGTGTGTGTAGAAATAATAACATTGGAGATGGTTCTCAGGCCGGGTTACTGTGCAGAAGGCGTAAGTTAGGGAAGGGGCTCACCTAGTGAGGGAGGATGCACTTTGGTTTTGGAGACACTAAGGATCAATCTGAAAATCCTGCCAGAGATAGTGCCTGAGTTCTCTGACCACAGAGACCCAGAAGGTTCTGGTCATTACCTCAGGGGTTAGGGAACAAGAAAGAATGAGAGGAAAAGAACCAGGAGGAAAAGACACAAAGAACAGCCACAAGAGGTGGAGATGTCTTTCTTGGTACAATTTTTTAAATTGAATTTATTGGGACGACATTAGTTAATACAATTATATAGGTTTCAAGTGTACAGTGCATCTCTAATAATCATCTGTATATTGTATTGTGTGTTTACCATCCAAAGTCTCTTTCCATCAACATTTAATCCCCTTTTACCTTCTTCTACCTCCCCGCCACCTCCCTTTCCCTCTTGTAATCACTATACTGTTGTGTCTAAGAGGGTTTTTAAAAATTTAATTCCTTTACCTTTTTCACCCAGCCTCTCGACCCCCTCCACTCTGACAGTCTGTTCTCCGTATCTTTGAGTCTGTTTCTATTTTGTTTTTTAGTTTATTTTGTTCATTAGATTCCACATATGAGACCGTATGGTTCTTGTCTTTCTCTGACTGGCTTATTTCGCTTAGCATAATATTCTTTAGGTCCATCCACGCTGTTGCAAAAGGTAAGATTTCCTTTTTTTTTTTTTTTACAGCACAGCAGTATTCCATTGTGTAAAGGTCCCATGTCTTTTTTACCCACTCATCTACTGATGGGCACTTGGGCGGCTTCCAAATCTTGGCTATTGTAAATAACGCTGCAATGACCATAGGGATGCATATATTCTTTTGGATTAGTGCTTCAGGTTTCTTCTGCTATATTCCCAGAAGTGGAATCGCTGGGTCATAAATAGCAAGGAGTTTCCTCAAAAATTTTTTTAAAATAAAAAAAATTTTTTTAAAGAGGTGGAAGTTTCAATAAAGAAATTATAGCCAGAGTTTCGAAACCCAGCCTTGGAATTGAGAGTAGTGTGTTTCAATGCCAGTGGCCTGACTACTCATGAATAGCAAAGGGACTTCAAGGAGTTTCCATTTATTTTTATTCATTCTAGCCTAAGGGTATGTTTTACTGATTTTAGAGAGAGGGGAAGGGAGGGAGGGGGAGAAAGAGAGAGAGAGAAACATAGATGTAGGAGAGACACCTGATTGGTGGCCTCCCATAGGTGCTCCCACCAGCGATGGAACCCAAAACCTGGGTATGTGCCTGACCAGGAATCCCATGGGCAACCTCCCCAAGCCAGGGACAGTGCTCCCCACGGGGCCACACTGGCCGGGGCTCAAAGAGTGTTTGAGTCTGTTTCCTCATTAACGGGAGTGATTTACATCTCAAAGGCTGAGAGCATTCACTGAGGAAACTCCTTAGCAAAGGGGTTTGCACACCTAGGAGTCCAGGGGGCAGCTAGAGAAGGACCTGGAAAGATTAAGGGTATCCCCTGAGGCATGTCGGGAACCTGAGGCCAGGGACCCTCAGGAAGCCCAAAGCCTTTGCTTTAGCCGAATTTGCTGGCTGCCCTGTGAGGGGAATGGTGAGCGGGTCAAGGCAGCCTTAGCCTAGTCCCCGCTCCAAGGCACTGCCCTGTCACCCCGGCTTCCACC
>NW_005366873.1:4019486-4023644 GCF_000412655.1 Myotis brandtii | reverse complement strand
TAAGGAAAAGGGTTGTTTTGTTTTCTTTTTGGGGGTGTGGGTTATGTTTTTAGTTTAAATGAAATCTGCCAGAGAAGACAAAGACGGGAAGGGAGCCCCCTTTCTGTGACAAGCGCGCTGCGCTCCGCGTCCCCGCGAGCGGGTGGCTTTTGCGGGAGCTTCGGAACCGTTTGCTGCGGTCCATGTCGCCCGTCCCCCGCGTCCCGGTGAGACCGGGCTGCGTAGCCAGCAACCGAACGGCATCTCCAGAGAAAACCATTAAAAATGCAGCTTCCCGTGGAAAAGACAGCCACGCCCGTGTCTACTTATGTTTTACTGTTGAGTTTTAGAATGTTGGCATTCTTGCTATTGTAAGGCTTTTAAAAAAGGGGGCGGGGGGACCACTGCCCGAGGTGTTGTAAATGTAATGATCGGTATTTATGCCCTGGCCCTTCCTTCACTATAGGTTTGTTCAGTTCCCCAATATCTCAGCAGGCGTCTTCGTTTTATATTTCCATTGGCTTTTCTGTTGTAATAATAAGAAAAGTAGTTGCCAGGAGTGCAAAAAGAAGTGACAGCTTTGATATTTCCTGTGTGCCCACTTTTGCATCATTGTGGCTAAATACTTTTAGCTGATTCTTTTAAGTTCCTAATGAGCTGTAATTGTAGCCCTGGAATGAATACAAGTACATTTCTAGCTTACATATGGACTGAACTTCAAAAATGGTCAAAGTGGATTATCAGGTATATAGATGATCAGGAAATAGGTATTTTTGTGGGTGGGTGGAGTCAGAAACGGAGGCTCTGTTTTTTAAGGAATGTCTTGGCAATTGAAGACTTCTGAGTGTGCATTTCTCTGAAACATTGTAGAAATGAAAACAACGTTTCATTTCAGCCTTAATTTTGTCTAACATGTATAGTTTTGTTTTCTTGTTGAAGCTTAAATTTGTAGTTTAGTATGAGGGCTGCGGGTTTAAATTTATTGATTTACATTTTCTTAATTTGGGGGCAAGAATGTTAAGTAAAGTGTGTGTGTGTGGTGGTGGGCGGGGGGGAACCCCACTGCTTTGAAGACAGTAAAAACAGGGAACATATCTTTACCCTCCAAATGTCTGTTGCTATCAAGTATGACAGAGTTCTTGATTGCATTATCATTGCCTGAAGAAATAGGGCTATTTTTTAATGATTACTTAATAAAAACAAACTTGGTACCAAATAGATGATATTCATTACCTGATAATTTTCTTTGCCCAACTGAATGTGTTCTGTATAATAGTTTAAAATAAATATTTTTTAATGTTTGGAGAGCAGTATTTAAAAATTTGATATAACAGTAGGAGTCTATGTTTTAATAACTTTTCTCTTTTAACCCTAAAAAATAATCTTCCTGTAGTATAACTAAGATTTGGTATTGAATGTGTGCAAACAGTGCTGGATTCAGAAGATGGAGGTTCTAACCCTGGTTCTTTCACTGTACAGCCTTCTCTTTCTGTGGACAGATCACCTGCCTTCTTAGAATCTGTTTAATTGTGTGTAAAGTGGAGTACCTATCTCAAGATTTTTCTGAGAGGTACATGAAATAATGCATGTAAAACATTTTTGAATTATAAAGGGCTTTGTAAACACCAGTTATAATGGTTTCATTTCCTTTATTGACTATGTTCTGTAGAAAGTACTTTCTTAGATTATACTTGCATCAAATATGAAAAAGACTTTAATGTAACTCGTGTAAAAATCTCATATACACATCATATGACATTTTCACTTGACTGTGACATAATTTATACACAGAAATGAAACAAACATGCCTTTTCAGCCATAAAGGATACTAAATGTTGAAATTTGCAAACTGTTTTGTTCGCTTATCTTTATGTATCTCTTATATATATATTTTAAGGTTATTTTTCCTCTTAAATCCAGACTTTGTGGGAATTATGATATTAAAAGGTATTTATATAAAAACATGTTTTTTCAAAATAGAACTGGAATGATGTCATCATTTTGTTAATTTCTGAAGCAACATGATAGCATCTTAGTAGACTAAGGATTATGTCATATTAAGAATTTATGATTTTAACAAAAGATATGTAATTTTATTTTATAAAATAATACCCTTTTCTAGAGAAAAGGGTTACAAACTTAAAAGATGTTAAAATAGCATATATTGAAAAATTTAAAAATCAGTTTCACCTTTAAGTTCTAGGAGGCATCCATATATAATTATTCTAAAATGACATCTATTGTTGGTTAAGTTATATGAGAAAAGTACGCTTTTCTGTAGTTCATTAGTCATTTTCATTAATTTGTGCATTTTATGTCTTAAAGGAAGAGCACACTGCTGGTGAAATTATTGTAAATGACTGGAAGGACTTATATATAAACTACAAATACTTAAGTACTGTAAACCACTATTTGAATAATATTTACAGAGAGATAGATTCTGAAATCATATTTGGTTACACCTGGCAATAGTTTTCATGACAGTGTATCTTGATAGTCTTTCATATAACATTGAATTTATATCACTAAGTTAAATTGTCTAAATAAAAGATAACTGATTTCATTAAAACCTTCCAGCATTAGTAATTTTTAAGCCATTTTGAAATTAAGGTCTAACATAATGAGATGCTAATGACATTGTACTCATTCCTTTTTAAAATAGGTAAGATTCTTTTTTCTAAAGTGTGTTTTTCAGATTATAAAAATAATACCATTCTCCCAATCTCTAAGTTGTATAACAGTAATTATAGATACCTAGGTGATGAAATGGCAGCTATATCTGCCTTTAGATATGTTGTAGACTGAAAAATAATACAGACGTGATATTATTGATTGACCAAAATACTGTTGTTTGCATTTTTTTAAAAATATATTTTATTTTTTACAGAGAGGAAGGGAGAGGGATAGAGAGTTAGAAACATCGGTGAGAGAGAAACATTGATCAGTTACCTCCTGCACACTCCCCACTGGGGATGTGCCCGCAACCAAGGTACATGCCCTTGACCGGAATCGAACCTGGACCCTTGAGTCCGCAGGCCGATGCTCTATCCACTGAGCCAAACCGGTTAGGGCTGTTGTTTGCATTTTGTAGTAGTGCTCATAATTCATTGGTAGCATACTACCCAGTATTCATTTATATCAGATTAACTATGAGGCCTGTTCCTAAAATATTAGAAGTGTGTGTGTGTACTCCTTTAACTTGAAGTAAACATGGATAGCAATATCTTTTAATGCCAAGTTAAAGTAATTTGGCACACCCAGAAATATGGACTTTTTTTTTGGACACAGATATAATGTGTCAAGAAGATCAAAACCAATTATTATTTAGGGTAAACTATATTTAAAAGTAAAACACATGGAATTATGTGGTTATTATTATTTTTTTACAGTGTTAATTAAATTGAGTTTACCTTGATTATATCAGTTTGGAAGATATTGAAACATTTTTTTTTCTTTTTAAAGAAATAGATCCCAAAGGAAGACTTCCATTTGGTAATTTAATCAGTGCAAGTGAAATTAAAGAATAATGGATGTAGAAAATGAGCAGATACTGAATGTAAATTCTACAGGTAAGTATTCATATTTTGAACCTTGATTGTATTATGAGCAAGTTTCAGGCCATACCAAATTTTATGAATATATAATATTAAAACCGTCTTTACTTTAAAAACCATCTTATTCATGCTACAAGAAAATCGGTCATGTTATTTTTTAAGTCAAGTTTGTGATTCTTATTTTCATAGAAATTCATCACATGTCCTTATATTTCTGCCTATCTTTCCCATTCCATACTCTTATTCTACACTATCCTCCTATATAATAAAACCTTAATATGCAAATCGATTGAACGGTGGAATGACCAGTCCCTATGACATGCACTGACCACCAGGGGGCAGACGCTCAACGCAGGAACTGCTCTCTGGTGGTCAGTGTGCTCCCACAGGGGGAGCACTGCTCAGCCAGAAGCTGGGCTTACGGTTGGCGAGCACAGCAGTGGTGGCGGGAGCCTCAAGAGGGTGCAGGTTGGGCTGAGGGACCCCCACCCCCGCAGTGCATGAATGTCATGCACCGGGCCTCTAGTCTATACTAATAAAAGGGTAATATGCTAGTTAGACTTGGAGACCTTCTGGACTTCTGGACAAAAGCCATGGTGGCAGGGCTGAGGTAGAGGCGGTAGAG
>NW_005366873.1:4015752-4019352 GCF_000412655.1 Myotis brandtii | reverse complement strand
CAGTTTGGAGTGAGCAGGCCAGCCAGCAGTGGGGCAATTGGGGGCCAGCAGGCCAGTGGGCAGGGAAGGTGGAGGCAAGCAGGCCAGCAAAGGGGGCAGTTGGGGGTGAGCAGGCTGGCAGGGGAGGCAGTTGGGGGTGAGCACGCTGGCACGGGGGGCAGTTGGGAGTGATTAGGCTGGCAGGGGGGGCACTTGGGGGCAAGCAGGCCGGTGGCGGGGGTCAGTTGGGGGCGAGCAGGCCAGCAGGCGGAGTGGTTAGGGGCAGTCAAGCAGGCAGGTAGGCAGGTGAGCGGTTAGGAGCCAGCAGTCCCGGATTGCGAGAGGCATGTCTGATTTACGGTTTAGGCCCGATCCCTGTAAACTGGCAGTAGGACATCTTTCGAGGGGTCCCAGATTGGAGAGGGTGCAGGTCGGGCTGAGGAACACCCCCTCCCCCGTGTATGAATTTCGTGCACCAGGCCACTAGTTTATAATAAACCTTATTATCCAGAATGGAGAATAGTGCTCATTAATATTTTGCTCATTAATATTTTTCACATGAGCTAGTGATTTCTATAACATAAACTATTATTGGTATCTTTGATATCTTTCCTAACTAATAATTTATATTTAATAAATTACCTAAGGGTATTTTCTCTTTATTTTCCATCATACTTCAATAGCACATTACTATAAAGATGGGCTTTTTTTGAAATTGATGTCCAAATTACTTCAGACAACTTCAAATGTATTTCTAGCTTTCATTTTTAAATTTTTTTTGTGAGCCTATATTTTTTATTATTTTTTAAATTTATCTTTATTGTTGGAAGTATTACAGTTGTCCCCTTTGTTTTTTTCCCATCGATCTCCTCTGCCCCTCCTAGGCCTTCGCCACTCTATAGTCTATGCTATGGGCTATGCATATATGCATATAATTTCCTTATTTAATCTCTCCCACCCTCACCCCTGCCTTTCCTGTGAAATTACTTAGTCTGTTCCATTGTATTTCTAGCCTTTAGAATAATCTTTGTAGAAAGTTAATTGGGATTTTGAAATATTCCATATAGTGAGAGCTTTTTATGTTAATATATTTTAGATAATTGTTTGCTTTATAACTTTAATAATTAAAATGATCATTATTTTTTGTAATTTAAATATATTTCACTTTTTAATGATACAGCTTCATTTTTTAATGACTTTAATTCACTGTTGTGTAGTTATATAATTTTCTTTGATCTGACCAGACACTTTGAAGTTGAAACTTCTTTGCCATTTTGTACTTATTAATCTGATTTTGTGTGTTTGAAAATTATAGTTTAAAAATATTATTACAGTAATTAATAATTATTTTGGTGCTGCTATACACAATAGTTATATGGGTACTGTACTGTTTTTTTATGTACATGACCTATATCCTCAAGGATTTTGGTAACTGAAAGAGCAGTGAGGATGACATTCTAAACTGAAGACCACTGGGAACTCCAGATATGTTGCTATCTTTCAGGGGGTAAAGCAGACCAGCTGGGGGGCCAGTTGGGGGTAAGCAGGCTGTCAGTGGGGGTCAGTTGGAGGTGATCAGGACAGCGGGGCGGGGGGCCAGTTTGGAGTGAGCAGGCCAGCCAGCAGTGGGGCAATTGGGGGCGAGCAGGCCAGTGGGCAGGGAAGGTGGAGGCAAGCAGGCCAGCAAAGGGGGCAGTTGGGGGTGAGCAGGCTGGCAGGGGAGGCAGTTGGGGGTGAGCACGCTGGCACGGGGGGCAGTTGGGAGTGATTAGGCTGGCAGGGGGGGCACTTGGGGGCAAGCAGGCCGGTGCCGGGGGTCAGTTGGGGGCGAGCAGGCCAGCAGGTGGAGTGGTTAGGGGCAATCAAGCAGGCAGGTAGGCAGGTGAGCGGTTAGGAGCCAGCAGTCCCGGATTGCGAGAGGCATGTCCGATTTCCGGTTTAGGCCCGATCCCTGTAAACTGGCAGTAGGACATCTTTCGAGGGGTCCCAGATTGGAGAGGGTGCAGGCCAAGCTGAGGAACACCCCCTCCTCCGTGTATGAATTTCGTGCACCAGGCCACTAGTTTATAATAAACCTTATTATCCAGAATGGAGAATAGTGCTCATTAATATTTTGCTCATTAATATTTTTCACATGAGCTAGTGATTTCTATAACATAAACTATTATTGGTATCTTTGATATCTTTCCTAACTAATAATTTATATTTAATAAATTACCTAAGGGTATTTTCTCTTTATTTTCCATCATACTTCAATAGCACATTACTATAAAGATGGGCTTTTTTTGAAATTGATGTCCAAATTACTTCAGACAACTTCAAATGTATTTCTAGCTTTCATTTTTAAATTTTTTTTTGTGAGCCTATATTTTTTATTATTTTTTTAATTTATCTTTATTGTTGGAAGTATTACAGTTGTCCTCTTTGCTTCCCCCATTAACACCCCCCTCTTCCCCAGCCACAACCCCTCCCCAGGCCTTCAGAGAACTATTGTCTGTGTCCATGGGATATGTCTATATACATTTAAGTTCTTTGGTTAATTCCTTCCTGCCTGTGCCCCATCCCCGCTTCCCTCTGAGATTCGTCAGTCTGTTCCATGCTTCCGTATCTCTGCATCTATTTTGTTCATCAGTTTATTTTGTTACTAGAGGCCCGAGTGCATTGGAGGGGGGGTGGTGGTCCCCCTAAGCCCGGCCTGCACCCTCTCCAATCCGGGACCCCTCAGGGGATGTCCGACTGCCCTCCCCAGCCAACCTGATTGCCTCTAACGGCCTCTGCCTCTGCCCCCGCCACCATGGCTTTGTCCAGAAGGACGTCCAGATGGATGTCCCGAAGGTGTCTGGTCTAATTAGCATATTACCCTTTTATTAGTATAGATTAGAAGCTGGGTGCATGAAATTTGTGCATGGAGGAGGGGTTCCCTCAGCCCAGCCTGCACCCTCTCCAACTGGGGACCCCTTGGGAGATGTCTGATTGCCAGTTTAGGCCCGATCCCTGTGGGACATCTCTCTCGCAATCAGGGACCACTGGCTCCTAACTGCTCACCTGCCTGCCAGCCTGATCACCCCCAACTGCCCTCCACTGCTGGCCAATTTGGTTCTGATTGGTCGGTTTCTATGTCAGCGTCAAAAGTTCCGACTCCTAGGCAGCCATTGGCTCCCCACAGCACCCACATTTGGTTTTGATTGGTCGGTTTCAATGCCAGTCAGCGTCAGAAGCTCTGCCTCCTAGGCAGCCATTAGTTCTTCACAGCACCCACATTTGGTTCTGATTGGTTGGTTCCTATGCCAATCAACATATAAAACTTCGCCTCCTAGGCAGCCATTGGCTCCCCACAGCACCCACATTTGGTTCTGATTAGTTGGTGTCTATGCCAGTCAGCATCAGAAGCTCTGCCTCCTAGGAAGCCATTGGCTCCCCATAGCACCCACATTTGGTTCTGATTGGTCGGTTTCAATGCCAGTCAGTGTCAGAAGCTCTGCCTCCCAGCCATTGGTTCCCCACAGCAACCACATTTGGTTCTGATTGGTCAGTTTCTATGCCAATCAATGTCAAAAGCTCCGTCTCCTAGGCAGCAATTTGTTCTTCACACTACCCACATTTGGTTCTGATTGGTCGGTT
>NW_005366873.1:4010956-4013510 GCF_000412655.1 Myotis brandtii | reverse complement strand
ATGGCTAAGTAATAGGGGTCAAGTTTGGAGAGATGAATTAGGACTTTAAATGATGGCTTTGAAAGCAAGCTTTATCTTTGAAAGCAATGAACAGTTCAACTCAATAATCATATGTGATCACATATTTGCCAGATTAGTAATATTTCCTAAGTATCTATAATCAATCATGAGATGTTTGGCAAGTTATTTAAATAATTTTAGCCTTAGTTTCCTTAACTGTATAAATGATGTAGTAAATAGATCTCACACTTGTGGGTAAATGACAGTGTCAACACAGTGCCTGATAAATAATATTAGGCATTCTGTTTTATCTTTCTTCCAAGATCCTTAGTGTTATATCTTCAACTGCTTAGCTCTCTTATCTCACCAAAGTCTAAAGGTTTTATATTTGGTGTTTATATTAAGATAGATGGTATAACATGAGATAGCATGCTTTTAGTAAACTTTGTTCATTTTGTATTCAATGCCTTAGTTTACTTTTGATAGTGTGAAAAGTAATCCTAGTTAGTTGTCATTTAGATTGAACCATAAGAAATTGCCAATATGTGACCATGAGTGACCTACAAAGGTGGTAATTTCATGTGATTCAACCTAAGTTATGACTATAATTAGTATAACAGTAGATGGTTAAAATACTTACCTTTCTTCATTTTCCTCTTTAAGATCCTGATAACTTAAGTGACTCTCTGTTTTCTGGCGATGAAGAAAATGCTGGGACTGAGGATATAAAGAATGAGATAAATGGAAATTGGATTTCAGCATCCTCCATTAATGAAGCTAAAATTAATGCCAAGGCAAAAAGGCGCCTACGGAAAAACTCATCCCGGGACTCTGGCAGAGGCGATTCAGTTAGTGATAATGGAAGCGAAGCCATTAGAAGTGGAGTAACTGTACCAACCAGTCCAAAGGGAAGGTTGCTAGATAGGCGATCCAGATCTGGGAAAGGACGGGGACTTCCAAAGAAAGGTTGGTATATACCATATCCAAAGACATAAGTGGAAAAAAATATTGCCCGGTTTTTGTACTACAATTTCCTTGTTCTATGAATGAGAGATATTTAAACAATGATAACATAAGATTTGGGTTTGTATATATATTTTTACATAGTACTAAACTGAGGGTCCTACCACTTTTTAAGTTAAAGCTTTTTCATTTTTCATGTTTGAATAGATTTAGTTTTTGAGCAGAACTTTATTATTTCCAGCAAGTTGCACACTGACATTTTTCACAGTTATAAATTATGCATGTTCTCTCTAACTTTGCTTGAAAGAAACAACTTTGTTTTTTTCCCATCGATCTCCTCTGCCCCTCCTAGGCCTTCACCACTCTATAGTCTATGCTATGGGCTATGCATATATGCATATAATTTCCTTAGTTAATCACTCCCACCCCCACCCCTGCCTTTCCTGTGAAATTACTTAGTCTGTTCCATTGTATTTCTAGCCTTTAGAATAATCTTTGTAGAAAGTTAATTGGGATTTTGAAATATTCCATATAGTGAGAGCTTTTTATGTTAATATATTTTAGATAATTGTTTGCTTTATAACTTTAATAATTAAAATGATAATTATTTTGGTGCTGCCATACACAATAGTTATATGGGTACTGTACTTTTTTTTATGGTTATAAATGGGTATCATGTACTTCATTGAGGTGGGGATGGTAATAATACAATATAAGAATACATTTCACATGTAGGTAATTGCTTCTTTTAAAATAATTTTACACATATTTAAAAGGTATTGGTAACATTGGTTAATAACATTATATAATTTTCAGGTATGTAAGATTACATAGTTCTATATCTATGTACTCTATTGTGTGCTCTCCACCCAAAGTCTAGTCTCCTTCTGTTTATTTATTTGACCTCCTTTACCTTCTGGTAGCTACCATTCTGTTGTCTGTATCTGACTTTTATTTGCTACTTGTTTTATATTCCACATATGAGCAAAATCATACTTTTTTTGTCCTTTTCTGTACGACTTATTTTACTTAGCATAATACTTTCAAGATCCATTTATGTTTGTCATAAATGGCAATATTTCATTTTTTATGGCTGAGTAGTATTCCATTGTGTGTGTGTAATTACATCTGGTAATTACTTTTTTTCAGAACTGCCCGGTGTGATAACCACTCACAGTTATGAATAGACGAAGCACAGTTTATTCTCGTATTACTATTGATTAATTATTGCATTATTTATTTTTATTACAAATATAAACCTACTTTTGCCCACCCTTGTATATGAAAATATATTAAAATAGGTGAAAAGAAAAACTCAAGTGTGGGGAAGTATGTACTCCAACGGACAGTTTAAAGCAGTGATGGCGAACCTATGACACGCGTGTCAGAGGTGACACGCGAACTCATTTTTTTGGTTAATTTTTCTTTGTTAAATGGCATTTAAATATATAAAATAAATATCAAAAATATAAGTCTTTGTTTTACTATGGTTGCAAAGATCAAAAAATTTCTATATGTGACACGGCACCAGAGTTAAGTTAGGGTTTTTCAAAATGCTGACACGCCGAGCTCAAAAGGTTCGCCATCACTG
>NW_005366873.1:4006425-4009497 GCF_000412655.1 Myotis brandtii | reverse complement strand
CACCGAGTCTCCTATCTACCTACTCCAGGACTTCTGTGAGGATCAAATGAGATGAGGCACGGGAAAACGCTTCACAGACATTTGGTTAAATTGTAAAATGTTTGCACCTGGCTATAAAGCAAGTCCTGTTCCTGAGCTGAAGAAACTCCAAGGAGGCTAGCTGCTAGGGAGAGGAAGCCGGGCGTTGCTACGTGATGTCATTACCTAGCACCCACAGTGACCGTTTCCGGGCTGGGCTGGGGGCCACATTTTGTGTCATGGGGTCTTGGCAACGTTGCCTGCGATTTGGCGGGATGTCACCCCCAGCGTGGTGGTGGAGCCTGTGTCCCACTTGGGGGAAGCCAAGTGTTAGTTTGTTGGCGCCAGGTCTGTGGTGCCATTTATTTTTAAATGGCCAGTGCACGTCATGGCAGCTCCTGGTGTCAGTGCATGTCATAGCTACCGGTCAGATGGATATATATATATATATATCAGGTGTACAGCATAGTGGTTAGTCAATTATATAGTTTACAAAGCGATCCCTGATAATTCAATTACCCACCTGGCATCATACACAGTTATAATTTTTTTATATCACAGAGCATATATTGAAGGATACGTTTCAAGCTGAGAAGCAATAAATTGATAAATGGTACAAATACCATAGAATAAATCTAACAAAGTAAAGACCTACATAGAAAAATTAGAAAATCTATTCAACGATACTGTTATAGGTTCACTGCCCAATTCATATGTTGAAATCTTAACCCCCAGCACCTCTAAATGTAAACTTATTTGGAAACTAGAGGCCTGGTGCACAAATTTGTACACAGGTGGGGTCCCTCAGCCTGGCCAGCAATCGGGGCCGACTTGCCCACTCCCAATTGGGGTCAATGGGGGCCAACCGGCCGGGTAGGAAATGCAGGAGGTTGGCCAGCCAAGGAGAGACTGCGGGAGGACTCCAGGACATGTCCAGCCCATCTGGCCCAGTCCCAATCAACTGGATTCCAGCAGCAAGCTAACCTACTGGTTGGAGCGTCTACCCCCTGGTGGTCAGTGCACGTCATAGCAACTGGTCAAACAGTTGACCGAACAGTCAACCAATTGGTTGGACACTTAGCGTATTAGGCTTTTATATAGATAACATTATTGAAAATAGAATTAATAGAGATGGGGTCATTAGGGTGAAACCTAATGTAATATGACATAATATAATACGGTGTCCTTATAGAAAAGGGAAATTTGGACAGAGAAGCAGACACACATGGAGGAAAGATTATGTAAAGACAAGCCAAGGGGAGAGGCCAATAGGTCCTTCTCTCAGGGCCCTCAGAAGGAACCAACCCTGCCAACACTTTCCTTTTGGACTTCTAGCTTCCAGAACTGTGTGACAATATATTTTTGCTGTCTAAGCCATTAAGTTTATGGTACTTTATTATGGCATCCCTAGCAAACTAATATAGATTTTGGTACTGAGAAGTAGGGTGTTGCTGTAACAAATACCTACAAATGTGGAGGTGGATTTGGAATTGGATAATACTAGAGTAGGACAGGCTCATAATCAATATGACCAGTGTCCTTATATAAAGAAGGACTTTGTATATAGATATGCACATGGGGGGAGGGAGGGAATGTCATGAGAAGATTGGAATTATGCTGTCACAAGCTAAGGCACTGCCAGGAAGCTAGGAGGGAGGCATGGGGCAGATTCTCTCTCATATCCCTCAGAAGGAATCAATTTTGCTGACACCTACATCTTGAACTTCTAGCTTCCATAACTGTGAGATAATAAATTCCTGTTATTTAAACAACCCAGTTTGTGGTACTTTGCTACTGCAGCCCTAGGAAACTAACATAAATACTAATAATAACTTCAAGAAATAGAAAAATATGCTGGGGGGAGGGAAGGGGACATCTGTAATATTTTCTTTTTAAAATTTATCTTTATTGTTGGAAGTATTACAGTTGTCCCCTTTGTTTTTTTCCCATCGATCTCCTCTGCCCCTCCTAGGCCTTCACCACTCTATAGTCTATGCTATGGGCTATGCATATATGCATATAATTTCCTTAGTTAATCACTCCCACCCCCACCCCTGCCTTTCCTGTGAAATTACTTAGTCTGTTCCATTGTATTTCTAGCCTTTAGAATAATCTTTGTAGAAAGTTAATTGGGATTTTGAAATATTCCATATAGTGAGAGCTTTTTATGTTAATATATTTTAGGTAATTGTTTGCTTTATAACTTTAATAATTAAAATGATAATTATTTTGGTGCTGCCATACACAATAGTTATATGGGTACTGTACTTTTTTTTATGGTTATAAATGGGTATCATGTACTTCATTGAGGTGGGGATGGTAATAATACAATATAAGAATACATTTCACATGTAGGTAATTGCTTCTTTTAAAATAATTTTACACATATTTAAAAGGTATTGGTAACATTGGTTAATAACATTATATAATTTTCAGGTATGTAAGATTACATAGTTCTATATCTATGTACTCTATTGTGTGCTCTCCACCCAAAGTCTAGTCTCCTTCTGTTTATTTATTTGACCTCCTTTACCTTCTGGTAGCTACCATTCTGTTGTCTGTATCTGACTTTTATTTGCTACTTGTTTTATATTCCACATATGAGCAAAATCATACTTTTTTTGTCCTTTTCTGTACGACTTATTTTACTTAGCATAATACTTTCAAGATCCATTTATGTTTGTCATAAATGGCAATATTTCATTTTTTATGGCTGAGTAGTATTCCATTGTGTGTGTGTAATTACATCTGGTAATTACTTTTTTTCAGAACTGCCCGGTGTGATAACCACTCACAGTTATGAATAGACGAAGCACAGTTTATTCTCGTATTACTATTGATTAATTATTGCATTATTTATTTTTATTACAAATATAAACCTACTTTTGCCCACCCTTGTATATGAAAATATATTAAAATAGGTGAAAAGAAAAACTCAAGTGTGGGGAAGTATGTACTCCAACGGACAGTTTAAAGCAGTGATGGCGAACCTATGACACGCGTGTCAGAGGTGACACGCGAACTCATTTTTTTGGTTAATTTTTCTTTGTTAAA
>NW_005366873.1:3998099-4004407 GCF_000412655.1 Myotis brandtii | reverse complement strand
ATGGCTAAGTAATAGGGGTCAAGTTTGGAGAGATGAATTAGGACTTTAAATGATGGCTTTGAAAGCAAGCTTTATCTTTGAAAGCAATGAACAGTTCAACTCAATAATCATATGTGATCACATATTTGCCAGATTAGTAATATTTCCTAAGTATCTATAATCAATCATGAGATGTTTGGCAAGTTATTTAAATAATTTTAGCCTTAGTTTCCTTAACTGTATAAATGATGTAGTAAATAGATCTCACACTTGTGGGTAAATGACAGTGTCAACACAGTGCCTGATAAATAATATTAGGCATTCTGTACATATTCGTTTATCTTTCTTCCAAGATCCTTAGTGTTATATCTTCAACTGCTTAGCTCTCTTATCTCACCAAAGTCTAAAGGTTTTATATTTGGTGTTTATATTAAGATAGATGGTATAACATGAGATAGCATGCTTTTAGTAAACTTTGTTCATTTTGTATTCAATGCCTTAGTTTACTTTTGATAGTGTGAAAAGTAATCCTAGTTAGTTGTCATTTAGATTGAACCATAAGAAATTGCCAATATGTGACCATGAGTGACCTACAAAGGTGGTAATTTCATGTGATTCAACCTAAGTTATGACTATAATTAGTATAACAGTAGATGGTTAAAATACTTACCTTTCTTCATTTTCCTCTTTAAGATCCTGATAACTTAAGTGACTCTCTGTTTTCTGGCGATGAAGAAAATGCTGGGACTGAGGATATAAAGAATGAGATAAATGGAAATTGGATTTCAGCATCCTCCATTAATGAAGCTAAAATTAATGCCAAGGCAAAAAGGCGCCTACGGAAAAACTCATCCCGGGACTCTGGCAGAGGCGATTCAGTTAGTGATAATGGAAGCGAAGCCATTAGAAGTGGAGTAACTGTACCAACCAGTCCAAAGGGAAGGTTGCTAGATAGGCGATCCAGATCTGGGAAAGGACGGGGACTTCCAAAGAAAGGTTGGTATATACCATATCCAAAGACATAAGTGGAAAAAAATATTGCCCGGTTTTTGTACTACAATTTCCTTGTTCTATGAATGAGAGATATTTAAACAATGATAACATAAGATTTGGGTTTGTATATATATTTTTACATAGTACTAAACTGAGGGTCCTACCACTTTTTAAGTTAAAGCTTTTTCATTTTTCATGTTTGAATAGATTTAGTTTTTGAGCAGAACTTTATTATTTCCAGCAAGTTGCACACTGACATTTTTCACAGTTATAAATTATGCATGTTCTCTCTAACTTTGCTTGAAAGAAACAAGGTCAGGAATTCATCATACCTATTGTCTAAGGCGGGGTGGGGGGGAACCCTTTTTCTGCCAAGGGCCATTTGGATATTTACTAAATTATCAACTTAAAAATTAGCCCGCTATATTTGGTCAAACATTTAATTAACTCACCCCTAATGCCTTGGCAGGGCCAGACCAAATTATACAGCCTGAGGGCCGGACATTCCCCACCCCTGGTCTAATGAATCAAATTATGGTCATTGTGAAGAATACATGATACATGTAAATTTGATTGGTAATATTATTCTCAGAATATTAATTAGATTTCATAGATCTAGTTCCACGTTCTCTTTAGCTCTATTTATCTTGGATAGTGGAGTAGAATTATCTGTTTCTCTGCTGTGTCTCTAGTGCTTGGAGTAGTGACTAGCTACATAGATACTGTACTTAAATATTTGTTGATTAAGGGGGGGAGGGGTCTGTCATCTTTTGTCGGTGGTAGGATTTTGATACAGTTTGGTGATTTTACTAACTTCTGAATGGTGGGACCTTCAACTTAATAGCCTAGGGTTCTTGCAAAATGTTTTTGTCATATGTCCAAAATAGTTATTTTGTTGAATGGCTCTATAGCCATTGGTTGGATCAAAAATAGAAACTAATTCTCAGATTCTTTTTTGCTCTGGTGACAAGGATTATACTCTGGATATAAAATAAAAACCCCTAAAATATTGGTGATACTGTAAACTTCTTTAAAATTATTCAATATATTGAGCCTTATAAAAACATTCAGTAAGTTTATGTAGAAAAGCAACTTTGAAAGTTTCATTTGTTAAATTTCTACTGATCTGCTTGTATATAGAAGTAGAGAGAAATAATGATCAGTGCTCTTAATGCTTAAAAAGCAATTATTTGTAACATTGCTAGTTGTAAAATATAGTTTAATATGCACTTTTATATCTAAAGAGTATTTGACTTTAAAACATGATGGTGGTCATGGTGTTTCTTTGTTAATTAATTTCTTCCTTATTGAGTTTTCTATGCCACATTGTACTGGCTCAACATAATTTCTTTTTGTGTTGATCTCAAGAAATGCCAAATAAAATTTAGAGCTAAATTGAAATATCACCTTCTTCGAGGTCCCCAATATAGTTGTTTTTGTTTTTTCTGTGATCTTTTTGTTTGGCTTTTATTTTAAAGCAGCTGCCTTTTTAGTTTTAACTTTATAAACTATTTCAACTTGATGTTCCTAAGTAGATTATAAAATATCTAATCTTTACTGAAAAAGCAGTGATCAGAATAAAAAGAGGTTTAAAGTATAAGTCTCAACTGGAAAAAATAAAATACAGTTTTTTTAGCTGTTACTTATTTTAAAATATGTTTTATTGATTTTTTTTTAAGAGAGAGGAAGGGAGTAGGGAAAGAGAGAGATAGAAACATCAATCAGTTGCCTCCTGCATGCCCCATACTGAGGATCGATTCCCAACCCCTATATATGCCCTGACTGGGAATTGAACTAACGACCTCTTGGTGCATGTGTCAGTGCTCAGCCACTGAGCACACCGGCCGGGCAGCTGTTATTTTTAATTAACATCTGAACGTGTAGAGTTCTTTCAAATTTCTCTTTGCTTTTTCAATTCAAAACTTTCCAGGTGGTGCAGGAGGCAAAGGTGTTTGGGGTACACCCGGGCAGGTATATGATGTGGAGGAAGTGGATGTGAAAGATCCTAACTATGACGATGACCAGGTATCTGTGTTTTTGCTTTTTTAACATATGTTTTAATACTTACACACTTTTTTTATCTCATGTTCGTTGTTTACTCATATGTTGTCAAGTCATATGTTCTATGTCTGTGTTTATAATCTATAACTGTCAAGTCATATGTATATGATTATATATACTAATGTGTATGTAATTTATGACTATATATGTATATAGGCACACACATTAATATATGCATGGAAGTCATTTATTTACTCAGTACCTTCAGATTGTTAGGTTAATTTTGGATTAGAAAAAACCCATGCATGAATTTTGTGCATTGGGCCTCTAGTTGTAGAATAAAACCAGTATATTACAAGTAGATGTTTAATGTTTTCTTCAACCACCAACTCCTACTTGAAACTCCATCTAATTTGAGCTCTGGTCCTTCTCTTTCCTCTTAATCTTTTTTTTTTCTTTCTTTACATTCCTTCTATGTTCATCCTGTCTCTTTGTCACTACTCTGCTGTACTCTAGCTTTGTATTTCCTATAATTACAGTCATCTGAGATTCACATGTGGGTTTTATTCTGACCACAATCTGTTTTAGATGTGTAACTTTTCTATGAAACATTTTCCATCTGTAAAATGAAGACAAACATCTTCATTATAGTTTTGTGAAGATTATAAACCATGTATGTGAAGTGCGTAGGATAGAATCTGGTATTTAATAGGTAACAATAGTGATGGTAATGACAAAAGTTATAGTATTACTACTATGACTATTAGTTTAGCTATAATGATGGTTATAGCCAACCCTGGCTTCCTTTCCTAAAAATCTTTGCAAGGTATCATTTCACTTTTCTTGAATCTATTTTGTTTAAAAGCACGTTATTTTTTGGTTAAAAGTACTACTTTCTTATTTACCCCAAAGTTATTAACCTTTCCCTTTCCAGTTAGTTTGTGACTAAATTACTGCAACATTTTCTTAGCTGGTCTCCCACTTTATACTTTCTCTTTTCTCTAAACATTCTGTATTATTCTGCTAAATGAATCCCCCATTAGTAGGTCAGTAATGGTCACATATAGGCATATCATAATCCCCCCTATGGTACCAAATCTGAGCTCTAACTATATGAATGTGGAGAAGTCAGCAATTATTCTGGTGATGTAAGCAGGGACAAGATCAGAAATTACAAATTAATGAATTTACATTTTGACCCCATGAGAATACCTTCAAATGGTTTTCAGCGGGGGCATGTTTTAGAAAATCGGTCTCCATGCAGTTTGGAGAATGGTTTGAGGACCGAAGGCATAGAGAATGCTTATGAGACTGATGAAGTAATTTGACATGATGTTTGTTTCTAAATTTTATGTTTTGTCAAGAATTATAAAGGTTTTAACACATCTATGCTTTTTAAAGGTTGATTTAAAAAAATTCAGTTTCAACATATTAAAACATGTCAAAGCCCAGGCACATAGACTTGGCACATCCTAATTACATTTGGAAATATTTAAAACCATCTGAGGACTTAAACTCTGACTTGAGTTAGCCTAAGTGAAAAAAAAACAACAACAACAAACCTTTGGCCTATGAGTAACTAATTTAGTAGTCTTCTGACTTACAAAGTTTTCAGAACAAAGCTGACCGTCTGTGTCATTTGATCTGCACAGACATTTGAGTTGATAGTATGAAGGATACTCTACTAGGTGCTGAGGATACCAAGAAGTAAAATTCCTCTTTTGAAGCTTATGACTTATTTGGAAAAGCAGGACTGCTATATAAAAAGAAAGTGATTTTGGTGATGTGGTTAAAGAGTGATAAGAGCATTAGTGTTATTGTTGGTAGAAGTGTGAGGAAAGTTTTTACAGAGGAAGTAATACATGACCTATATCCTCAAGGATTTTGGTAACTGAAAGAGCAGTGAGGATGACATTCTAAACTGAAGACCACTTGGAACTCCAGATATGTTGCTATCTTTCAGGGGGTAATGTACAAATCTTATTAGTATATAGGCTGGAAGATTTTCAGAGGATGGCTAAGTAATAGGGGTCAAGTTTGGAGAGATGAATTAGGACTTTAAATGATGGCTTTGAAAGCAAGCTTTATCTTTGAAAGCAATGAACAGTTCAACTCAATAATCATATGTGATCACATATTTGCCAGATTAGTAATATTTCCTAAGTATCTATAATCAATCATGAGATGTTTGGCAAGTTATTTAAATAATTTTAGCCTTAGTTTCCTTAACTGTATAAATGATGTAGTAAATAGATCTCACACTTGTGGGTAAATGACAGTGTCAACACAGTGCCTGATAAATAATATTAGGCATTCTGTACATATTCGTTTATCTTTCTTCCAAGATCCTTAGTGTTATATCTTCAACTGCTTAGCTCTCTTATCTCACCAAAGTCTAAAGGTTTTATATTTGGTGTTTATATTAAGATAGATGGTATAACATGAGATAGCATGCTTTTAGTAAACTTTGTTCATTTTGTATTCAATGCCTTAGTTTACTTTTGATAATGTGAAAAGTAATCCTAGTTAGTTGTCATTTAGATTGAACCATAAGAAATTGCCAATATGTGACCATGAGTGACCTACAAAGGTGGTAATTTCATGTGATTCAACCTAAGTTATGACTATAATTAGTATAACAGTAGATGGTTAAAATACTTACCTTTCTTCATTTTCCTCTTTAAGATCCTGATAACTTAAGTGACTCTCTGTTTTCTGGCGATGAAGAAAATGCTGGGACTGAGGATATAAAGAATGAGATAAATGGAAATTGGATTTCAGCATCCTCCATTAATGAAGCTAAAATTAATGCCAAGGCAAAAAGGCGCCTACGGAAAAACTCATCCCGGGACTCTGGCAGAGGCGATTCAGTTAGTGATAATGGAAGCGAAGCCATTAGAAGTGGAGTAACTGTACCAACCAGTCCAAAGGGAAGGTTGCTAGATAGGCGATCCAGATCTGGGAAAGGACGGGGACTTCCAAAGAAAGGTTGGTATATACCATATCCAAAGACATAAGTGGAAAAAAATATTGCCCGGTTTTTGTACTACAATTTCCTTGTTCTATGAATGAGAGATATTTAAACAATGATAACATAAGATTTGGGTTTGTATATATATTTTTACATAGTACTAAACTGAGGGTCCTACCACTTTTTAAGTTGAAACATTTTCATTTTTCATGTTTGAATAGATTTAGTTTTTGAGCAGAACTTTATTATTTCCAGCAAGTTGCACACTGACATTTTTCACAGTTATAAATTATGCATGTTCTCTCTAACTTTGCTTGAAAGAAACAAGGTCAGGAATTCATCATACCTATTGTCTAAGGCGGGG
>NW_005366873.1:3985253-3997014 GCF_000412655.1 Myotis brandtii | reverse complement strand
TGTGATCTTTTTGTTTGGCTTTTATTTTAAAGCAGCTGCCTTTTCAGTTTTAACTTTATAAACTATTTCAACTTGATGTTCCTAAGTAGATTATAAAATATCTAATCTTTACTGAAAAAGCAGTGATCAGAATAAAAAGAGGTTTAAAGTATAAGTCTCAACTGGAAAAAATAAAATACAGTTTTTTTAGCTGTTACTTATTTTAAAATATGTTTTATTGATTTTTTTTTAAGAGAGAGGAAGGGAGTAGGGAAAGAGAGAGATAGAAACATCAATCAGTTGCCTCCTGCATGCCCCATACTGAGGATCGATTCCCAACCCCTATATATGCCCTGACTGGGAATTGAACTAACGACCTCTTGGTGCATGTGTCAGTGCTCAGCCACTGAGCACACCGGCCGGGCAGCTGTTATTTTTAATTAACATCTGAACGTGTAGAGTTCTTTCAAATTTCTCTTTGCTTTTTCAATTCAAAACTTTCCAGGTGGTGCAGGAGGCAAAGGTGTTTGGGGTACACCCGGGCAGGTATATGATGTGGAGGAAGTGGATGTGAAAGATCCTAACTATGACGATGACCAGGTATCTGTGTTTTTGCTTTTTTAACATATGTTTTAATACTTACACACTTTTTTGATCTCATGTTCGTTGTTTACTCATATGTTGTCAAGTCATATGTTCTATGTCTGTGTTTATAATCTATAACTGTCAAGTCATATGTATATGATTATATATACTAATGTGTATGTAATTTATGACTATATATGTATATAGGCACACACATTAATATATGCATGGAAGTCATTTATTTACTCAGTACCTTCAGATTGTTAGGTTAATTTTGGATTAGAAAAAAACAAGATAACTGATAGTAATCTATATATATAAAAGCCTAAGGGACCGGTACAACCAGTTGACCGTACGACTGGTCAACCGATCGCTATAACAAGATAACTGATAGTAATCTATATATATAAAAGCCAGGTGACCGAACGACTGGTCAACCGATCGCTATGTTACACTGACCACCAGGGGGCAGACGCTCAATGCAGGAGCTGCCCCCTGGTGGTCAGTGCTCTCCCATAGCCAACCTCCCACAGCCGGCCAACCTCCTGCAATCCCTCCCCCTGCTGGCCAGCCCTGATTGGCCCTAGTCGCTGGCTAGGCCGAGGGACCCCACTCGTGCATGAATTCGTGCACCGGGCTTCTACTGTATACATAATTTTCTTTTGGTTTCTGAAGTGAATCAAAAATAGATCTTCACAAATTTACTTAAGATTATCAAATTGTTTTTCAGTAAGTTCTTTTGAGTTAATTTAGTTTCTATAGTAATGAGAATTGAGAAGAATATATAATTTTTGAATATTAGTAAAGACAAATATTAAACGGCTTTTATATATTGCTGTTTAAGATGTTGTGTTTGGTAATTTTGAAACATGGATCTTTTTTCTAGAGATAGTGCTGAGAATATAAAATTTTCATAGATTTTCTAATGAATTTACATATATTTATCCTTTTACTGGAAAATTTCTAACTTATCCCATATAGAATAGTATAATGAACCTACTTGTACTCATCTCCTAGCTTTACCAACTTTAATAGTTAATAACTCATGGGCCAATCTTTTTTTATCATGTACCTCCATTTACTCTTCCTGCTGTGTCTGTTCCTCCTCCCCACCCTCCTACAGCTCTGGATGAAGATAAGATGTATAAGATAAGATGTAATAAAAATTTTAGACAGGAATTTATCAGGGTATATGTTAGATTGTTTTTGTTGTATATTGTTTACTAGTATGTACTTAACTATTTTAACTAACAGTTGGATGCAGAAATATTTCTAAGAGAACATGAAAAAATATATTTTAAAACCAGTAGGACTCAAATACTATAGAAACTTTGCTAAATATTCTAGGTTTGATATATAATCTTTCAAATTTATGTTGTTAGGTGGAAGCCAGTCACAAGTTACATATAAACATTTCAGGGATTTTTGCATAGCAGAAGGGGGTTACTTCTTTGTGAAATTTCAGTTTAATAGTGCTTTTCCCATAGAAAATTTTTTGTCACTACAACATAGATTTTTGTTATTAGGAGCATTATTGTGGTAATACTAATCATGAAGGCTTTGGTTCCTGCTTTATTTTTTTTAAAAAGTGAAGTTATAATGAAAATGCTAGATAAGGTAGGAAGTCATCTTAAAAAAATTTGGTCACCAAAGGATTGGTTTTGTGAGATATAAAGAATTAACAGAAGATAATGGCGGGGGGGAGAGGTTGGAAGCACATCATATTTGCTGTGGTTAGTGGTTCTAATCTGTGTCTTGGTTATTATATTTAGATTTTGTAAAAGAACAGATTAAATTTTTATATAAGTGATCAAAGCATATAGCATGCCTTCTCTCCCAGAATTGGGATTACTAACCAGTTGAAATATAAAATTATCAAACAATTTCAGTTTATCTGAATATTTTGTTCTTTAATTTATAACTCTTTCTCCCCTTTCCCTTACCAGGAGAACTGTGTTTATGAAACTGTAGTTTTGCCTTTGGATGAAACAGCATTTGAGAAGACTTTAACACCAATCATACAGGAATATTTTGAGCATGGAGATACTAATGAAGTTGCGGTAGGCTTAAAGTTGCAATTGCAATTTATTTCATTTAGGAGAGAAAACACTATTAAAAGCAAAACATAACTAGAATGATCTTGGATCACTGAATAAGTGTAAGAATTTTCTTTTGTATAAATGAATTTTTAACTAAGAAATGGAGTAAAATTTCATGAATTTAGATTAATTCTTACCTATTTTGGATCTGATGAGGGCTATGTGCCATTTCCTTCCCTGAAAAATGACACAACACGATATTTTTATAGTTTTTATAATTACAAAATATTTTTTAAATTGATAGTTTATAAAATACAATTTTAAGTTTATTCCAACATTTAAAACAATAATCCCACTTAAAAACAATCTTTTAAGATCTCATTTTAAACTTTATATGACAGTATAAAGTAAATTTTTGTGCAAAGAGAAAGCTTTGAAGAAAATCAGAGTATAAACAGTTTATTATGATAATGTGGAATGAATTTCTCCATAAATGCTTATAAAGCAATATTCCTAGAAATAATGTTAATGTATTATAAGGGAGAGGATTAGTTAACTCCAACGCCAAACTTAGTAGTATTATGTGGATTAATAAACTATTTTAGATTTAATTCACATTTTTTTTATTGATTTTTAGAGAGAGAGAAAAAGGGAGAGAGAGAAAACAGCAATTTGTTGTTCCACTTATGCACTCATTTGTTGGTTCTGGGATGTGCCCTGACCCAGAATAGAACCTGAAACCCTGGTGTTATCAGAATGAAGCTCTAAACTACTGAACTACCTGGCCAGGCCTGTAATTCACATTCTTGAGTTCATTGATGTTCAAACAGTTAAAGCTTGACAAAGTGGGTCAATATGTAATTTATATGCAGAGTAAGATATATTTATTCTATCCCTCAAAATTTGACTGCCTCTCTGATTATTTCCACATAGGAAGAGGTAAGGATATATAAAATCTTGATTTTTTCAAAATTAAAATACTTTTTTTTTTAAATAGGAAATGCTAAGAGATTTAAATCTTGGTGAAATGAAAAGTGGAGTACCAGTGTTGGCAGTATCCTTGGCATTGGAGGGAAAGGCTAGTCATAGAGAAATGACATCTAAGCTTCTTTCTGACCTTTGTGGAACAGTAATGAGCACAAATGATGTAGAAAAATCATTTGATAAATTGTTGAAAGATCTACCTGAATTAGCGTTGGATACTCCTAGAGCACCACAGGTTTGTATTATTTTGCTTGCTTATTCTCTTCCTCCACTACCCTTCCAGGTATAGAAATAATGTATACTGCTAGGAAATTGTATTAGATGAAAAAGGAAAATATGGCCCATATTTCCTATCACACAAAAATAGCCCTTTAACATTTTAGTGTATTTTCTCTGAGCTATTCCTCCCCCCTCCCATTTCATCATACTATAATTTTATATCTTACTTTCCATGTAGTGCTCTGTATAGTTTTTAGGTCATACTTTTGTTTTCTTATCTGTAAACTCTTTATTATACGTAGTTAAGATGTTTTATGAGCTGGGATTTTTAAAAGATGTAGATTATTTTGAGTATTGAATTTGCTTAACTGATGTTTATTATAAAATAATCATAAGGAAGACTGTTCCCTTTTGTAGCATTGTGGGTAATAGAAAATTCATGGTTTATGCTTCTGTTTAGGTTTCTTTTCTCAAAGCCTTATACTTTTTAAAATGTATTTATATTGCTTTCAGAGAAGAAGGGAGAGGGGAGATAGAAAAATCAATAGTGAGAGAGAATCATTGATGGTTGCCTCCTGCACGCCCCCTACTGGGGATCGAGCCTGCAACCCATGCATATGCCTTTGACCGCAATAGAACCTGGGACTCTTCAGTCTGCAGGCCGATGCTCTATCCATTGAGCCAAACCAGCTAGGGCTCAAAGTCTTATACTTAAATTAGACTTAATACATGCTGACATTATAACATGACTTTCTGGTTTGAAATAAAAAGTGTGTGAAATTCTTTTCTGGTTCCTTGACCAAAGTTTTAAGGTAGGAGCATTTAAACATTAATTTGGGAATAGAGTATAGGTAGGTTAATTCCTAAATGCTGTGATTCAAACATGAACGTTTTAAAATATCAGTACTCAGCCCTGGCTGAGTAATGTTTTCCACTCTTGTTCTTTGGTATAATTATAAGCTAAATCAAGGTTTCTCTTGATTTTAAGTCATTGACTTAACAAGTATTTTTAATCATATACTCTGTTTCAGGCATTATGCAAGGTAAGGTGTTGGGGAGTCAGTAGTAAGCAAAACAGATGTGCTCTTCCCCTCCCCCCCCATGTCATTTAACCTGAAGGTTAAGTTGTGGGAGTGTGTGCCAAGCATAACTAGTTAGGTGCTGAATAAAAGTGTTGTTTTTTTTAACATTCTAAAAAATACCTACAATTTAGGATTGTTGGTATCGACTGTGTAGTTCAACCAGTCTTCATCATTTATGTATTTAGAAATTGTAAAGGTTTATTTTAGATTTTTTAATACAGTTTTTTCCCCCCTTATTATAGTTGGTGGGCCAATTTATTGCAAGAGCTGTTGGAGATGGAATTTTATGTAATACCTATATTGATAGTTACAGAGGAACTGTAGATTGTGTACAGGCTAGGTAAGTAAATTAATTTTCCTACTTAGAATTTCAAATGAGTTTAAAATTCCACAGGATTCTATTGAAATGACAGATGAATTAATCAGACATTATAGACATCTGTTTGTCATTTGTTTGTATTCTCTACTGTTAAAACAAAATTGAGAGATGGTTGGTCTAATATAATAGGAAGAGGACATTACTCTAATGCAGAAGTTCTGGGTTTTATTTATTTAAAAAAAATATTTCAGAGAGGGAGGAAGAGGGAGAGAGGGATAGAAACATCTATGATAAGAGAGAATCATTGATCAGCTGCCTCATGCATGCCCCCTTTTGGGAATTAAGCCTGAAACCCGGGCATGTGCCCTGACCAGGAATCAAACCATGACCTCCTGGTTCATGGGTCAATGCTCAACCACTGAACCACACAAGCTAGGCAGAAGTTCTGGGTTTTAAACCATTAGCTATCTTCATGTCAAGCCACTCTTCTCTGGACCTCAATTTCCTTATTTATAAAATGTAAGGATTGAACTTAGAGTTTTCTTTAAGGTCTCTTTAGGTTTAAACATTCTGTAATTATTTAATACTAGAGGCCCAATGCACGAAATTCATGCAAGGGGCTTGGCCCTAGCAGCGGCCCCAGCTGCCTTGTGGCCCTGCCCCACACCTACTGGTCCTTCTGGAAGGTCGTTCTGCTGTCCGGTTTAATTAGCATATTAGCTCTTTATTATATAGGATACTGATAAGATGGGCAATATTAACAAAGAATTACCATGTTTCTCTTTTATTAGTGTAGATACTGATAAGATGGACAATATTAACAAAGGAGTCCTATTTCAATTTTTTTTATATTTTTATCTGTCATAGAAATCTTAAGAAATAATGTTTTCCACTCTCGTTCTTTGGTATAATTATAAGCTAAATGTGATATTTGGGAGTTAGGCTATATGATTTTTAAAAACTATGTGGAAACTTAGATTTGGATTTAGCCATGTCTTAGGTTTTCTTAGGTGTAGATGTTAATTTTCGAGGACTACTTCAGGTCATAGTGGAATGGTTGCTCTGGTGGGAAGGAAGGCTTGAATTCTATTTTTCCCCCCCAACTTTATCCATGATTTGGTCCAGCTGAAGCATGTCCAAATGTCAAAATTAATTTTTTTTGTAGAGCTGCTCTGGACAAGGCTACTGTGCTCCTGAGTATGTCTAAAGGTGGAAAGCGCAAAGATAGTGTGTGGGGCTCTGGCGGTGGGCAGAAGCCTGTTAATCACCTTGTTAAAGAGGTAACTATTGGTTTATTATCTTTAACTTAATTTATATGTATTCTTCTAGGAAAATAAACTATGTCCTCTAGCTGATATTTTTGTGGACAAAAATTAACTTCAGTATTATAGCTGCAAATGGAAAATTGAATAATCTTTGTATATCTGGCTTCATATGATTTTGCTATAAGTTGTCCAATAATTATATAATTGTTACTAAATTTGTATGGTTTCCTTGACTTAAAAATTAGACTGTGTTAAGTTAAAAGGGCTTTTATGATTAAGAAAGCTGTGTATGAACCTTAAAAGAATGCATGAAATCTTTTTCTTACATCGGTAAATTTCTTCAAATACTATCGCAATTTTGTAGTTATCCAAAAAATCTCTTTTTTTATGTGAGTATTTTGAAACTGGATAGTCTCAGATTATAAATTATGAATTATGAACACTAGATTAGATTAGACTAGATTAGAGTCGTAAATTTTTGTAAGGAGATTCACTACCTTTGTTCATGCTTTAAAATATGTAATTAATTTACTACATTAAATGCCAGATTTAGTCTCTGGATAATTTTTCCCTGGCAGTATGTTTCTATGTTAAGAAACTGACAAAAAAATTAATCTTATTTTCATGTGCTTCTAAATTTAGATTATAATCTTTATATGTGACTATAATTTTGAAAATAAATTTCTTAGTGACATGTATACTTATTTGAGTGTTAAGGACCTTAACCCTTTGCGATCCAATTTTATTTTTGGAATTCAAACAGTCTGGTCCAAATTAATTGATGGGATTGAATGTTGAACCGGTTTGCGGTGTCGACCTCAGCCTCGACGTTGGACCTGCTCCTAGTGCCTGGTCTGTTGAGTCAGCCTCCACGTTGGACCGCAAAGGGTTAAAATGTAGTTAGAGCTTTGACCAATTTGCTTTTATGTGTTTTAAGATAGATGGGTTGGTGTTTGTAATCATGTAATATCATAATTGCAATATCTTTTTTAAAATTAAAAAGTTACTAGAGCAATTGAGGTATAAAAAGTCAAGATACTAGGGCAGTTTGGCAAGAAAATGAAATAAAAGGCACCTAGATTGTAAAGGAAGTAAATTCTCTAGTCCCAGCTGACATGATCTTTATAAGGAAAACCAAATGAATCCACAAAAATACAAAAGCAAAAAGCCAAACTATTAATAAATGAATTCAGCAACGTTGCAGTATGTAAGATAAATATAAAAAGTTCAGTTTTCTGCACACTGTGATCTAAAATGAAATTAAGAAAACAATTATATTTTCAATAGCATAAAAAAGATGAAAATAGGAATAAACATATCAAAAGAAGTGTCTTATACAGTGAAAACTGCATAACATTGTTGAAATGAAAGAAGACCAAAGTAAATAGAAAGCTATCCCATGTTTATGTATTAGAAGACTTAATATTGAGAAGATGGTAATACAGATGGTCCCCAATTTGGGATGGTTTGACTTGATGATTTTTTTGACTTTGTGATAATGGGAAAGCTATATGCATTCAGTAGAAACTATACTTTGAATTTTGATCTTTTCCTGGGCTAGCGATATGCAGTATGATTCTTTCTTGTGATGCTGGGTAGTGGAAGCGACATGATTTTGCCTAATTTAGGCTAATGTAAGTTGTTCTGAGCATGTTTAAGATAGGCTAGGCTAAACTATGATGTTTGGTAGGTTATGTGTAATAAATGCATTTTCGATTTGGTATTTTCAATTTATGTCTTTATTGGAACATAATCCCATCATAAGTTGAGAACTCTCTGTACTCCCCCACAAATTAATATTTTGAGAAACTCCCAAACTATTTTATGGTATGTAAATTATCTCAACAAAAAATGGTTAAAATAAAAATTGAAATAAAACCAAGCAGTATTTCAATTTGACATTATTTGGATGTTCATTTACTTTTACATGGAAAGATGAGTTGGACAAAGAGGACTTTTTGAAATGTATACATGTATTCATAATTCATTATTCTCAAAAATTTATAAAACCTAATGGAAAAGATGTAAACCTTCAGTTACATAACAAAGTTTAAAAACTAAGTAATATTTAAATAATAAATTTATTAATTATAGAGTGAAAATGTTATTCAAATGACATATATAAATATTTACTTTCTAAAGCATAATAGGAATTATCAGGATGTATTCTGTTAATCAAATTGTATTTTACCTTTTATGAAATATGTTGTAGAAGTGTGAAATATGAAGTAGAGACACTGAAATTACTTTATTCAGTTAACCAGCATCAAGCATCTTCTAGGTGCAAAGGTGAATTTAGCACGTATTGTATAGGAAAAAACATTTTTAATTGACATTCTCTTGTTCAAAAACTTTTCCCCATTTTCTTTAGGGCCATAGATGTTACTGTATAAATTTGAATAAGACAAGACTTGCCTCTTTAGATATATATTATTAGAAGCTGAATGACTGATGAACGTTTTAGATAATGGTTTTCAAATCCTCAGTTGTAGAGAAAAGTATATGGAAATCTTTACCCTGTCTAGTAAAGCCCTGATATTTCATTTTTTGGCTCCTAGTACAATATTAAGGTCATCTTGATGAAAGGGAGAATTTGTACCACTTCAAAAGTTCATTTTGAGACTTTCAGTTAGTGCCCTCTAGTGGTATTTAAGATCCCTTGTTTTACAGGGAGTATTAAAGAATTATGGTCACAACTCAGGCCGTGTACATCTTAAGTCTATTTATAACTCTCAGTGATTATTAAGAAACACGGAATCACTTCATTTTCTTCATAATTATGAACCATTTAAAATTGGAGATTTACTTTTTAAGCATGAAAATTTAATGATTGTGACATGTCAAGTCTATATGTTCTTAGCTATTTGTAATCTATTTCATCATGTAATATATTGAGATGAGGGTAAGTAAATCCTTTAGACAAAGCACAGTTATTTAAAAAATCAGAAATTCTAACACATCTCAATTTTTTAATTTAATAGATTGATATGCTGCTGAAAGAGTACTTACTCTCTGGAGACATATCTGAAGCTGAACATTGCCTTAAGGAACTGGAAGTACCTCATTTTCACCATGAGCTTGTATATGAAGTAAGATTATTTTGATATCCCAAAGAGAATTATTGTGTTCCTTTTTAAAAAATTGATTGTAGAGAAGGGAAAGAGAAACATCAATGTGAGAGAGATACATCGATCGGTTGCTTCCTGTACATGCCCTGACCAAGGACCAAATCCGCAACCTAGGTATGTGCCCTGACCAATAATTGAACCTGAGACCTCTGGTGAACATGGGACAATGCTCCAACCAACTGAGCCACACCAACTAGGGCTATTGTGTTCCTTTTTTGTACTACAGTGACATAATACTTCTTTAATAATATACATCTTGTTTTTTTGAAAATCAATGAAAAACATCCTCAGGTGAGGATTAAAAAACAAGTTAATGTTAATGGAGAAAATTGTTTTTAAACTTTTATAAGAATTATAGTTACAGATTAAAGGAATCTGATACATTTAACAGCAGTTTCTTACGTGAATTAATGACCACAAATACCTTCATGTATTCATTCAATTTTAAGGCCATTGTAATGGTTTTGGAGTCAACTGGAGAAAGTACATTTAAGATGATTTTGGATTTGTTAAAATCCCTTTGGAAATCTTCTACGATTACTCTAGACCAAATGAAAAGAGTAAGTATAACATTTTTTTTTGAACAATTTTTAGGCTTACACCTTAAATATATGATTGAATAAAGATAATGAATTGTTAATGAAATTTTCCTTTAGATATGTTTAGCAGTAGTATGTCTATAGCTTTTCGTTTGTTTGTTTTTAAATAGCAGTGCTTATGTTTGAATCTCTTGCAGCCATTTTTTGGAAAGTAACACTTCAATAGGTTTTTTTAACCTGCATTTTAAAAGATGTGATTGTGTGTTCTTCCTTAAGAATTCTATTTCTAAGGTATAATTTCTATTTTATATTTAAGGAGAAACAAACATTTAGCAAATTATACTTTGAAGTAATTTATTCCTATTTAAAATTGTATGCATTTGCTATTTAAGTGTTGGTGAGGTTCGTTCTTACTTGCCTTTTATTTTTTTAAAATGTAAATGTACAGGGGTGGGCAAAAGTAGGTTTACAGTTGTGTGGGAAACAGTTTATTGTTGTACTATTTATTAATTATTGTATTATTTGTACTACAACTGGAAACCTACTTTTGCCCATCCCTGTATATAGAGAAGTATATGAGAAAGAAATGTGTCCTATATCTGAGTCTGCCTCAAGATCATTTGAGAGAACAGATTTAAATAAAACATCCTATAACAAATGTACCTGTTTCAAGGTTCAGACCTGACTTTAGTCTTATTATGTAAACATTTGGCCTTAAATATAGCTTGATGACAGTGAAGAATTGTATGGCATTATGTATTTTATATGGGTTAACAATTCTGTATACAATTTCATTGTTTTAGGGTTATGAGAGAATTTATAATGAAATTCCGGACATTAATCTGGATGTCCCATATTCATACTCCGTGCTTGAGAGATTTGTAGAAGAATGTTTTCAGGCTGGAATAATTTCCAAACAACTCAGAGATCTTTGTCCTTCAAGGTATTTTTACTACTTTTTCAACTTAAAATACTGAGGTGCTTAGTAGGCTAAGCTAATTTTCCATCATTCCAGTTCTGTCAGAAAAATAATACTAATACTTCCCTGGAGCCACTCAAGAGTGAAAATCATCTATTTTGTGTTTATGGAGAAACAAGGGTGAAGCTTATTTTGCCCCTTGTGAATTTAATCTCATAAAACCACTGGAAGTCAAAATTTGTGGAGCAGTTCTTTTCTAAGAAGTTTAAATACTATTTCAGTATCGATGTTATCATCAATGAGAAAATTGAGTCTTAGGGAGGTATAATATGCCTTTTCTAAGGTCACAAATGGTAGAGGCCAAGGATCAATCCAGACTTTTTCTGGCTTCAAAGATGTTAGGATCATTCCTGTACTCTTAAGTTGCTTTCTTTTGCTCCTTCATAGAATGGAGAATTGGGGCTAATTGGATCTTACTTTATATTTGTGCTATGAGGATCTAACTCTTTAGTAATAGCTAGTCTTTGTGAGTCTATTTTACATACATTTTAAGTTTTTATAATTTTCATCAAAAATTTTCAAAGTTTGTGTCTTTTTTTAAAAATATATTCTATTGATTTTTTACAGAGAGGAAGGGAGAGAGGTAGAGAGTTAGAAACATCGATGAGAGAGAAACATCGATCACCTGCCTCCTGCACATCTC
>NW_005366873.1:3967171-3984902 GCF_000412655.1 Myotis brandtii | reverse complement strand
TTTTTTTTTTTTAAATATATTTAAAAGTTTGTGTATTTTTATTTAAGTATATTGTGAGTGTTAAACCTCAGAGAAATACTTCCTGGCAGTGTCCCTTGTAGAAAATGGAAGCCATTAAGAGAGAAGGAAAAGGTAACAGTGGAAGATATAATTTAATGGCTTTGATAAAAATATTTGAAAATGTAGATCTCTACTTGGTGATGGCATTCTTTATGTATTGATGTGCCAAGTGGTATACATCTGTTAAACTGTCAACTTTGGCAAGACTTCTCGCAACTTACTGTTTTGTTCCCCACCTTGGTCTCCTAATATTACAGTGTATGTCTTTATGTTCACAAAAATATAGCTGGTTTACAGTTAGACTTAGTGTGAAAAAGGGTCAACACCCTGGCACTGGCTTTTTAAAAGTTTCAGCCTCTGTTCAAAGGTCTAACCGGTTACTTCTGTTATGGCCTTACTATCAAGTGTCATTTGAAGAGATACCTAAACTCTTGACTATTTATCCTCTCTCCTTTTGCTTAGTTTGTGGACTGCACATTTGTGTGTGGTCTCAAGTGCCTGTGCATGTTGGTCTAGGGTCAGAGAATAAGGGCTAATTCTGCCCAAGCTCTGTTTTCTGCTTACTGCTTTAGGCTGGTGGTCAACTATTTCTCCTGGGCTGTTGATACATGTAGCTAGAATGTGGTTACAGTACAGAGCAAGGTCACTTGAAATAACATGAATCCCCAAAATGGGTATGGACTGGAATTAATTTGATTCTGATTTATTTTTCCATATTCAGGTTATGGCTTTTCTACATCTGAAAAAAATTTTTTTAAAGATATTTTAAACATGGATATTTTGATAGGTTGTATAGCTCTAGTTTGCATAATTCCAGATTATATTGTTGTTTCCTATTTGGCTGTTTAGCTTTCAAATAATATTAATAACAGAAATATTAAATTTCTAACAAACGTTTGTCCTGTATTTTAACATTTTTTAACATGACACCTTTGAACGATGAACTTATTTTAATAATTAAGCTTTTATTCAATAGGATATTGAATTCTAGGAAAAATATAGCAGGAAAAGAGTTTTACAAAAGCTTTAGAGCCATAATGACTTTTTAAAAAACAATAAAACCTTTCAAAACTTAATGAATAACCTAAGTTGTTTAAATTGACTGTAGTCAGAATTTGTATGTTTTCATGTTTATGTTCTTTGCATTACAGGGGCAGAAAACGTTTTGTAAGTGAAGGAGATGGAGGTCGTCTTAAACCAGAGAGCTACTGAATATAAGAACTCTTGCAGTCTTAGATGTTATAAAAATATATATATATCTCTGAATTGTAAGAGTTGTTAGCACAGTTTTTTTGTTTGTTTTTAAACACTTGTTTTGGGTACAAGGCATTTCTGAAATTTTATAGACTTAACTTTAAGGGGAATTTTTAAAGGAAGTGTTTCCTTTTTTTTTTTTTTTTTTTTTTTGACAGTGTAAAGGAGGGACAGAAAAGTAACCACTTCTTAAGTGGAGTGTTCTCATAAGCTACCTTTTGTAAGTGCCATGTTTATGACCTAATCATTCCAAGTTTTGCATTGATGTCAGATTGCTATTCCTTTCTTTCAAGGACAGTGTTTTTGTAGTAAAATCACTGGTTTATACAAAGCTTTATTTAGGGGGTAAAGTTAAGCTGCTAAAACCCCATTTTGGCTGCTGCTGTTGAAATACTGTGCTTTGGGAGTAAAAAAAAAAAAAGTTATTTCTTTGTCTTAAAGAATTTTAAGAAAATGAGTTAGTCAGGAGACTTATTCATCTTTCCAGGGAACATATTGATTGGTCTTAAAGACTAGACAGTTAAGTAAATGGTGGCTGGAACATTTATTTTTCTACAAAACTGGAAAAATGAACCCGGTTCTAGAAGAATGTATGACAAAATAAAACATGTGAAACAGTGTTGATTCTTTATTGGGAGTACATTTATTTTAGGTTTTTAAAAATACTTTTATTCATATAGCAAATAAAATCATATAAGAGAGTGCATTTGAACCTAGTGAATTTAAACTTTCTTACAAACTTTTATATCAAAAATACAATAGTAATAATTTCTTTTACTATTATACTTGGGAAATGCATGCACACTTTAAAGAAGTTTTTATCTATAGCCTAATGAAATTTCTAAAATATATGTTACCTTTCATCATTCTTTTTTTGTTGTTGTTAATCCTCACCCAAGGATATTCTTTCCATTTATTTTATTTTTATTTTTATTTTTTGAGAGAGTGGAAGGGATGAAGGGAAGGGAAAAGGAAGGGATTAGCAAAAGAGAGAAGAGAAGAGAAACATCAATTGGTTGCCTTCTGAACACATCCCGACCTAGTAGGGTCTGGGGATTGAATTTGCAACCCAGGTACATGCCCTTGACTGGGAATTGAACCTGAGACCCTTCGGAGCCAAACCAGCCAGGGCCTTTTTTCATCATTAGTAAGTTCTATTACCAAATAATGTCTCAAAATATTATTCTTCAAGACTCAAAGTTTTGCATTTATTCAGTGTCTGAGAAAATAGTAGTTACCAATAAATAATTATCTGAAGAATGATCACATTTCTAACTTCTTTTGCAGAGCTTTAATTATGCAGGAAGGCCTTAAGGTCTGCTAATTTAAATTGTCTATTACTGATTGCAGCCAACCAACCAAGGATTATATTCAGAATTTACAAAGGTATTTTTGGGAATATATTTATTATAGGTTTCAGTACACTCTTTTAGGACTAACACTACAGATTGAATTTCATGTTTATCTCATGGGCTCTTTTAAATCCATGTTGTTTTCCATTTCTAGGGTTTTGATACCTGGATGATAAAGGTAGCCAGTAATTCATTAAGTCCTTGAAATCAGTATAATTAAAAGCTCATGTGAGGGTTTCTTAAGTTTATTTTAAGAAATAGAGTTTTGTCATGACTAGTAGGATCTGTTTAAGGCAAAATAGCCTTAAACATGATATGTCACACCAAATTCATAAAAAGTTTTAAAAATTAGGTAATGTAAAAGTCCATCTTGAACACTTAATGCAAGATTTGAATGTATCTCTAAATTCAGTTTTTAATAAACATTAAAAATTCTCTGAATATAAAAGTTGTATTTAGTCACTTATGCCTAAGAATGGTATCAGCTGTGTAATGGTAATGGTGAACACTAACCTAATTGGTAGTTCTAAAAACTTGGGTAAAAAAAACACAAGATTTGGGTTAGTTTGGTTAATGGCTTATGTTCATTACAAACCATGCAGGTTTCATTAGTCTTGGGTACTTTATATTACCTATATGAATATCAGTTTTATTAACACATACTACTTTCAGCATACAGGTGGATTATTTTCTAGCTACTGTTAATAGTAAGGTAGAAGTGCTAAGTTATTCAGCGAGTCATTTGCTGTTGGTCCTTTTCTGCCATTTCTTGTTGGCGAATTGTTTCTTGTGCTGCTTGCTGCATTTTCTCCAGTTTTTCCATAGTTAGAGATTTTAAGGGTAAAAGTTTGGGTTTACACAGCACCATTGTGGTTATATCTTCCACAGACAACTGCCCTAAATTTAAAAAGAAATAAGAATTTGATTGAGATAATCCAGTTGTTTGGCAGTTTGGATTTGCAGTTAGAATGAAGGTCTAAAAATGTAACCCATTAATGAAAATCTCTTGTTCTCATAGTCTACCCCTGTAACATTTCTAAATTTTATAAACATAAAAGCATTTAATGCTAGGGAGTTCATGAGGAAGACAAGTTTCAAACTTTATAGCTAAGATTCTAAGTTATATAAAGACACCAAAGATTTGGAAGAAATGCATAGTACCTAAAAATACTTACATAGTGAAGTATGGCATTAATTTAACACAAATATTTCAAATTCCTGAGTGTTCCACTGAAAACTTCAGCATTTCTTACTATTGTTTGATTTAGGGTTTTTTTTGTGTTTGTTTTTTGTTTTGTTTTACCCAGATTCAGACCTTATTTAATACTAGAGGCCCGGTACACAAATTCATGCACAAAGGTGGGGGGGAGGGACCACGGGAGGTTGGCCGCTGGCCCCGAGGAGGGAGCCGGCCCTTGGCCCCCCTGGGAAAGGGGCCGCATCTGCCACCACCCACCCCTGGTTCCCTGTCCCAGCCGGGGCTTGGAGAGATGACAGTCGCGGGGCCAGGTGCAGCCAGGTGCAGAAGGAACGGACACTGGACGCCAATGCCACTGTCGGTGCCCCGCCTCACCCCTCCTCCTCCCCTCGCCTCCACACCGCCACCTCGGCAGGCGGGCAGCCCCTGGGGAAGGGAGAGGACGGGAGCAAGACAAACCCTTGTGTCCAGGGCTGACTTTCAATAGATCACAGCAAGGGAGCTGCTCTGCTACCTATGAAACCCCGACCCAGCTCTACGAATGGTTTAGCACCAGGGGCCGATGGGGGCCGGCCAGACGGGGAGGGGCCGCGGGAAGTTGGCTGTGGGAGTGCACTGACCACCAGGGGCCAGCTCCTGCATTGAGCATCTGCCCCCTGGTGTTCAGTGTGTGTCATAGCAACTGGTTGACCAGGTGTTCTGGTCGTTTGGTAGTAATGGTCGCTTAGGCTTACACACACACACACACACACATATATAGAGATTATGGTGTATTACAGTGCACTTTTTCATTAAGAATTTTGGTTGTAACCTGCAATCTTGAATATAACAGGCTTTCTAGGTTTAAGAAACTGCTTCATTTGTCATCCTTTTACTGGGAAAAATAAAGCGATTGATGGACAGTAAATGTGGGACACAGAACACAGTAGTTTCATATTCTTAGCTATTGAGCCTACTATGTGACCCTGCCTATTACTTTTTATGTTCCTATTATATCCTATCACTTAAGTAATTGTTATTTAAATACCTTGTTTTGGAAGAACTTCCCGGAACATGGACTTCACCTCTGCCATATCTGAATTGCTGGATATAGTTTTTCCTTCAAGAAGAAATCAATTATTAGTATTATTCAAGAATGAATTCCCAATGTATTGCATGAGACATTTCCATTGTAATTTAAGAAGTAAATTCTTATAATAAACTACCTATCCTCATATAATTCCCCCCTTAATTTCTTGTGGATTTTGTAAATGAAACAAGGTTGAGCTAGTTCATATAAGCATCTAGATCTTGTCAACTTTCACTGGTCAATAGTGTCAATTGGAAGACTGCATATTCTAAATTTACCCCCCCTCCTAGTGAAAAATTGGCAACTTGTTTAGACAAAGATAATTATCTTGTAGATGTCAGCTGAGGAAAATGGCATTTGTGTGCGGCCACGTTGGTTTACTGATAGTATCTTCCCTGAATGATGGGTGACGTAAATAACATGACCATTTGGAAGGAGGTAAGAGGTAATTAAGGGAAAGGATGAGGTAGGAGGTAAACATTTCCTAACATTCTCACTTCTCTCAATAGCTGGTTTCTACTTTAATCCTTTTGCTATAATGGCAAAAGGCATCCTAAGGATCAGTTACTGGCTGCACACTTTCAAGTTGTAAGAAAGTAGCAAACAGGTGAAATTGGCTCTTGAAGAACAGAAATGAGGTATGCTTTCAGTTTGCTATTTTCCTCAATACAGAAATACTATATGCTAAATACCAATGAATACCCTTATATGAGTATTTTGTGAATATCCTAGCATATACGCCATCTCTGGCTGATGACTTTTGTTCCCACTGTTACATTCCAGATTATAGCTACGCTATACATTCAAGGTATTCTGAACGTAATTTGTAGCCTGATCCCTTTCCAAACAGGTGATTCTCCAGACAGTCTCACCCTTTTTGTAATATTTCGCCATACCGATGCTGATGCAACCTTACCATGTGTCTTTCACAACATCACCACCACAGATTTATTATTTATAAAGTGGTGATGCTGGCCTGGTGCCTGCCTTAACCGCCCACTGCAAATGAGTTGTAATCAAATGAAGCTGCTTAGTTATTCCCACTCCACTACTACTTTGACATTCCTGTTAAAAGCTTCCTACTCTTCATTCACCAAGCCTCTTCCCCTCATTCAAATTCCTATTCCAGAACATCTAAGCAGCAATCTCACCATTATGCTGCTCTTTATCCCCTCATTCAAATTCCTATTCCAGAACATCTAAGCAATCTCACCATTATGCTGCTCTTTCTGGGAGTGAAGATGAAATAGGGGATGGACTAGAGAATAAAGCAAGCAACTCATCACTAACTGGAATCTGCGATAACTGCATATGCAATTTCCTTAGAATGCACAGTTCTTCCTGCCACATTCTTTCCTTCTTGAACTTTGACCTGCCAGTGGTAGGTACCTAGTAATCATCCCTACCCCCTCTTCCCCGCCCCCGCGGGTTATGTTGAAGGCTAGTAACACTACAGATACTTGATTAGCCTGAATATAACTAAGACAACATAGCATCTCCATTACAGATATCAATGAAAATATTCACTACGCCCTTATTTGGGCCTAATCTGACATTGCTACTGAAAAGAAGATTATACCCTATAGATGTTGATAAATGTGAAGGAAATACATAACAGCTAAACATTTTTGTCACCAACTTTTTATGAAAATGCTAAACTGGTGGGTGAACAATACTAAACTCTTAGTAGTTGTTTTATAGATTAGCAATGCCAGCCACCCGAAATTCAATCACTCCTTTGCTTTCTTTGGTATATACCTCTTCCACATCCAAATTCTGGCTGGAGGAAAACAGTGACACTAAACCTTTGGTGCTCCACCAAACCTTAGTTCTCAGTTTGACTAAGCTGCCATTGTTATGGAAAGGGTGTGGGCCAAAGGCCAGGTGTGGGGAAGATCAGTGCCATCACTTGCCTGGGTGGAATGCTTTACTAGGGTTGGTTCTTGTTCCTAAGTCCCCTTAGGCACTGGCAGGAGAGAAACAGGAAGGGAAGGGCTAAAATAAGCAAGGTGGTGGCTGTATGGCCACATTGGCAAAGCTACACTGTCTTCATAATCAACTGCCCAGGGAGTCAGAGTAGGAAGGAGCATTAATGTCCTCCAGATGGCCTGCTACTAGCCAAACCTGGGTGTTCTGTTAGGTGTAACATGGCCTAAGAAGCTGTGACTGCTCTAAGGGTACTTTCTCATTGGGAAGATGTGTGTAACAGAGACAGATGGGCCAAAGAAGAAACATGCCAGCTATGGCTGAAATTCATGTTTATCATAAAACTGCCACGTCATTCAATTCAATAATTATCTGTCTACCATGTGCCAGGCACTAGTAATTAGTGAACAAAAGAGACAAAAAACAAAAACTTTGCCCTTTTGGAGTTTGCAGACTAGAATAAGGGGAGAGAAATAATACAATGCTAGGAGATAGTACAAGATACAGAAAAAGTAATTTAAAGGGATTTAGGAATGCTGGGGGTCATGCATTGCAGTTTAAATAGGAAAATCACTACAGCCTCATTAAGGTAAAAATCATTCTCATTTTGGTGTGTATGTTATGTCTTTTAAAATCGCAAAGAAAGTCAAAAGCCTGATAGTATCTGCAGTTAGACAAGAGAAATGGGCCCGCTCTGTTGTTCGGTGGGTTTGTTGGTAGATTTCTTTTAGGATATTTTATAATAGCTATCAATATTTTGTAGTATTTATGAAAACTAAATAAGTACATTTTCTTTGACCCAAACATTCTACTAAAAGTAATGAGCCCTAAAGAAACATAGCAGGGGTGGATAAAGATGTAAGAATAACAATGTTCATTAAAGCACCGCATTGATAAAATGTTCAGCAATGGATAAATGGGTAAGTGTTCACCAATATGTCAAAGGTTACATTATGGAATAGCCATACAATGGAATCATATGGAACACCACGCCAGACTTTAACCCTTTGTATGCCATAAGCGTCTTTGTACACAAGTGGTGGACCTTCCCCACATGCCACGCACGTCTATTGCTGCAAACCTCGCATATCAACTCTGGTCGCCCAATTTAAAAATCAGACTTGTTAGTGACATCTCTGGGTTTGTAAAGAAAATTATGGTAAATTCATAAATATTCCAGCACATACGGAAGAAATTCCAATATAGTCCCATTTTGGACGTATGGTAGTTAACTGGTTAAAATGGATACAGATTGTCAAGGCATTTTAAAACATGAAACTGCAGAAATAAAATAAAACTTACACTAATAGAACCTAAACTTTTACTGCTTAGAGAGAATGCAGTGTCAATCATTTTTTGAAGCTCTTGGTCTGGATAATTAGAAAATCTGCTTCCTTTCCCCCCATGGTTCCTTTAGTTTGTAATTTCTCTTAGAGAATGGATAAGTTAAAAATCTATAGGGTGATTTAGTTTGGTAATCAAACTAAATTATGGGTGTGGGACTAGAGCACTAAAGCATGCTTTTAAAGCTTGAGACTATATATCAGTGGCCTTCAAGTTTTATGCTTCCATAACTCCCACAGATTTTGAAAAACTAGGTAGATAAACTACTCTTTTACATATTTCTAAATTGACATAAATTTGTTATGTTTAGTTCTAAAGGATATAATTTCCAGCATACTTAAAAATAACTTTTATATCAGTCTTTGAAAAATATACCCATTGTAATCTAAATATTAGAGTAGTTTGATAGCTACTATTATCCATTAACTAAAAAAGAATTTATTTTTTAGTTATTTTACATTGTTTTCTCCCTAGACCTCTATTTCCATTCCACTTAATTTTATTTTAATATATTTTCATCCTTGAACACATTTTAATTATCATCCTATCATACTTCTACAAAAATATTTATAAATGTAAATGAAAAACTTAAAAAATATTCTGGATTGAGTTGTTACAATTAGTGAAAAATTGATCAAAAGAAATTGCACATTAACAAAATGATTACTGAACATAAAAAATAAAGTTAATGGCTATATATCTGGTATTAAGTTTTGGGTGTAAATACTGGAATTGAAAAGGATGCTGTTTTCTGTGATGATAATTATTCTTTCAGAATAGAAAATAAATGTAATATAAGAAGGAGAATTTGGGATCATGTGTGCCTATGCAAACAGATTTTTTCTTTCCACAAAGGTACTAAATGTCTGTAATGTGCCAGCCACAATTAAATGAGGGAGATACAGTGGATAAGAACCAATTCCTCTCCTTGAGGAATTTGGGGGAGGTGAGATGGAGGAGAAACCCAAGTAAATAAATAGGTACAATTGAACATAGTTTAAATTTAATAAAAGCATATCTGCTGTGCCTTAAGAAACCAAAACCATAAGTGACTTGGCTCAGGATAGGTGACAGTGGCTGGTCTCTTAAGAATCACTACACGACATTGGGACTAGTCCCAGAAGAATGAATGGGGGTTCACTATGAAGAGAGCTGGTTATGTAGCAAGGGGAGGGTGTTCTAGACAAAGTGATTTTGTTCAAAGAAAGAAGCATTAAAAAAAAAAAAAAGCCCAGTTCTGGCTGGGTGGCTCAATTTGTTGGAGCATTGTCCCATATACCAAAAGGTTTAAGTCCCAGCTAGGGCACACACCTAAGTTGCAGGTTTGATCCCCAGTCGGAAGTGTATGCAGGAGGCAACTGATCAATGTTTTTCTCTGTCTCCCTCCCCTTCTTCCCTTCTCTCTGAAAATCAATGAAAACATTCTAGGGTGAGGATTAAAAACCCCCCCACAAAACTCAGTGTATGTACTGTGGTGGGACTGGCAAGGTGGAGGCCAGTTCATGCTCAGCCTTGACTGAGCCAAGAGCTTGAAGTTCAGATTTAAACTTCCATCACCAATCCCCGTGTCCCCCTACACCTTTTGGGTGATAAGGAAATGATCAAGGATGACTGAGATTTCAAGCTAACATGTTTGAGTGGATGGTTGCAGGTATTAATGTAAGTTGGGAACACAGGAGAAACAGGTTAGGAAGGAAAGGTAAAGACCATGAATGAGGTTCAGCCCCACTGAGTGTCTTCTTGGCATTGACTCCACGAGATGTTGAAAGGTGATGCGAGGAATCTGACACCATGCCTGATGAATAGCACTGTCCAGTTCTGTGAGATTTGATGGTTGTGGAACCAGCTGCCTGATGGCTCTTTTAACTTCATCCCACAAATGCTCAATTGGATTGAGATCTGGTGATTGTGGGGGCCACCTAAGCAAGGTAAAGTCTCCCTCATGTTCTTGAAACCACTCCTGCACAATACAAGCACCGTGGCATGTCGCATTGTCTTGTTGGAAGAAGCCATCTCCATTGGGATACGCCATCCACATGATAGGATGAACTTGATCAGCAACGATACTTAGGTATGTTGTGCTATTCAGATGTTTATAATGATCTGGCCCTCTAGCAACTTCAGCGTGAAATTATAGCTAATTTGCCTACAAATGTCAGGTGGTCATAATAATTTGGCCACTCAGTGTAATCTCACCTAAGAAGGATGTGGAAAGATGGCAGATGGTGGTAGGATTGGTGGTATAGAGTATATAGAGATCAGAGTATAGTGTAGTGTCTAAGAGAAGGATCTGGAGACAGATGAGTCATTTAAACAAATTAATTTCCTAGGCCTTAGTTTCATTGGTAAAATAAAGCTTATAATAGCATTGACTTAGTTTATTAAATAAGAGAATTAATGGTAAAGCCATTAGACCAGTCCTTAGCACATGTAAAAGCTCAATAAATTTCAGTGACTCTTACTGTTATACCATTACAGTGTTGTCCTTAAATTAGATACTTAGGAATAATAGCCTATTGACATGTATTAGAGTTATAGAGGCTTATTAATAAAACAGAATGAACCCGGCCAATGTGGCTCAATAGTTGAGCATCGACCTATGAGCCAGGAGGTCACAGTTGCATTCCAGGTCAGGGCACACGCCTGGGTTGCAGGCTTGATTCCTGGTGGAGGGTGTGCAGGAGGCAGCTGATTAATGATTCTCTCATTGATGTTTCTATCCCTCTCTCTCCCTTCCTTTCTGAAATCAATTAAAAGTATATATATATTTATTTAAAAAACAAAAACAATGAAGAAAAACCTACAGGCAAGCAGGAACACTTTATAATTGTCCACTCATTCCTTCACACACTTTTTATCTTAAAAGTTATCTTAAAGGAAGAATACTTTCAATGCCTACAAATCTACTTTAGCTTCTTTCCTACAGTTATCATAGTGGCTCTTAATTTTTAGTTTGCTTAAGAATAACAGAATAGCGTTTTAGTACAAAATCATGTATTTTAACTACATAGATATTCAAAGGGATTTCTATAGTAATTTTGAAAATAACTTTTACCCTAAGAGGTAACTTTTGATTGAATTACTCATTTACTCACCCTCCACTGCATTCCCTCATACATAATTAAATTTAACAGACTCAAACCAGGTCTGTCTTGTCCAACATCAATAGCTGGTGAGTAGAGAAATAGAATTTGAACTCAAGCCTGACTCCAAAGCCTGGTCTCTTCAGTTTTCTCTATGCTGCATCTGTGGGAATGGCCTGAAGATCCCCAAATGGATTTAATATGGTGCCCCATTGCAAGAACACCAACATTTAAGATAAGAGAAGAGTAGACTATAGAGTGTAGAAGCCAATGAAGGTTAAAGTAACATGATCTTCAATTTCTGCTGAAATGGGCAGTTTTGAAGCTACTAATTATCTTTGCAAAGGAGGATGAAAATAAAATGAATAAAACAAAAATCTCAAGATACAAATGTAAGTGCAGCATACTGACTGAAGCACTGCATTTTTTTCTCTTTAGTTTGAGAATTGTGTCAAAATCAGATTACTGTATGGCTCTAATGGACATGTGGTCTTTCCTTCTCACACACACACTCGTTAATTAGAGGATTCAGCATTCCAGTTGTCCTGTTTGATACTACCCTGAAAGAAATTTAGCAGGAAAAAATACTGCTTTTTATTTGTGGTCTTTGTTTATAGCATTAGCATTATTTTTAAAAGATGCCACTGGAACTTTAAAATCGCAACCTTAATTAGAAATATTCAACACTTTAAAAGTTACAAGTATTGTATTTTTTCTCACAGATACATGAACATATGATAAGCCCAAGATCATGGGTTAAAGAGCTAGACAAGACTATTCACTTTAAATTGTAACCTAGTTTCATCTAGGCATCTGGAAAATGTAGGCTATAGTCATATAGGGGGCAGACAAAGAGAATAGATTACTAAAATCCAAATTCAATTCCTGGTAACTCAAAGCATCCTATACTATGGATCAGAAATATCAAAATTAAAACATACTGTGGTTGCCAAAGCCAAGTCTTGGTTTCTAAAAATGCTCAGTACAGTATTTAGATATTTTTAAAACTGTCCTCCTAGGTCACACTAGTCTCCTCAATCCATTTTTAACCTTTTCGAGGTGCCCCAAGGAGCCATTCTGTAAGTCAATGTAGTTATCTTCCATATGTGCCTACCACTCCAACCAGCCATTAGCTCTTCATCATAATTCTTCTTCTCCATCCATTAATTTATCTAAAACTTACCAGCTTATCCTAATTGTACAGGACCCCATTTTAAATGTTTGAATTTAAATGCTTCAGAGTATCTTAGGGTTCCAAGTATTTTAAATAAGCTTCGACAGTAAAATCCAATTTATCATTTAAAACAAGTTTGTACTGGAGTTTGTCTTCTTTGTTTCCTTTGTTTTCTAAGTATCACGTTTATATCTTAAATAGTGTACAGGACTGTATTCTGGATGCTCTAGTGCTGTGTGACCTTGAATACATTGTGTAACCAATTGGAGGTCTGATTTTCTCATAAAAAACATGTTTAGTGTATGTCCTGGGTTTCAAAGTTTAAGTGAAAAGTGGATATAAAAGTGCTTAGAAATATTGTTTGACCTTTATTAACCCAGGTCTGATTTTCATATTGCTATAATAAAGGATTTGCTCTAGATTTTCAGTTAAGTACCTTTCTACACTAAACATTCTGAGTCCTCATTAGCACCATGGTAACTATAAGACAATATGAAGGTGTTTTCCATTTAAAATCGGTTTTACTTATTTATTTTTCAAGAGCATGTGCTGGCAAATGTGTTCTTAAATATATTTTATTAGTTTGGACTAATACATTCTCACATTACAAAGGCAATTTAGTACAAGAATCTTTTTTTGATATTTGAATCTTAAATATATTTTTAAAAATATAATAAAGCAAACCTATTTCATAATATAGTGCAAGGTAGAAAAAATATGGACAAGTTTTTAAGTTGGCGGCACAAGTGAAAACCTTCAAAACTATCATTAAGGGAATAGAAGCTTGGTGTACATAAGTACCTATCTTGAATTTCTGATGAAGGTGACAAGTCACCTGTTGCCTAACTAGATAAGTAAATGCACCTGAAATATGGCAAAAAGAAAACATTGCTTAAGCATTCTGAGATTCTCAACCAAAGTACCAATCATGTTTTCATGTAAGAGACACAGAGGTAATAAACCGATAGCCCTTGGTTCTATCTAGTTAAATGTTTTGCTGGCTTGCTAAATGCTTAAAAATTATTTGAACCAATGTTTAAAAAGCAGGATATGTTACCTAAAGTCCAAATTTCAGCTCCTCTTGACACATATGGCAACATGAGGCCCATATTCCCACATGGCAAAATTAGCTAGAGCTGGGAAGTGATGCCCCATTTAGATGAGCATGGGGAGTTCTCTAGTTTCCACTATAGTGTATTGTTTCTCCTTACCTTACCTTAAGCCAGCAGCTACAGGCATGTGATTTTGCAACTTCAGTAAAATACAGAGCCACTGCAACATATATGCCAAACTGTCCTACTTTATAATTAATGTGTATTAAGAAGCAAAAAATACAATCTGGGAACTGAGGGAGACATCAGAAGCAATCCTGTTTATGTAAAAGACAGGACATTTTTCTTTTGTGAATATTTAATGTTAGTTCCCTTTAAGTCAGGGGTGGGGAATCTTTTTTCTGCCAAGGGCCATTTGTATATTCATAACATCATTCACTTAACATATATTTATGTTGCTATGAAAAAAGCTCCTAGATTTAATGAATTTGGAGTCCTGCCTGTAGTTGCCTTCACAGGGCCAGACCAAATGATTTCACAGGCCTTATTTGGCCCCACTCCTGCTTTAAGTAAATTCAATCTGGCTAGTTCAGGTTGTGGATGGGGGTAGCAGGACTGGTAGGAAAAACAGCAAAAATGTTTATCTTTTGTCTTATTCAAGACTTGTGGTTGACTTAATAGATGGATTTTCAAAAGCAGATTTCTGGATGTGAGCTAACATGAGAAAAAGGTAAAAGAGGGAGCCCCAAAAGAAAGTGTTTTTCAGCAGACACAATGTAGTAATGCTCACTGAATGGCTGCCCACATGCTAGGGGGGCTCCTAATTTGGTTTGATAATGCTCATCTGGAGATGCCAAATAACTTCATATGCCATGTAGTTGGAAGCCATATTCTGTTCTGTTCTGCTCTCTGGCATCTGCTGGTAGAAAAATGTTGCAACATGTTTCAATTTAGCTAATGACTCCAGACTCATGGGAATGAAATGTGTGGTGTCTATCTTCTGGAATGTGCCTAGGCCTAAGAACAGGAACTGTTCTTCTTGGTTGAACCTGGATGATGGCATTGGTTCTGGTATACCCCAGTAGCAGACACTATTAAGTTAGTAGAAAATGACACAACATCCTACTCATGCAAAATGTCTTTTTCTAATAATTTTTGCCATTTTAAAATTCAGGACTAGAAGGTGGTCCTAAAAATGTTCTTAACCTTTCAAAAAGGTATTTGAAGAACTTCTTACATTCTCAGCATCTGAGATATACAGCTATTTCAACACTATACAAGGAAGGAGAAAAATTTGATAATTTCTTCAGTATTTGATCCTCACCTGCATCAAAATCCCCTGGATCATTATTAAAAGTAGATTTTTCTGGAGGCTTCCCCAGACTCTCTGAATCAGAATCTCTGCTTATTTTATTAAGAGCCCCATATTAAACTTGGAGAACCACTGTCTTAGATTCATTATTACTCAATAAATTCATGCCCATGTGCCCAAATTGGACTGCTTTAGAAGTTATTAATAATAACTACCACACACTGACTACATACCATGTGCTATACACTAAGTAAAGCACTTTATATATAGTTGAGTCATTCTGTTCAACAATCCTAAGGGGTTTTATAGCTCCATTTAATAGGTGATAAACTGTCCAAAGTTACCAGCTAGTGAATGGCCCTGTTCCGGAAACCCAGATCTGATTCTAAAATCTGTGGTCTTAATTGGTATATTCTTTTGCCTTACTTGAATATGAAGTCAACTTAAAATTATTTCAGTCCCACATAAGCAAAATTCCTTCTCCACAAAAGAAGTGACTGATGGAGTACATTACTAAACTTTCAATTTCTGCCCTCCCAGAGCATTTCCTTCTGCTCCCTTAAGTGCATTTTCTTCCTTTCACTTATCGTTAATGATCAAAAATAAGTCTAGGATATAAGAACTACTGAGCTTGGCAGTTTTGGGAGTTTTTCTCATGATCATCAAGCAAATTCTGGAAGTACGTCTCTATCCATTGGGCAGAAAATTTTCCTAATGTACCATTAAGTATAATCTTGATTTTGCAAATTTTTCATAGGCTTCGATAAATGTTACCAAAAAGCTATCACAGAACACCAAGGCCAATTAGGACTTGCAAGAGAATTTCAGGGGGGAAAATAACATTGCCTAAATTGAAATGTGGTCAGATGGCCAGCAGTTGCCTCAATATCTGCTTTGGTAACGTCAAGATTCATTTGTATATGAATTGCAGGGCCCACACATCTTTCATCAACAGTCCTTGGAGAGCCATGAGTTGAAACTCAAAAACTATGCTGACATCAGTACACTTTGCTGCAGATTACATTGCGTCAGCTCCAAGTGTAGGAAAAATAGCAACATTTAATAAAGGCAGGCAGTCAATCTTGCCAATCCAGGGCACTAATGCATACTCCACACATACAGGAGCATTAAATGCTAAACTGTAAGACACCACAGAAAGATGCATGTGCTGAGAAGTGGAATGAATTCAACTCATGGCACGGGTAGATGTAGCTGCATTTGAGAAGGTGTAATCATGATTGGAAAAGTATGAATACTGTAAAGTATGCTCGAAAAAAATATTTAGTAGAATCTAATCAAGTCTGTAGACCAACTTCTGATGTACAAGAGACAAAGACCCTGGCCTGAACTCTTCAAAATGCCAGTGTAACAAGGAAAAAAAAAAAAAGAAGGAACTATTCTACATTAAGGCTAAAGAGTTACAATATCCAAGTACAACATAGGAACCTTGACTGGATCCTGATTCTTTCTTTGCCAGGGGAGTGGAGGAAAAGATATTTTTGGGTCAAATGGGAAAATTTACATGATGGATTTTAAATAGTACAGAATTATTAATTTCTTTCGTTGTGATAATATCGTGTTTTGCAGAACTTTTTAATTCTTGGGAAATACATGCTGGAAATTTTAGGACATCTACTTAATATTAGGTGTCTGCAACCTATTCCCAAATGGTTCAATGACAATGAAAATGTGTGTGAGAAGGGATGAAATAAATATGGCAAAATGTTAACAACGTTGGATCTAAGTGAAGGGTATATGACTTTATTGTATTTTTTCAACGTTTTAAATTTTTGATTATTTATTTTAATAAAAAACCTGGGGAGTAGCTCATGTTGGCAAGTCTTCAGAGGGGAAGCCTAAGAAAGGTTGAGTAGTAGGGACTATGCTGAATTTCTGATAAACTGAAGTTCTAAAACACTTTGCTGGCAATATCTTGGGCATCAAGGAGACATCTCAAAATTCAAACTTTCAGTAAATACTTACCAAAATACCATGTGCAGGATAAAATGACAGGAAGATGAACCTGATACAAACCATTCTATTTAGGCATAAACATAGTAGTGAAACTAAGAACATAAGCAGCTCTTATATGTAAAATAGAGGTTGTCATATAAGAGGTACTAAGAGTGCTAAGTAGGCTCAGAGAAAATTACTTCCTGCTGGGGAGAATCTGGAAACACAGCTCCAAGGATAACCAGGACATGAATACAGAATCACAAAATGTAGGCGCTTCAGTGATTAACATAGGAAGAATTGAGTAGTTCATTTTGGCTGTGATATGAGTACTAAGGAAGTAGAAATTAAGAAGGTAGGTTTGCACCCTTGTTGACTGGCTGGGTAAAACCGATTTTCAATTTACCTGAAAGTTCTCCTGGTCTTTTTCCTTTGCAGCTTTAGGCATCCAACCCGCATCACCAAAATGACTGACAATTTTTTATTCAAGCCTAGAGAAGGAACTACATGAGATAGTGAGTGACAACTCTTGTAAAGCGTCACATATACTAATACTGTGTGTATATATATATATTTTTTCCACAAGCATTAAATTCTTTAATAAACCGCAGACATGCAGAATTCGGACGGAAAACCTTCATCCAGAACTGCAATCAGTGCTTACAGATCCTCAAGAGAGGAGAAAAAAAGAAAAGGGAGAAAATTCAAAGTATGAAGGAGGTGGGGAAATAAGACTTAGGAGTGTTGCTGCCATGGTGGGGGACCATCCTTTTCCTTTTTAGCTAGGAATGGAAAATGATTTCGTCAAGCTCCCTAATTCTTCGTCCTCCAAAGGTCAGGGGGTGAAAGTACTTAACAGGAACTTGCGGAGGCGTGGTCAGGAGCTGGGAGCGGGAGTTAAGGGCTCCGCCCTGAGGCCCGCGCCCTGTCCCCTCGGGAGAGGGCTGGCTGCAG
>NW_005366873.1:3966298-3967138 GCF_000412655.1 Myotis brandtii | reverse complement strand
GCCCGGAAAGAAAAGCTGCTTCCAGCGGAAGCAACTCAAGGCCCGGCTGGCCTCCGCGGCGCTCTGTCTCCCAGGGACCGTCGGGCCCAGGCCTGCATCACAGGGGGAGGCCCAGGGACACCCACATCACTTCGCGACTCCAGTCGGAATGGGCACTCTCGGGCCCCCGGGGGCGCACGCGGTTCCCACTCTTCCGCCTTGACCCCATTCAGAAGTGCCAAACGCAACTTCCGGGCAGGACAGGGATTTTCGGAGCCCTAAATTCTTGTCCACATAGGTAAGTGACCAGACGTCCCAGCAAACTAAGGGCCAGGACACCTGCTCCCTCCTCGCCCCCATCCCAGGCAGCTAGTCCGGAATGTTAATGAACTTGCCTAACATGGGATGTCTGGTCACCTTTGGTCCCATTATGGGTCTACTTACAGATGCTTCTCTTCCCAGACCGCTTAGCTGTTGCCAGGGCAACGGAGGGAAAGGACGAAGGGAAAACTACGTCACACAGGAGACGGGAGGCCCGTAAACTCCCGTTGCCATTATCAGTTATGGCTGCCTGGGCTTCAACGGTACCTTCCTATTGGGTGTTGTCTCTACCCCGCTGGAGGCTTACTCTGTGACCCGGCGAGCTCGCGGCGCCCAGCGGGCGGGAGAGGGCGTGGAGGAGCAGAGGAGAGGGAAAGGGCGGGGCGAGGAAAGCTGAAGCCCAAGGCTGCTTCTGATTGGGTGGCGTCGCTGGCGCTAGCGCCTCGTTCTGATTGGGCAGCGTCGGTTTCCCTTGCCCCGCCTGACTTTCTTCCCCAGCCCGTGAGCGGCTGGCGCCGGAGGGGTGGGGCGGGGTGGTAG
>NW_005366873.1:3953831-3965278 GCF_000412655.1 Myotis brandtii | reverse complement strand
AGCAGCGGGTTTGTGTTATTGTGTTCGTGTGGATTTACAAACAGGTGGAATGAATACGGATTTTTAAGCTTTCAGCCCCTTACAATTGCCGATTTGATTTTGTTTTCTGTTGCTTTGTATCATAATGGGGGTGATGAGAATAAAAGAGGAAGCAATGTTTTGCAACCTACCCAAAGAAATGTTTTCTAAGTCTCTGGGGATGCTGAAGCAAAAGTGGGTTGCAGATGTGGACTGTATAGTATTTGCCTTCATCCTAACTACCAGCAGTCTATAAGCTTATTTATATTTGTGCAGTTTTGTACATTTCTTAAATGTCAGCAGTTTCTAGTATCTACCCAGAGGGATTATTGTATCTAAAACTTATTTTTGTTATGTTTTTCAGAGTCCCAGGGTACACTTGTGTAACCAAGTATTTTTGTATCTAAATGAAGCATCAATACTGAAACATTATCTTTATTTTAAAGACCTCAGTTTATTAATGTACTAATCTCTAGACTTCCACGCCATAATCCTTCTAACTGTTACGTTGTATTTGAAGAAATTTAGCTATTGGGTACAATTTGTAACATTCACAAAGCTTACATTTATAGTTTGAATTTATCGTGTTAAGGTTTTTCTATGTGACAAGTGACAAGAATTTTGAGGAATGAAGTATGTAAATGACCATTCCTACCTATGGAACTTAGATTGACTATAAGCCTTTTAAATACTTGTTTGGACATAAGGTACAACGTACTTTTAATTCATTATGATTATACATTTGAAAAATAGACCACAGACAAATAAAGGCTTTGTCTAAGGTTTGTAACTTTAAAATGGCTTAAAAGTAATATAAAGCTCTAACGTAAAACTATAATAATCATTTTTTCAAATTTTATTGAGAAATAATTGACATACATCACTGTATAGGTTTAAAGCATATAGCATGCTGGTTTAGTTTATATATATTGTGAGATGATTACCATCACAGGTTTGGGTAACATCCATCTTCTCATATAGATATAACAAAAAGAAAAAAGAAAACAAGGAAATATTTCTCCTTGTGATGAGAACTCTTAGGGTTTGCTCTCAAGTTTCCTGTGTATCATACAGCGGTGTTAGCTGTCGTCATCATGTTGTACATTACATCCCTAGTACTTACTTATTGTGTAACTGGAGGTTTGTACCTTTTAACTACCTACCTTCCTCCTGTTCCCCTCCCCCATCCTCCTCCTCTGGTAACCACAAGTCTGATCTCTTTTTTTATGTTTTTTTGTTGTTGTTAGTATGTTTTGTGTGTTTTTTAGATACCATATCTAAGTGAGATCATACAGTATTTGTCTTTCTCTGACTTGTTTGCCTTCAAGGTCAATTCATGTCCCAAATGGTAGGAATTCCTCGTAAACTATATTCTTGAAATGCCAGTTTTGAGATATGGACGTTGCCTGTATCTAAGGTTCCTGCTTTTCCCCCCAAGATGTTTGTTCAGTTTTTGAAGAAACAACTACATTTATGTCAGGTTGGCATTTGTTTTCTGATCTCATTGTTAATATAGTTTTCAAGTGTTTAAAATTTTCTCTTATTTTTTTAAAAATGGTTTTGCATTAAAGAGTGTTATTAAGAGCTACATTAATAGCTTGTAGCTGGATAATTTTTTAGTTTTTAAACTACCATATTCAGAAATTTTATCAAAGCTGTGATTTGATAATTGTAGCAAGAGTTATATTAATATTTTGTGAACTACAACCCAGTCAGAAGTTTGAAACATTTCACTTTTCAAAAGAAACAGCAAAATTATAAATTCTTTTGTTAGACTTGCTGGAATTAATGCTTTTTAAACACTACTATTTCTTCAGTCTTGGAACAGGGCTTGTTCCACGTTCAGAGAGCCATAAACTGGAATTCTCTGTAAAGTACTCCCAAAGATGGTTTCTGAATAGCTGCTGGTATATTATTTTGCCTTGGCTTACCTGTGTGGATTATGGGGGAAGGGTGGATAAAATTGGAATTCTTTGTTATTTGGGCAGTTAATTATGGTCATATTGGTTTTGAAGATATGCTAAATTATCAATATCTGTAATGTAATTTAATATTTCTGTAGGACTTGTTCTTTAAACAATTTAAATTTTTAGATTTTTTTTTCTAGTAAGAAGATATTTAAAATATATAAAAATAATCTGTTGTGTTTTTGACTAGAAAATATACTCTAACCTGTATTTGCAGATAGGAGCATTGATATATTTTGGAGGTTGAAGATTAAATAAAAGAATATATCTTTATAATTCAATTTACTATATCATTCGTGTCTGAAAAAGCATAAAATCAATACTTATAACAACAAAACAAAGCCAAGTCCAATACATACGCCCCTCCAAAACAATAAAAAACAACCAAACAAGTTGACCCACAAGTCCTTTAGTGAGTCTGAGGTTTTTATAGCTTGGTTTTGATGGAAGTATTCTTGAAGTAGTTTATATTATAAGATATCAGTTAGGAGAGGAAATTTAGATATAAAATAAGCACTTGGACATTTCCTAGTAAGACTAGTAGGAAATTGGTAAATATTTTGTGAGTAGATGAATTAGATAGAAATTAGCTATAATACTTAAAATACATTAAGTATTTTTATGTGGTACTTGAGAAGTGAGTATTATAGGCATGAAATTAATATTTTTTGTTTATTGTTAGGCTTACGTTTTATGCATTATATTATGCATGGGCATTTTATAATTTAAGGCTAAATCTTTCATATATATGTATATGTCTCTGAATTTTACTTGTACACTGCATCAAATTTATGCCCTATAGATCTTTCTGGAAATATTTTCTCTCTTAATATAGTAGTTAAAATTTTGTATTTTTCTACCTCTCTGTCTACACTTTTAAAATCTGAAAAAATGTGTAAGTTACAAGGTGACCTCTGGTGTGCTTGAACTTGATATATTATAGAGTGTTCTGCAATATAATTGTCATCAGTGTAGGTTGAGAAGAAGATGCATAAGTCTGAGAAACTGATTTATGTTCTAAAATATGTAGTTGAATTATTTTAGGGTAAACTAATGTTTATTATACCTTTGTTGGGTATTTTCCCCTGGTTTGCAACTTTTTACCAAATCAAAATTTCTTACATGTGAAAAGCATATTCTAATGACAAAGGGCTCTTCAGCTTTTCAAATGTTGGCAACATATATGCTTTTTGAGAAAATAAGTTCCCATTATCAAGATTTAAAAGAACTAATTAGATTTCACACTATATATCTCATTGCAATTTCTCTATAAAGATCAGCACTGGTTGCAAAAAGTAGAGAATGCTGTTAAAAGGCAAAGGTTCTTTTGTCAGAAAGAATGAACATATTGCTTGAAGCTAAAACATTACAAGAGACCTTTAAAGGGTATAATTGGTCCCTACATGAAATGAACCTGAAAATCTTTTATGAAGTATTTGGCATGTCTGTCTTATAATATTCATAGCACTGTGAATACTCACAATTTAAGCACTTTATTTGTCCTCAAATGCTATTTATAAATTCTACAATTTTAATTTAGTAATTTTACAATTGAAAAAGATAGTTCTTTTTTCTTTTAGTTTTTCTAATGTCTTGGAGGTAAAGTGGAAATGGGTTCTTCTGACCCTGATAATGTCTTAGAATTTAGAGTGAATTTCATCAAATTTGAGCTTTCTCAGTTTTGTGTAATACAGTACTCCTTCCTGCTTTTAAGACTTTCACAGTTTTGCAAATAGTCTTTATGTTAACTTTCAAATTTTGTTCTATAAATATTTCTTACTAACTACAGTTTCATATTCACTAATGTCATAGACCATCTACTGACTGCCATGTATGGTTCACACTCTGAGGATGCAGAAATAAATATACTATGTTTCCTATGCTCAACAAGTTCAGTTTGTTGCATAAGTTGGACAAATCAGTAGTTGGTTTTAGAGTGACAGGTGCTTTGATAGCAGTATACACTGAAGATTTTAGATGAGTTAAGGCTCAGACTACATGCATAACCCGCATTGCTTACTGGAGGATTGGGCCTGAACTAAGTCTTGAGGAATAAGTAGGATAAATAGAGGTTAAAAAAAAGCATAGAAGTTGGAGACATTAATGTCCATTTGGAGAATTGCAGGTGAATAGCAATTTGGATTTCATGTGTGACCTAATATTTTAGGTGATACAGTAGGCTTTCATGAAAGCTCACATTTTTAGAGACTGTTATTTCTTGTGTGCCTAATTTAATTTGGGCCTTGAACTGTAAATCTGCATTAATGTTGGGGAACTGCTCAAAATTATTACTTAAAACAATAAAGTGTATATTTTATTAATATTTTAATTAAGTACAAAAGAGAAGATATTAGCCTGATATGAAATAATTCCCAGGCTTAGAACTCCAATTATGTTTCAAAATCGAAATTAAGTATCTTTTTCTCAGTATTTATGCATCATGTTAAGAGTAACAATTATGAATTTCTTTAAAGCTCATAGTAGGTTTTTACTATACATTTAAAATTTGCTGTTCTGAGAATTAAAAACAACTTCTTTGCAAACTGATTTAAAAACTAGTGGCCTGGTGCACGGATTTGTGCACATTGAAAGGAAATTAATTAGAAGAAAGCTTCGTGCGGTAATTACATTACTGCAAAAAAAATAGTATATATAACAGTATTATAAAATTAAAATACAAAACATTTTAATATCGCTATTCGCCCTTTCTCTATAATAGAAGAGATGAAAGAAAATTAGTAAAATGTATATGAAAATAATATATAAATTGATTAATAAATAAACAATAACAACATGATATAAAAACAAAGACATGATATAAAAATAACAAAAACATAAAAACATTGATAAAAACAATGATAAATTGATTAATAAATAAACAACAGCAACATGATATAACAACAACAAAGTGCCAATAGTTGGTCTTCAGATACATTCTGGCATCGCATGTGATTGGCGCCAGTGAGAGCTTTATATGTATCGTGCATGTGTGAGTCAATGTTTATTTTGAAATTGCCAGTGTGTGTCATATGTACTGGCTGGTCAGTCGATTGGACAGTTGGATGGACATGCGGTCGGTCACTTAGCCTTTTATATATATAGATGCCACTTTTTCAGCTAAGTAGATCAGACCGTATGATTAGTAGTTATATCTTGGTAGAAGTCTTTTTATGGTCTTACATGATTTAGAAGTTTTCTGAATTTGAATATTAAGTAATATTTCATATAGTATGATTTAATACTTTTTCAAGGGCACAGTGAGGCCTTCTTTGCCATCCCAAACTCCATTTCCCTCAAAGTGCAATAGTGCCATAGTTCCCATTTTAAAACATTCTCATATTGCTTTTCTTTTGGTTTTGATACTTCCATTTTCATTACAGAAATTTGAGAAATTTCTTTTTAAAATTCTCACATTTTACAGTTACATGTTATAACATCTCATTTATCTCAAGGTTATGTAATAGGAAACTAAAACTTTCTGATATCCTCTTGAATAAAACCAAATGTAATGTTCACCTGGCGAATCTAATCACCCTTCAAGCCTTCAGTTTTTCATCCTTGGGGAGGCCTTCTTTGATTCCCTAGTTAGATTTTTCTGTTAAAGGTCCCTTAGCATCTGCACTTTTTTTATTCCACTCATCATTTTTGTAATGATGTGTTTAATGTCTGTCTTTTTGCTATTCTCTAAGCTTTGTAATGAGCAGAGCCCCCCAAACAAACAGGCCACTAAAAAGGATAAAGAAGTGTCATTGCTCTTAAACACATTTCCTGCTTTTACAATCCCTCAGTACTCAATTCAGGGCTTTTTTGCTCTCTCATAATATGCAATTTTTAAAAGTTTGGTAACCAAATGTAAAAAGACCTGGGGTACTCCTAGAGGCCATAAGAGAGTTGAAAATAACAACAGAGGGAAAACAGTTAAAAGCAAATACAAAACTCTAAAAATAATGATCAGTTAAAGGCACCTTCGAGTTGTGATAAACACACTTAGAATCTTTCAAGACACCATTTGTTTTATATGTAGCTATGTTTTGTATTTCAGAAAGGTTTCTATCTAAAATGATACAATTAAAAATATTTAATCCTCACAGGAGGAGGTGGTTTTTTAAAAATTGATTTGAGAGAGAGAGAGAAAAAACAACAACATGGATGTGAAAGAGAAACATCTGCCTCCCCAGGGATTGAACCTACAACTCGGGCATGTTCTGGAAGCAAAACCCAAGGTGCTCCAACCAACTGAGCCTTACTGGCCAGGGGCCAGGGCTACAACTAACATTTTTTTAATGTGTTACACTTTTGTTATTGGAAAGATATGCTTAATGGGTGAAATACAGTAGGCACCATAAGTATTTGAGTAAAATTAAGTAGAAACAAATAATTATCTGATGATACAGAATCAATGCAGTATCATATTATGACCTTAAATTTGCAGAAGTAGCTTTTATACCAAACATGTGCTCTTTATTTATTTAGCTGTGAAATATGTAAAATTGAGTAACAACATGTTTTTTTTTCCAACAGTTTTGAATGAAAACATACCTGTTGCAATGATATGACAAAATGATATATTTCTGCAACCTCTATTCTGTTAAAGAGAATAAGCTTAATTTCTTGGCATTTCCTAGTAACCTAGACTGGAAAAATTAGATTGGGGGTCATAATTACTTTTTTGCTAGAAGTATATGCAGTGTAACAGATTGGGTGACCTGAAATAGATTATATTTAGTTTTGTTTCATGTATCTTCTAGGATAAAATTTCACTTTAGTTCTGGTTCAGATAAATTGCATTTTATCTTAATATTGTAATCTATTGAGTTCTATAAGGGTAAGTATGTAGAAGAGCTAATTTCTTATTTTGTTGCTAAAATAAATATTGGTTTACCATGTGTTAATTACAGTTTTAAACATAGAAATAGAACACATATATACTAGGTAGCTTAAAATAGTAAGGTTTTATTATTTAATCTTAAAGACATTTATTTCTGTACTTTGGAAGTAGTGATTTGGAATTCTTAATACTAGAAATATGTCCTAGTTTCAGAACACCCACTAAGCAACTGTGGGAACTCAGCATGCTAAATGGCTTGTAGTGCTGCAGTATTTTTTAATTTTCCCCACCTTCTGTTATATAATAGCTTATTGTAGTACACACTGAAGATGAGTGTTTGGGCCAAGAACAAAGTTTATTGAAGCCCCCAAATATGTGAGACTGTGTCAGGCTTTGTGTTGGGCTCTGAGGACCTAAAGATGATCCTATGTAATAAAAGGCTAATATGCAAATCGACCGAACAGCGGAACGACCGGTCACTATGACGTGCACTGACCACCAGGGGGCAGATGCTCAACACAGGAGCTGCCCCCTGGTGGTCAGTGCACTCACACAGGAGGAGCACCACTCAGCCAGAAGCCCTGAGCCTGACTCATGGCTGGCAAGCCCAGTGGCAGTGGTGGGAGCCTCTCCCGCCTCCACCGCAGCGCTAAGGATGTCCGACTGCTGGCTTAGGAGCGAGCCGGCAGTCGGACATCCCTCAAGGGCTTCCAGACTGTGAGAGGGCGCAGACCAGGCCGAGCCCCCCCACCCCCCAAGTGCACGAATTTCGTGCACCCGGCCTCTAGTCAAATATAATGATGGCCAGTGAGTGAATGGTATAAATTAGGTGATAATATTTTAGGTTACAAATAAGGCATAAAAAGCATTGTTTTGGGGCTTGAGAGAAATGACTTTAAAAATGGAATCACTATTTTTGAAACAAAATTTTAAATGCTATTAAAATTTAAAAAATAACTGATATCAACATTTCCATGATGATTGTGTACATGACTTAAAATTTTCAATGGAAATTATTTTAAACTTCTCTTCCAGAATGTTGAACAACATTATGCTAGTCTATGAGAACCAGCTACTGAAACTGTTTGAAAACTAATTATAAAGAGTGAACTCTACTGCCTGGTTGGAGTGGCTTAGTTGGTTGAGCATCATCCCTTGCACCAAAAGGTTGCATGTTCGATTCCTGGTCAGGGCACATGTCTGGGTTGTGGGTTTGTTTCCTGGTCAGGGGCAACCAATCCTTGTTTCTCTCTCTCTCCCTCCTCCTACCCTTCCTCTCTTTCTAAGTTTGTTCTCAGGTGAGGATTAAAATAAAATAATGAAGTCTGTTAATTTATATGCATTGTTCAGGAAACTATGTTTGTAAAGGCATTTGATAAAACAAACTTCTGTCAGCTTATTTTGTTAATGAAAAAAAGGGACTGAGTTGATCCACACTAATTGTAATACCTACAAATGAATATTACAGTTAAATGTTTCAGTTTAAGGATTTTCATGATATGAAAAAGGAAAGACTTAAGCTTTAAAAGTCAGCTATGTAATTCTTGTAAAGTTAGTTCTGAGAGCAATGCCTTAATTCAAGACTAATTATTCACATACAAAAACATAAAAAATCTATGGCCTTTTCTCAACTGGATCTCAATTATACCTGATAGTTTCTTATATATGGGTATACTAGTATATAAGTAATAATCGATATAATAAGGGTCCTGTGGTAAGATCTTGGAAGATCTTTTGTTTCATCGAAGAAAGTTGAAATTAAATTTAGTATACTTGAAGTTTTGCTATATTATACTCAAAATCTTTGAAAATTGATAATCCACAATAGTAGGTTCATGTCCTAAAAATAAAAACAACTTGTTAATTAGCCCATCTCTTTCCTGACTATACTATCCAGTTTTTTAAACTAACAATTTGATAATATTTGAATTGCTTCTGAGAGGAATTTAAATTAAGTATTGACAAATAATGTTTTTTCTTTCTGGCATGTTTTAAGTAATATATTACTTGCTACCTACAAATTATGATCTATATTTTTGTGATGTAAGAATTTTTTTTTACATCAAAGCTTCTATAAACTGTGGGAATCATATTTTGAGATTATAGTAATAAAATAGTAATAAGTTGGGAACTGATTGGGTTTAATGTGTTAAATTACAAAATAATAAAATGTCCTTTATGGATATTAAAAAATATAAGCAAGGCCTGCCTTTCTTTATTTTGAGTAGTTTTTAAAGGGAGAAATTCTTTATTGATCTTAGTTAAATTGGGCCTGGCTGCTCAATGTATTTCTTTTGATCTTATATGAGAAAGATTTTTGCTATGGGATATTTAAAAAATTAATACAGAGATAAATGAGAGATATTTTTAAAGCCCCAAATGTATTCTGTAAATCCTGTTTAACAACTGTCAAGGATAAGTAGATAAATAAAATAATTACTTGAGCATATGGTCTTCATCTAAATAGTTTCAAGACGTGAAAAAGGCTATTTGTTTTACAGTAATGGGAACTTATTAAATACTGATTCTTAAATGTAAAATACCTACCTTGAGACCACACACTCTTCTAATCTTGTTACATACAGTACATTTATTTTTGTTTATGTTTTTCTGACAGTTTCTGATAAATAGTTTATAGAGTAAGTAATGGAAAGGATTTATAATCAGATAAGACCTAGTAAAGGAATGTGCGGTTTATACTAACAAAAATGAAACAGTTAAATGTAATCAACTTAATTTTTAGCATAAAATCATTTTTTTAATTGAAAATACTTTATTGAGCATTACAGTCATCTTAGTGTTAATAACCTAAGATAGCAATTACATTTTATCTCTTGCTTTACACTGATAATTAAGTAACCAACTTATTGGTTTATTGCTAGTTTGCCCCTGATAAATGAAGAGTAAAGTATATTTTGGGAATACTTAGGGTCGTGTTTGACATGTTTTGAATTCCTTGGCAAGAAAAGCAATTTAAGCAATATTCAGAGGTAAATCTTTTGGGGGAGTGTTTGTGTGGCATAAGTTTTTCAGACAATGTTTGGTCAAGGATATTTGATGTTTACTGTCATATCTTAAGTTATATTGAGACATTTAAATCCCCCCTACAAAACCTCTGCCTTTTATTTTGATAACTTTGTTGGAGAATCTTGCAATTTACATATAGGTGAGTTGAAGTGTTGTACAAGAGAGCTGTAATCCCATTATGGCTTATGTTGTGGGTTGGGTAAACAAGAATTTTCAGTTCTTTGCTCAAAACTTGTTTGCCCAGAATCAAAATTATGTAAGTTTTATTTTTTTCTCATAAGAAGGAACACAGATTTCCTGAAAAGCTCTCATGTATTTGCTCTTGTATAAAATAAGTTAACCATGTCTTCTCCATGTCCATCCAAACTATTTCATCTTGCCTCCTCAGCAAAGGGAAAAATAAGGTGAATGAATTTGAAGGTGCTATGAGTTGTTCACAGACAGCTATTTCTTTAGCCTTCATGAAAACTACTCTTACCTCAGGTTCACTCATACTGCCTAAGAATGTGGTTTTTATTTTTTTAATTTCTCTATGATCAATAATGTTCCCTTAAGCATGTTAATTTGGGGTGCTTTCTTAATCTTAGGTCTTCCAGTTTTGAGGATTCCTTTTTTAACTCCTGAACAACAAAAATATATAGCTTGATGTGATTTGGAGGGTAGACAGTTTATTTTGGTCCTTAAGCTACTTAATAGAATAAGGAGTGCTTCAGATCTTATAAAAAAGGAAAGTACAAGTGAAATCTTGCCATTTTTAGGTATTCATATCAAAATCAGAGTGATTTCTAGTTAATTTTAAGTGGAATATAGGGAAACTATGCATGAGGCAACTGTGTGTGTGTGTGTGTGTGTGTGTGTTTGTTTTTTTTTTTTTTTTTTTTTTTTTTTTTTTGTTAATCCTCACTCAAAGATGGGTTTCCATTGATTTTTTTAGAGAGAGTGGAAGGGAGGGGAAGAGATAGAGAAACAACCAATTGGTTGCCTCCTGCATGCGTATCCTGACCAGGGCCGGGGGTTGAGCCCTTGACCTGAATTAAACCCAGGACCCTTCAGTCTGAGGCCAATGCTCTATCCAGTGAGCCAAACCAGCTAGGGTGAGAAAACATTTTTATCTGTTTATTGTTCAGTTATCTTCATTCAGCAAGTGTTTATTGAGTACTTACTGTATGCTTAATAAAAAGTTCATGATATCTTTTAATTTGTAGAGCACTTTATAGAGTAAAAATTGTTTCTTTATGTAAGGAGCCTGTCATCTAGTAGGGCAGATAAAGCCAAGTTAACATATATTTATAATTCTTTTAGTAAATATAACTGCTATTATGTGTTAGGCATTATTTCTAAGTACTAGGATACAACTGTGAAAAAGAAGGGTCCCTATTTTCCATTACTTTAAATGAAGGAGTCAGACAACTAACCTAGTAAGTATAATCCAGTGTGATGCATGTTCTGATAAGGGGTAGTTTTAAGTGGAGGACGGGATATTCAGAAATGTTTCTGAGTAATCAAGAAAGGCTTCCCAGACCTCTGAGCTGAGATCTGAAGAATACAAGAATTTGATCAGTGAAGAACTGTAAACCAATGTTTCTGACAGAAGAGAATAGCTTGTA
>NW_005366873.1:3938936-3953800 GCF_000412655.1 Myotis brandtii | reverse complement strand
GGACCTGCTGTGACTAGAGTGCAAAGTGGGAAATATCAGAGTTGTGGCAGGAGAAGTAAGCAGGGGCCAGATCTTGAAAGACTCGGTAATTACTGCTAAGAAATTTGGATTTTATCCTGAGGGCTGTGTTTATGGAGGCCACCCACTCTTCCCTCAAGTGTTTTAAATTGTATAGTAACCCGATTAGATGTGAGTATTTGAATGATCACTCTAATTACAGTGTAGTGATTAGGTTAGGAACAGGATGGGGGAGTGGTTGTGGTAAGACCAGTTACAAAGCTATTGGAAGAAATTTGGTATTGCCTAGAGCAGGGTAGTGGCAGTGAGAATGAAGAGAAGTTGAAGTCAGGAGAAATTTTGGGAAAAGAATGGATAGGATTTGGTGATGATTAGGATGTCAGAACTGAAGGAGAGGTAGGAGTCAGGATGACTCCAGGAATCTTGACCTCCCCTCCAAACCTTTTCAGTTGCTTTCTCCTTAGCTATTGTCTTTTTTAATTAATTGATTGACTGATTTAAAAAAATTTAGAGGAAGGTGGGTAGAGAAAGAAAGAAAAACATCGACTTCTTGTTCACTTTTTATGCATTCATTTGTTGATTCTTCTATGTGCCCTGACGGGGGATCTGGACAGTCCTATAACCAACTGAGCTATCTGAACAGGGCCTACCTGTTATCTTTTTTAAGAAGCCTTTACTGATTCCCCCAATGTCCAAGACTGTTTTAGGGTCTTCTCTTTGTGCTGCAGCAATCCTTACCACACCGTTCTTTGCCTTATCCACTTGTTCGTAAGCTTACAGACAAGAACTGTGACTTATTATTGCATACTTAGCATCTTGAACAGTGCATGACACTTACTAGTATGTATTAAATAAAATGTTGACTGAATGAAAATACAGTTTTTATACTTATATAAATTTAAATATTTATAATTGGAGAAAAACTGTTTTTCTGAACTGCCAGTATCCAAATATTGGTTTATAACTTCAGTGGATCAGAACCCTCCATGAACTTTTGAATATCTCTTGTACTATAATTCAAATCTGAAGTGCTGGATATATTTAGTTCTTCATGGGCTATCATGGACTAATTTAAATGGGCTTTGATATTATGTTGACCTCTTGTATTATACATTCAGATTTTCTTTATAAATGAAATTTAATTACCTTTATCCTTTCTCAGTTTAAAAGCCAATATAACCAAACTAGCACTTTTAGGATTTTTTCTGTTTCAAAATGAAAATAGCTTTTTTTCATCCTTGATTATGAAAAGAGTGAATGCTTATTATATACATTTAAAAAGTGGTACAGAGCCCTAACCGTTTTGGCTCAGTGGATAGAGTGTCGGCCTGCAGACTGAAAGGTCCCAGGTTCGATTCCGGTCAAGGGCATGTACCTTGGTTGTGGGCACATCCCCAGTAGGAGGTGTGCAGGAGGCAGCTGATCGATGTTTCTCTCTCATCAATGTTTCTAACTCTCTATCCCTCTCCCTTCCTCTCTGTAAAAAATCAATAAAATATATTTTTTTAAAAAGTGATACAGAGATAAAGGAAAGCGAAAACCATCCTAATACATAACCATCATTTGATGGATATTTTTCTACACTTTCAAGATTTTATATGTATTTATGAATGCCATGATTAAGTTAAAAGAAAAATTATCAACAGAAAGGGAGTATTTATGACATCCATATTAATAGTCTCATTAATAGGAAAAGGTATTATTATCCTTCATACGAAGAATACTGATAACTAGTATATAGCATATAGATTGGGAAGTCTTATATATTCTTCACAAAGTACACTATTATATTAAAAGCACTGGTAATTTCTGCTGTAAAAACACAGTTTAATTATGTTTGAAATACATCTTATCCTAAACCTGTTTGACCATGGGACTAAATGTTGTAGAAATAGATTTTGGGAAATTTGGAGAATGTATTACTGAACATTTTCAGGTTAGCATGTTGTTAGATATTCTAAAACATGTGTTTGCATGACGGGATTATCTGTAGCCATGGGGACCTAATAAGGTTTTTAATATGGATAAACTAGAGGCCCGATGCATGAAATTCGTGAATGGGGAGGGTCCCTAGGCCTGGCCAGCGATCAGGGCTGATCCATGGGGCAACCAGCAGGGCAATCAGGCCCCCCCAGAGGGTCCCTGCTGGCACCCACCCACCTTGGCTGGCCTGGGGCCTGCGGGCTGGGGGCAACTCCTGCATTGAGCACCTGCCCCTTGGTGGTCAGTGTGCGTCATAGCAACTGGTTGGTCTGCCGTTAGGTTGATTTGCATATTAGGCTTTTATTAGATAGGATAGGATTGCCAGTGCCCATCATATGTACTGGCTGGTTGGGCGGGTGCAATTGGCACCAGTGAGAGCTTTATATGTATCGTGCATGCACGAGTCATACCGTGCGCATCATACATACCGGACGGTCGGACAGTTGGTCGGTCATTTAGCCTTTTATATACATGGATAGAGGCCCAGTGCACAGATTCATGCATCGGTGGGGTCCCTTGGCCTGGCCTGCGGGGATCGGGCCGAAACTGGCTCCCCAACATCCCCCGAGGGGGTCCCAGATTGCGAGAGGGTGGTTCTTGGCTGACGCACCCCGGAATCGGGCTCCCTCCTCTCTGGTTCCGGGTGCATCACCCAAGAACCGCAGCTGCGAAGTCACTGCAGTTCGGCAGCTCCTACATTGAGCGTTTCCCCCCTGGTGGTCAGTGAATGTCATAGCTACCAGAAGGTTGGCCAGTCGCTTAGGCTTTTTAGCCTTTTATATATATAGATAGATGGTATATAGGTTACTCAGAAAGTAATTTTTGAACACCCCAAATTGGTCTTTGAAACTGCTTTAAGACTCAGCAATTGGAGTCTTAGAGCTTTAGGTACCTATGAGATCATGTAGACCCCAAATGCGTCAGTGAATGTCATAGCTACCAGAAGGTTGGCCAGTCGCTTAGGCTTTTTAGCCTTTTATATATATAGATAGATGGTATATAGGTTACTCAGAAAGTAATTTTTGAACACCCCAAATTGGTCTTTGAAACTGCTTTAAGACTCAGCAATTGGAGTCTTAGAGCTTTAGGTACCTATGAGATCATGTAGACCCCAAATGCTTTTTTTTTTTTTTTTTTTTTCGAATGAAAAAACTGAAGCTTAGAAAGATAGCATTTGTCTAAGGTCACATTGTAATTTCTCAAGGGATTTGGAACCCAGATCTACAGCTCCAGAGCTTTTGGTCTATTTTTCCCTATCCCCCCCCCCCCCCCCCCCCCCCAACTCCCCCAATATATTACTTTTAATCACATTCCTTTTGAGAAAGAAATAGCTAGAAGATACCTTCATTTAATATGAGAATTGAAAATAGAGTTTGATATAAATTAAGGTGGGTCAAATTTAATGTAGATAGAACATCTCAGGTAAGTCTCTGGACATATAGTCCCCTCTTACTTGTCTGAATTATTCTCTTTCTCCTAGGCAAGAGAAAAAGTTTTGAAATATGAATGTACTCTTTTTTAAATATATTTTATTGATTTTTTACAGAGAGGAAGGGAGAAGGATAGAGAGTTAGAAACATCGATGAGAGAGAAACATTGATCAGCTGCCTCCTGCACACTCCCTACTGGGGATGTGCCCGCAACCAAGGTACATGCCCTTGACCGGAATCGAACCCGGGACCCTTGAGTCCGCAGGCCGATGCTCTATCCACTGAGCCAAACTGGCTAGGGCATGAATGTACTCTTAACAATGCTACTACTAAGGAATAATCAGTGCTAGTTTTTAATAATCAGTACATGGACCCAGGAAGCACGAGTCAGGTTCTTTTCTGAATTGAGCTGCATCATCACTTCCATTGTGGTCAGTTATGGAAACATTTATGTATATACTAGAGGCCCAGTGCATGGATTCGTGCATGGGGTGTGGGGGGTGGGAGGTGGTCCCTCTCAGCATGGCCTGCGCCCTCTCACAATCCGGGATCCCTCAGGGGAGATGTAGCAGTGCGCCAAGTGGCAGGTGGCCAGGGAGGTGCGTGCATGGATTCGTGCGTGGGGTGTGGGGGTGGTGGGAGGTGGTCCCTCTCAGCATGGCCTGCGCCCTCCCACAATCCGGGATCCCTCAGGGGAGATGTAGCAGTGCGCCAAATGGCAGGTGGCCAGGGAGGTGCCCAAGCCTGGGCCGGACCGTGCCACTCGCGCTCATCTCGCTCCTCTGCGCCTGCTGCCTCCGCTCGGTAGCGCTGCTGCGGAGTCAGGAGAGGCTCCCCCCCACCACAGCTGAGCTTGCCAGCTGTGAGCCCGGCTTCTGGCTGGACACACTGACCACCAGGGGGCAGCTCCTGCATTAAGAGTCTGCCCCCTGGTAGTCAGTGCGCATCATAGCGACCGGTCGACCAGTTGTTCAGTCGTTCGGTCGTAAAGGTCACTTAGGCTTTTATATATGTAGAATAGATTTTACTATTAGTGGCAAAGTGGACCTAAATGCTACAGAATCAAATCTTGTTCTGTGAACAATTTTCCTTGGTTTATGTATCTAATCCTGATTATTTACATGATTATGTATATCTATTGAATATATTCTGAATTAGTATAGTGGTTAAGACATGGTTTTGGAGTCAGAACTCTATCAGGCTTGTGACTGCCAATTATGCTCTGTGTGATCTTTGACAAGTCATTTGATTGTTTTTGAGCCTCAGTTTCATCATTTATAAATGAGGATTAATCTTCCTCAGTATTATTGCAAGGACTTAATGGGATAACAGCTGAAAGCACTTAGCACAGTGCCTGGCATGTAGTAAGTACTCGATAAATACTACGTATCTGCTATTACTAGTGGTGTTACTGTCAGATTCACACCATCCTATTGGTCAAATAATTTAACTTCCATAAATCTTGGTTAACTCATTTGTTAATGGGAGTAACACCACTTGGGGTGCCTACTTCACAGGGTTAATTGGAAGTCAAATGTAATCATGTGATAGTAATTTATAAACTCTCAACCTGAACTGAAGTGACAAGTCTTACACCATTAGGACCAGGCAGGTGAAAGAGAGAGTGGAGATTTCTTTTTGAGAAAGAGTTTAGCTAGAGATTGACGACGCATCTGCCTTCCTTCAGTACTGACATACTGAGGCACATGCAAACATATAACTTCCTTTCCGAGTCAGTCAGGCCCAGAATGCATATCTATTTCATGTACTGCTCATAAGATTCCAGATGAAGAATCTGTGGCAGATTCCAAACTCTTCTAGCGTTTGCTCTCAACCTCCATTTTTTTACCTTATTCCCTGCCATTTCCTCTTTTCTCTGCCAGTCTCTCATCACTGATAGCTCCCCTGTCTTTCCAGAGAGAGGTAAGCATTTAAATAAAGTTTAGGATACATTCTTTTATTTCTTCTGTGCTCTTACACAAATGTGTAACTCTCACATTTATGTTTTTCTTCAAACAAATAAAAATACCCCAATTAATCATATTGTGAAGAAGCCACATTTTCAAAAAGGATTTTCTGGATTGTATGCCCATCAGCAGACTGTGATTGTCCATTTCTCTGTATGCTCACCAGCCCTGTTCTTTTTTTATGTTTTCATTGGTAGATAGAACATTATTTCTCGTATTTTTAAATCAATATTATTCTAATGAGTAGTGAAGATACCTTTATAGGTCTTTCAAAACGCCGGGGGTCGGGGGGGGGAGGGACCCAGAGTTCATTTGATCATTTATTTCAGAATGGAAACATAACTTTGGACTCTGTGATTCAATTCACCAAACATCAGTTTAGCATACTACCATACCTTGGTTTTTACCCTTAACTATAACTTAGAAATCACTATCCTAAATTTGATGTTTCTCAATCCTTTATTTGTGTCTAATCTTTATATATAAGTACCCACAAACAATATATATCTTATATGTTTTAAAACTTTATACAAATAAATTATTCTTTTTTTAAAAAACTTATATGGAATTTATTGGAGTGGCATTGGTGAATAAAACTATTTTAGTTTCAGGTATGCAGTTCTGTAATACATTATCTGTATATTGTGTGTTCACCATCCCAAGTCAAGCCTCCTTCCATTACCATTTATCCCTCCTTTACTTTCTTCTACTTTCCCCTACCCACCTTTCTCTCTAGTAATCACCATAGTGTTATCTGTGTTTATGAGTTCTTTTTTGTTTTTGCTTAATCCCTTCACTTTTTTCACTGAACCCCCCAAACCCCCTCTTTTGACAGCTGTCAGTCTCTTCTCTGTGTCTGTGAGTCTGTTTCTGGTTTCTAAGTTTATTTTGTTCATTAGATTCCACATATAAGTGAAATCATATGGTACTTAACTTTCTCTGACTGGCTTTCACTTAGCAGCTTAATACTCCCAAGGTCCATTCATGCTGTTGCAAAAGGTAAGATTTCCTTCTTTTTTATGGCCCAGTAATGTTCCAATGTATAAATGTACCATGGCTTTTTTATCCACTTATCTACTGATGGGCACCTTGGCTATTGCAAATAATGCTGCAATGAATATAGGGGTGCATACGTTCTTTCGAATCAGTGTTTTGGGTTTCTTCTGATATATTCCCAGAAGTGGAATTTTTGGGTCATTTTTTGAGGAAACTCCATACTGCTTTCCACAGTGGCTGCACCAGTCTGCATTCCCATCAACTGCATGAGGGTTCCCTTTTCTCCACATCCTCACCCACACTTATTTGTTGATTTATTATTGATAGCCATCCTGACAGGTGTGAGGTGATATCTAATTATGTTTTTTATTTTATTTTAAATTTTATTGGGGTGACATTAGTCTACATGAACATATAGGTTGCATGTGTGGATTACTAATTTACAAAATCTGTGTATAAGACCATAAGCCTACCACCCAAAGTCAAATCTTCTCCTGTCACCTCATATTAGGACCCCTTTCTTCCACCAACCCTCCCCTCCTCTGGCAACCACCACACTGCTGTTTGTGTATATAAGTTTCAGTTTTATATTCCACATATGAGTTAAATCATATAGTTCTTAGCTTTCTCTGTTTGACTTATTTCACTTCGCATAATGTTCTCAAGGTACATCCATGTTGTTGTAAATTATGCTATTTCTTCCTTCCTTATGGCCGTGTAGTACTCCATTGTGTATATATACCACATCTTCTTTATCCAGTCCCTTGTCGTAGGGCACTTTGGCTGTTTCCAACTCTTGGCCACCGTGAATAATGCTGCAATGAACATAGGGGTGCATATGTCTTTGCATATAAATGATTTCTAGTTTTTCAGGTATATACCGAGGAATGGAATTGTTGGGTCGTATGGTAGCTCTATTTTTAATTTTTTGAGGAATCGCCAGACTGCTTTACATAGTGGTTGTACCAGTCTCCATTCCCACCAGCAGTCACTGAGGGTTCGAGGGTTCCCTTTTTCCCACAACCTCTCCAGCGCTTGTTGCTTGTCTTGTTGATAATGACTACTCTAACTGGTGTAAGGTGGTATCTCATTGTAGTTTTAATTTGCATTTCCCTGATTGCCAGTGAGGTTGAACATCTTTTCATATATCTATTGGCTGTTTGTATGTCTTCTTGGGAGAGGTGTATTTTCAGGTCCTCTGCCCACTTTTTGATTGGATAGTTTGTTTGGTATTAAGTTTTACGAGTTCTTTTTATATTTTGGAAATTAAACCTTTGTCAGAGCTACTGTTTGCAAATATCATCTCCCATCTGGTTGGCTGCCTGTTTGTTTTGTTGTCCGTTTCTTTTGCTGTGCAGAAGCTCTTCAGTTTGATATAGTCCCATTCATTTATTTTTGCCTTTACCTCCCTTGCCTTTGGGGGCAAGTCCATAAAATGTTCTCCACGTAGGTCCATAAGTTTGGTACCTATATTTTTTTCTATGTGACTTATAGTCTGGGGTCTTATGTCTAAGTCTTTGATCCATTTTGAATTAATTTTTGTACATGGGCATAAAATGCAATCCAGTTTCATTCGTTTGCATTTCTGTGATGATTAGTGATGTTGAGCATCTTTTCATGTCTATTGGCCATCTGTATGTTCTCTTTTGGAAAAGTGTCTATTCAGGTCCTTTGTCCATTTTTTTTTAATGGGATTGTTTGTTTTTTTGGTGTTGAGTTCTTTATAAATTTTGGATATTAAATCCCGTATCAGATGTGTCATTGATGAATATGTTCACTCACAGAACCATTCTTTATATATTATTCTGCAATTTAATATGTTTCTGTTTTTGGAGGTGTTGTTTACTATTGTTTCTGAGATTTATCTGAGTTTCTGGAGGTGTAGTGATTTTTACCATGGTGAAGAGGGACTTTGCCATAGAGGCTCCTTGTGCAAGCGTGTAGAAGTTTTCATACTGTAAATACCTAGCAGCAGAATTGATGGATCTAATGGGTAGATGTGGCATTTTCAAATTCATCGGGTTTTTACCAAATTGTTGGCCATAATAGTTTTAACAATGATACTTTTACCAGCAGAGTGTGAGTTTTTTCAGCTCCATATTCTCTAACAGTTGGTTTTATCAGACTTTTTACTTGCTAACTTGATGGCAATAATGTCTCTTAATAGTTCTCAAATTACTATTTGAAATATTGAGCAGTTTTGAAACAGTATTTATTGGTCATTTAAGTATTATTCTATGAATTTCCTGCCCATTTTTTAGTGCTGTATTTATATCGTGGAGGCCCTCTTCACCTTGCTTGTATTCTTAACTCCCCATGCATGCACCTATCCCTTAACCACCCAGCTCTTCATGTAGACATCTTCCTTACTTACCCCTTTTACACTCCAGTGTCACACACTGGTTCATCACTACCTGTGCACATTCTTTTCACTCCATTCAGTCTCTGATTCTCCATGCTGAGCCATCCCCCTGTGAGGACACACATGTCCACCCCCTTGGCCTCTGACACCTCCTGTGGACTGCCAACTTATGTTGATGTTCACTTAGTCCTGTTTGGGTTCTGATATCCCCCAAACTGAACTGCCCCCTTGTGGGCTTGTCTTTCTCCTCTTACCTGGGCTCTGAAATCCAAGATTGGGGGTAGGCTTTCAGTACTCTACCCTCCTTAGTCTCCTGCTGACATTCTGCTATGGGACTTTTTGATTTTTCACTTTCAACCATCACTGGGGTGGATGCCCACCTGCTCTGCAAAACTCATTTGCTTTAGTTCTGACTTGACCAGGATGGGGAATGGGTGTGTTTGACACTCAAAAATGTTATTACAGTTTTATTAAAGAAATAAGAAAAATACAGATACAACAGAAACAAATGAGTATATATGAAGGACAAATATTATATTGCTGTTGTGAAAGTTAACAAGAATTTGAGGTGTGAAAAGATTTACCTAGGAACTAGAAATAAAACCAAGAATTAAAAACAACTTATGTTGTATAGTAACTAGAGGCCTGATGCACGAAATTCGTGCATGGGTAGGGTCCCTAGGCCTGGCGATCAGGGCCCCCCCAAGCACCCCACTGGCAACAGCCTTGGCCGGCCCCACCCCCCACCGCCGCCGCTGGTCGCCTCCCTCTGGAAGGTAGTCCCCAGATCTACCTGCATCAGAGTCATCTAGAGTGCTTGTTTAAGTGCAGATTCTTAATGCCCTTTTTCCTGAACCTATTTGCTGTTTTCTATACATATTTCACTTTGCTTATTTTGTTCTTTTACCAGACTGCTCTCCGTTCTATCATCATCACTTTTGAAATCATGGCTGTTAATTAGACTATCTGATAATTAGTTGCAGATAGAGCAGTTTTAGTGTAGTGGTTAGGAACATAGGCTGTAGATACATACTATCTACGTTGGAATCTCATCTTTACCATTTTTCCAAGATTAAAAGCTAGTTAAAAAATATTTCTGTGCCTCAGTGTCTCTGTGAATGAAATAGGGATAACAATTTATCTCATAGGGCTGTTTAATATTTGTGCTTACAAATATTTGTACATGGAAAGCACTCAGACATTAGCTGCTGTTGTGACTTTTCCTCTTTTTCATCTCTTAACAAAATTTTGTTCTATAGTAACTGGTATACTTATCTTCTTTTTGTACAGACTATAAATTATTTGAGGATAAGGTCTACCTTATTAATTTTCATAGATTTTCAAAGGATTTTGCATAAGTGCTTGATAAATATTTACTGTATAAAATCATAAGAAAATGCCAAAATTGTCAGTATAATTGTTTTTCAGAGCCCATTTGCTTAGAATAAATTATAATCTAAAATATTAATATTATCTGTATTCTATTTCAGGAATTCTAATGAATCATTGCTTGACCAGCACCATTTTACCAGTTGAAATGAGTTATCAGAAATGGGAATAGATCCGACATGTAATAGATGGCTGTTACTCCATGGTGATTACTTCTTCAAGCCAGTACCTTTTTGATTCCATAGGATCTTTGTCTCTTCATCTTTGAATTCTAATTACTATTGTTGGCAAATAAAATAAAAAGAGTTCATGTAGTTTTTGCCAAAGCTTGAGTCACCATGAGTAGTAGTTTAGGAAAAGAAAAAGACTCTAAAGAGAAAGATCCCAAAGTACCATCAGCCAAGGAAAGAGAAAAAGAGGCAAAAGCCTCTGGAGGTTTTGGGAAAGAGAGCAAAGAAAAAGAACCTAAGACCAAAGGGAAAGATGCCAAAGATGGAAAGAAGGACTCCAGTGCTGCCCAACCAGGGGTGGCTTTTTCAGTTGACAATACGATCAAACGGCCAAATCCAGCACCTGGGACTAGAAAAAAATCTAGCAATGCAGAGGTAATTAAAGAGCTCAACAAATGTCGGGAAGAGAACTCAATGCGTTTGGACTTATCCAAGAGATCTATACACATATTGCCATCATCAATCAAAGAGTTGACTCAATTAACAGAACTTTATTTATATAGCAACAAATTGCAGTCCCTCCCAGCAGAAGTGGGCTGTCTAGTAAATCTCATGACACTGGCTCTAAGTGAAAACTCACTTACCAGTTTGCCTGACTCTCTTGATAACTTGAAGAAGCTGCGGATGCTTGATTTACGGCATAATAAACTGCGAGAAATTCCTTCAGTGGTGTATAGGCTAGATTCTCTCACCACTCTTTACCTTCGCTTTAATCGTATAACTACTGTGGAAAAGGACATCAAAAACCTGTCAAAACTCAGCATGCTTAGCATTCGAGAGAACAAAATCAAACAACTACCTGCTGAAATTGGTAAGAGCCTTGGTTTACTATTACTGTTTGTAGCATTTATTATGCTAAATAATTTGAGTACTTTTCCATACCAGTAAATATTTGATACTTGCCTAAAAAGCATCTGGTTTCTAAATTCTATCTTATTTATGGTTTACTTTAATTATTTAAGTTTAGCAATATTAATAGTACATGGTTTGAGATATTGTATAGACTCAAGAAAATGAATTTGAATATAGATGCAGTTAGGCCTTTTTCCCCACAAACCTAATCTGCTTTCATTTTCATTGAAGAAAAAGTGAACTTGAAGCAGAAAAAAAAATATTTGCCTGATTTTTAAGTTGTTGCCCCCTGTTTTTAAAGTATTTATATATGTAATTTTATCAGATCCATTAAGGCTACATTTTCCCATTTTCTGACTTTCCCTTCTTTACCTGAAAAATGTTTGTTTAAATTCACATCCCTTTTCTACCTAAGTTACTACAAAAGATTGGCATATCAGGACAGTGTCAGATGAAAAGTGAAGAATTTTAAAAGTACTCACATGTTCATTAAAAACAATCCAAGATACAGAAAAGTAGCAGAAAAGTCACATACTAAATGAAACACTGTTAGCAACTTGGTAGATTTCATTCCAGTTTTTGTATATAAAGCTAAATTTTACTGAAACATGTTATTAAAGGAATGGTAGTAGAATAAAAATAGGAAATATACATGTGTAAAAAAGTCAGTAAAAAGAAATTTATTGCCTTGATATTCTTAATTATGGAAAAAAATTTAGAAACATTTGGAATATAGTAAACCTTTGACTTATCAATTTTGGGAAATTGATAAAGGTATTGTCTTTGTGGGCCCTTTTTATAAATTTTAAAATAATGACATAATTGATTAAGCAACTTTTAAAGGCAAGTTTTCTTTTGTATGAAAGTCCAATTTATTCTTAATAAAAAGGTTGGATTAAATATTTTGTTCCATTGGTCTTATAGTGGGTGATGAAGGAAATTTCCTCTTCTTAGGCTCTGCAGCTTTGTAGAAATGTAATATTCTGTATTTTAAAAATTTTATCTAGTTTTGAAGAAGATGCAGTGTAAATTTTAGTTAGGGTGTCACTACATTTGACTCTAACCAGATACTTAAAATCGTAACTTAATTTTGGTTTAATTAAATGTACTTAGAAAAATCCATGATAGATTTTTCTGAAGCAATAGTTACAAAATGTGGCTCACTTAGGAGATATTAAAGTATTCCCAGGAATTTGAATGGAAACATTCCTTTCCATGTGTTCAGATGAGGATGTAGCTGCTGAACGACTTCTGATTTTATACCAGATTCAGTCAAAATTTGACCTGGATATATGGCTCATGGTGGAATAGAAATTATAGGCTTTTGGAGAAAGAAATGCTTACTTTTTATATGGGAAAAAATGTTATTTCCTATCTTTGCTCTTGTTGTTTTGTATATGTTTCATTCTCCATTCTAAAACTTTGGCTTTAATTCATATGAAGTCTCTCTTTAAGGATTTTTTTTCCAATAGAGAACTTATCATATTACCTGGGAATTAAGAACACATTTTAAAAAACAATTGTTTTGATTTATTTTAGAGTGAGAGAAAGGGTGAGAGAGAGATAGAAACATCAATGTGTGAGAGGAACATCAGTGGGCTGCCTCCTGCACACCTCCTACAAGGGATTAAGCCTGAAACCTGAGCATGTGCCCTGACCAGGAATCAAACCAGTGATCTCTTGGTGCATGGGTTGATGCTCAATCTACTGAGCCACACCAGCCGATCAAGAACACATTTCTTAAGCAAGGGATTATTTCATGGGATTTTAAATTTACTTCAGTTGTTCTTGAACATATAAGTATTTAAACATTTTTACTAAAAAGTGAATGTAGTTTTTTAAATTGGAAATTTTTCTTTAATTAAATGGTTGATATTTGTGCCTGTCTAATTTTTTACTTTTATTTCTAAATCTGTAGTTTAAAGAATAAGCACAGAATTTATTTTTTAATGAGCATCCTCCCACCATTAGTGACATTATTAAAGTTGATGCTGTAATTTCTGTATTTCTGTAAAACTAACTTCATAAATGTTATTTTATTTCAAGAAGGGCATCAGGTAGAAAGTAAACTGCTTTTAAATACAAAACTTAATATTTATTATGAGGAATTAAGACATATAAGATTTAACTTAGATGCATGGATTTGGGGCTGTACACTGTTCTGTACATGAGTACTTTACATACATTATCTCATTAAATTGTATAACCCAAGGAAATAGGTATCTCTCCTCCTATTATACTGAAGAAGGAACTGAAAATGTAGAGAGATTTAGATAATTTACTCCATACCATGCAGCTAGGAAGTTTAGAATATGAACCTAGATTTTACACTACTGCCCCCTCTGGTCTAGAAAAGTGGGTCCCACTCCCATAGATTATGATTTAGTGGTCTGGCAGGTCCAGGGCATCTGTACTTTTAAAGAATAAACTGGGTTATTCTATGTGTAGCTGCAATTGAAAGCCGTTGCATTAGATTTTTTATTTTTTTGAAGTGGGGAGGATATCAGCAGCTTAAGATGTAATTCATATACCATACAATTCACAAATTTAAAGTATATAATTCATTGTTTTTTAGCATGTTCACAGAACTGTGCAACCATCACAAACAATTTTTAGAACATTTTCATCACACCAAAAAGAAACTGTACCCTTTAGCAGTCACCACTTCTATTTTCTCCCAACCCCTTAGCCCTAAGGCAAACACTGATCTAATTTCTGTTTCTATAGATTTTCCTATTCTGTACATTTCATATAAATGGAATCATACTAAATATGGTCTTGATGATTGGCTTCTTTCACTTAGCATCATGTTTTCTGCATTCATCCATGTTATAGCGTATATTAGTTCTTCATTTCCTTTTATTGCTGAATATATTCCATAGCATGAATATACCACATTTTATTTACCCATTCAGTTATGTTGAACATTTGGGTTGTTTCTACTTTCTAGATATTATGAATACAATAACTATGAACATTTTTGTACAAGTTTGTGTTTGGACATTTGTTTTCATTTTTCTTACGTATGTGCTTAGAAGTGGAATTACTGAGTCATATGGTAGTTTTATGTTTAATATTTTGAGGAACTACTAGACTGTTTTCCTAAGTGAATGCACCATTTTACATTACCAAGAGCAATGTCTGAGGGTTCCAATTTCTCTACATTTTCAATATTCTTGTTATTTTCTTTTTTATTATAGCCATTCCATTTATTATAAAGGAAAGACAGAAATAGTTATTTTCTGTGATGCAGACCATCCTTTACTACTTGCTAAATAAAATCAGCTGTTTTAAGAATGTTTGCAAAATAAGGCTCAGGCACAAAGATGAAGTAAAATGAAAATTTTACATTTTTAAAAATGTTACACTCCTTTCATATAATTTGCTAAAACCCATTAGAGAATTTAGAATCCAGAATTTATGCAAATTATCATTTTGTTAAACTTCCATTTATAAGTACTAAATTAACATCCTATCTAGTAATAGACAAACATGGTAATTAACCATACCTCCGACACGCTTCCCATTGGCTAATCAGGGCGATATGCAAATTAACTGCCAACCAAGATGGCGGCCGGCAGCCAGGCAGCTGAAGCGAACAGGAGGCTTGCTTGCTCCAGTGATGGAGAAAGCCAAG
>NW_005366873.1:3934629-3938271 GCF_000412655.1 Myotis brandtii | reverse complement strand
TGACCACCAGGGGGCAGACGCTCAATGCAGGAGCTGCCCTCTGGTGGTCAGGGCACTCTCACATGGGAGGAGCTCTGCTCAGCCACAAGCCAGGCTGATGGCTGCCAGTACAGCGGTGGTGGTGGGAGCCTCTCCTGCCTCCTCAGCAGCGCTAAGGATGTCCGACTGCAGTTTAGGCCTGCTCCCCGCTGGCAAGTGGACATCCCCCGAGGGCTGCCAGGCTGCCAGAGGGATGTCTGACTGTCAGCTTAGGCCCAATCCCCTGGGGAGCAGGCCTAAGCCAGCAGATGGTCATCCCCCGAGGGGTCCCAGACTGTGAGAGGGCACAGGCCGGGCTGAGGGGCCCCCCCCTCCCCCCCAAGTGCACAAATTTTTGTGCACCAGGCCTCTAGTTGATACATATTAGATTTATAGTATGCATATTAATGGCTTTTTATTCTCTTGTTTTATAAGTATACCATTTTCAATTATGCCATCCAGTTTGTGTTAGGCAGTATATTTGAGGAATGTGAGGAATTAGAAGTTTTAGAAATATAGTGACTATTTAGTCTAAATCATATATTTGAAACTTAACCATTATTCAAGGTTGTTCTTATAGGGAAATTATATTAAAACTAGAGGCCCGGTGCACGGATTCGTGCACTGGTGAGGTTCCTCTGCCTGGCCTGTGGGGATCAGGCCAAAACCAGCTTTCCAACATCCCCAGAGGGGATTCAGATTGCGAGAGGGCGCAGGCCAGGCCGAGGGACCCCACCGGTGCATGATTGAGGCTGCCAAGAGACTTAACCTACCAGTCGGAGCGTCCACCCCCTGGTGGTCAGTGCGCTTCATAGTGACTGGTCGAACAGTCGAAGGGATGGTTGGACACTTAGCTTATTAGGCTTTTATTATATAGGATCAGAATATTTATTTAAGTATTAATGACATCTTTATTAATGCCCCGTGATTTGATACCAGGGATTAATATTTACATGGGTGAACATTGGCAGAAAACAGTAAAAGGATACTGAACAGAGAGTACATGTAAGCATATGAAGAGCAGAGGTAATATATCAGAGAGTAGCCAAGAAAACTCTTCATTTGGTAATGTTCATTTACTTTTCTTTTTTTGTATAAGGTATGTCTTTTTGTGTTAAATAGATAGGTGGAAACCTTCATTATTGCTTTCTTTTGTAGATGAGTATTCCATCCTTTCTGTTCAATACCTCCTTTTACCATTTGCTACTTTGAGAGAGGCTTCATGTACACCAAGAGAGTCAAGAAATTCTGTTTTCACAGGGAAAACAGTATATCACCATTCCCTGCTGCCTGCCCCCGCCCCGACTGGTTCCTTTGTGTTTCATGTTAGATGATTTTGTAAAAAAAAAAAAAAGAAAAGAAAAATTTTTTTGGCCTGGATGGATTAGAATGAGGGCCATCAGGTAGTCAGTTTGAATAATTCATCGATTTAATTCTGGACAAGGAAGTTTTATAGAATTTTATTCTTCTAGGAAGGAGATGGTTACTTTTTAAAACCAGAAATAAACCCATCTTTGTCTCTTACTACTATTCCTACAATTTATTTCCTTTATTGAATTATGGCCTAGTTTAAGATTTCTCCTCTTATTAAAGTTTCCCCCTAATAAATTATTCTTTATAAGATAGGAGAATGATCTGATATGTTAAAGCATATGCTTTTTGAGAACCCAGATTATTATCATTCATTTAAAAAACAACTCACAGCATTCAGATATATGAGAAAGTAGAATAAGCAATTTTTTGTACACATTTGACTCAGTAGCATTTATTGAAATAAAAATCAATTTTCTATTATACTGCAGTGTTACATTTTATAAGTCAAGTTAGATATACAATTAATATATAATAAATGCATATATAATCAATATCTATACAAAAATGCAAAAACAGAATGAGCAATTCTTTTAAAAGTTGAAGGATCACAGAGATTTTAATTCCCAATTATGTAATTTTCTATGAACTATTGTAGACAATAAATGTTAAATTTTTAATAAATGTGGCTTGAAGTGAATATAATGAAACCTAGTATTATTAGTTATTCTTCAATATTAACTCAAATTGTAACCCTTAGTCCCTAAAATTTTTAAAATTTTCCCAGGACTGCCAGGGGTTATACAGTTGCTTTCACGGTCCAGGTAACATTATTTAATTATTTCATTTGAGTATTTTGTACAAGTGTTAATGACTAACTTAGTTTGGCAAGAAAAATAAAACAGGAAAGGGAATTCAGAGTTGTTAATAAATAACTCCTTTTGACCAGGATTCAGTATGAAACCTTAGAGACTTAGAAATGAACTGTTGACTTAGTTTATTGTTATCAAATTGTCAGGTCTTTCACTGAACAACAACAAACCTGGAGAAGTTATTGGTAATGGAGGCAGGAGAAGAACACGGAAAATAGCACTTGTGCTGAGGAAGGATTTGATAGGATATCATTGACTTCTGGTACTGCTGATGTGACAGCACGCTACACATTGAAAGCAATGTAGACACTGTTACCCATGTTGCTAAGTTGTAGAAGCAGTTAACTGAAAGAATAAGTCATTTTCTTCTTTTTTAGGTATATTTGAGATACAGCATATTAGTTTCAGGTCTACAATATAATGATTCAGTGTTTGTAAGATGCCATTTTCAAATAACAATTTAGATTTTGTGTTTGACATTTTAATTATGATAATAGAAAATGAAATTTTCCTTTCAATATTATTTAATATATTTAATAATTCTTATTAAATTTTTATGTTGGTCAATTTACAGGTGAATTATGTAACCTCATTACGCTGGATGTAGCTCACAATCAACTTGAACATCTTCCAAAGGAGATTGGAAACTGCACACAGATAACCAACCTTGACTTGCAGCACAATGAACTGCTAGACCTCCCAGATACTATAGGTATGGTATGAGACGTGAAAGAAGATATTGATAATTATTTATAGCTACTTGGACATTAAAATACTATTTTTTTAAAGATATATTTTATTGATTTTTTACAGAGAGGAAGGGAGAGGGATAGAGAGTTAGAAACATCGATGAGAGAGAAACATCGATCAGCTGCCTCCTGCACACCTCCTACTGGGGATGTGCCCGCAACCAAGGTTCATGCCCTTGACTGGAATCGAACCTGGGAACCTTCAGTCCGCAGACCGACGATCTATCCACTGAGCAAAACCGGTCAGGGCTAAAGTACTATTTTTGATAACAAATATTAAAAGATTAGAATTTAACATTGTCAAAGTAGTAAAAGCTTCTAAAAGATAGTATTTTAAAATCACTATTTCCATTTCCTGGCAGAAAATAATTATATTTTGGGAAATGAGCTCAACTGGATTATAAAGCATATGTATATATTCTATAGCTCTGTGCTTAAATTGCAGAATGGGTGCATTTTCTGTTTTTGCTTATTTCAGAATGTTGCAGTCTATTGTATAGAGTATGGTCCTCTTTTTTTTACTAAAGTAGACCATACTGAAAAATAAAACCATTGCTATTTAGTTTTTAAAACATGGGCAGTATAGTTTAAAGCAGCGGTTCTCAACCTGTGGGTCGCGACCCCTTTGGGGGTCGAACGACCCTTTCACAGGGGTCGCCTAAAACCATTGGAAAACACATATATAATTACAT
>NW_005366873.1:3926148-3933200 GCF_000412655.1 Myotis brandtii | reverse complement strand
CCTTTCACGGGGGTCGCCTAAGACCATCGGAAAACACATATATAATTACATATTGTTTTTGTGATTAATCACTGTGCTTTAATTATGTTCAATTTGTAACAATGAAATTGGGGGTCACCACAACATGAGGAACTGTATTAAAGGGTCGCGGCATTAGGAAGGTTGAGAACCACTGGTTTAAAGTGTATTCATCTGTAATATTGAGGGACAAAGAGAAGAAATGTGCAAAATGTTTTCAAAGACTTTGCCAAACTGCAAAAAGTTGAATTGTGCTTATTGTGATATGCTTTATATTTACATAGTCTTGTTTCTTTTCCTAAGTTCCCATAAATACTTTATTTGAACAGTGAAGGGAATTTTGAAAAATTTGGACTAAATTGAAAACTTTTTAGTTATTGCTGTGGTATAAGGTTACTATAATGTTTTTCCAGAAAAATTACATCTGTACTTAATTTATATAATTTCAGTAATGAATATTCTATTACTAAACCATATGAGGTCTATGATGATATCTTTCTCCAGAATGATTTTTGTTTCCTTCTGTCAGTACCTAGGGAATCACATTAATTCATTTATGTTTTAAGGGTTGAGATTTTTCTAATCCTTCAGGTGATTCAAAGGCAGGATGCAGACTAATTGTAGGACTGTTTTACTTCCAGTTCACCCTTAGTACTAGGGTGCAGCCCTGTGATCCCAGTTGATATTGATTACTAGATTTTTTCCCCCCATTGGATAAAACACAGGATTTTATTGTTAAATATCAATGTAAGAGTGAACATCGATTGGCTGCTTCTTGCATGCCTCCTATCATGGATCGAGCCTGCAACCCAGACATGTACTCTGACCGGGAATTGAACCAGCAACCTTTCAATGCACAGGTCAACCAGTTGAGCCACACTGGCCAGGGCTGAATACTGGATTTTGACTCTTGGCAGAAACATGCCTTAGCCTTTCAGCTGCATCTTCTAGTTAGGAAAGCACTCACAGGATATAATCCTCTCCAGTGTTTCTGCTTGTTTCTGGATTCCCAGCCATTTTCTGGCCTGGAAATTAGTATTATCTAACTAGCTCTCTGATTTTTGTTTTAGGAGTGTTTTGAGTTTTTCTGAGTGGTGGGAGAGTTTGCTTGAATTACCCACATAGTCTACCATTACTTGAAACAGAAGCAATTGTTAAGGAATTTTTTAAATAAGTTATAATAGACTGTCTTAGGCTATATGACCCATTTCTTTACATGAAAGCAGTCAGAGACATTTTCAGGATATAAGAGCTAGTCATTAGAACCTATATTTTCCTAATTCTTGGCCCAAAGCTCTTTCAATCACATTACTACGTTAATGGCAACAAATTAAGTATTCTAATTAACTGATTGTAATTGGGTTAAATTATCTCTCAAAAACAAGATGGTCTACAACATGTAATGAATTGTTCCGTTAATATTCATAGTAAATAATTTACCAATTGTTTTATATGAATAAAAGAGTCAGATTTCTGGTTCAGTAGGGACTAAACACAATTATTTCTTGCTTTTCATTCTTTAAAGTCTATTGAAATGACCAAATTGAACATAGAGGAGTGACCAGGGAGGAAAAAGAGCATGGAAAGGATACATACGGCATCTATAAAACATGATTGGGCTGATAGAAAAAGGAAAAAAAAAAGAATATTCTTCTTAGAATACCTTTGCCAAATGAAATTTAATGGAAAAATACTGCATAATATGAATGCATCCAAAGGCCAAAATAGTAATATGTAAGATAAGTGGAAGAAGTCGCCTATAATCAAATAAATAAAAATGCAAAATAAGTGAAAAAAAGTCATGGGCGATAGGACTAGAAGTTATAGAAAGAGGACAGAGGTAATACAATAAAAAAGACTAATTAAAATATAATTTTATAGTATTTTCCTGAACTTGACAAAAACCCAGATAATAAGGGTGAAATAGCTTACCAAGAAGAAATAATGAAAAAAGATACATTCTGGTAGAAGTGGTAAAAGTTAAATTTACTTAGTTGTTTTGAATGAGCAGTATATTGATATGATGTTATTAAAACCTCTTTGTCTAGTTTTAGTTTCCGGGTAATGCTGGCTACTTGTAATAAATTGGGAAGAGTTTCCTTCTCTTCAAGTTTTGGAACAGTTTGTATAAAATTGACATTATTACCTGACCAGCGTGGCTCAGTGGTTGAACATCAGCCTATGAACCAGGAGGTCACTGTTCGATTCCCAGGTTGTGGGCTCGATCCCCAGTGGGGGATGTCCGGGAGGCAGCCAATAGATGATTCACTGTCTTCATTGATGTTTCTCTCTCTCCTCTCTTCCTCTTTGAAATCAGTAAAATATATTTTTAAAAATTGGCATTGTTTCTTTGTTAATATTTGTAAAATTCATCAGTGAAGCCACCTTGACCAAGATTTTTCTTTGTAGGAATGTGTTTTTTAATTTTGATATCTTCAATAGATATAGGACTACTTAGATTATCACTTTCTTCTTGAGCAAACTTGATTATTTGTATCTGTTATGTCTAATAATATTATGTAACAATATGTCCATTTCATTAACTCACCACATTTAATAGGTATACATTGTTTTTAATAATCCCCTATTAATTTAATATCTATAGAATCTGTAGTAATGCCTCTTCCCTTATTCCTGATATTGGTAACTTATATATTCTCTCTTTTTTTCTTCTAATCAATTAGAGTTTAGATGTATATCAATTTTATCAATTGTCTCAAAGTGTTATTTTCTCTGATTTTTATTTCATTGATTTCTACTTTGACCTTTATTATTTCTTTTCATTGGCTTACTTTAAGTTTTATTCACTCTTTTTCTAGTTTTCTTTTTCTAGTTTCTTATGGTAGAAGCTTGAGGTCATTAAGACCTTTCTTTTCATATGGGCATTTAGTGGTATAAATTTCCCCAATGTTCTGCTTTAGCAACATCCCACAAATTCTGATATGTTGGGTTTTCCTTTTCTTTTTTTTCAAATTACTTTCTGATTTACCTTTCTGTTTCTTCTGTGATCTGTGGCTTATTTAGAAATGTGTTATTTAGTTCCCAGTACCTCAGTTTTTCAAAGGTCTTTCTGTTATTGATTTCTAATTTAATTTCATTGTTGTTGAGAGCATACTTTGCTTGACTTCAGCCATTTAAATTTATTGAGATTTAGTTTATGGCCAGTATATTGTCTATCTTGATTAGTAGTCCATGTGCAACTGAATGTTTATTTTACTTTTGTTGAATAGAATGACATAGATGAGACAGTTGGTGAAATTTTTTTCTTTACTTGTCTTTTTCCTCCTAATTTTTGTTAGTTACATTGTCAGGAGATGTCTTGTTATGCTTACTCATGTCTGTTTCTGTTTTAGTCTTAATGTTTATCCCATTCCTATTGCCATAGTTGTCCCAGTCACTTTTTGGTTAGCTGAAGTCAATCTTGTAGTAATTTTTTCAGAAATGTTTCATGAAAAATAGTTCCCTAGTTCTTATATGTTTGTAACCTTTATATTTGAAGAACATTATAGATGGATATAAAAATCTTTGAGTCCAATTTCTTTTCCTTGAGTAACTTAGTAGAACTAAGAGGTAGTTCTGGAATTGAATATCCTATATAATAAAAGCCTAATATGCTAAGTGTCCGGTCATCCAGTCGTCTGTTCAACCACTCAAAGCATAATATGCTAATGATATTGCTAAGGCTGCTCAACTGCTCGCTATGACGTGCACTGACCACCAGGGGACAGACAGTCAACCGGTCAACCAGTCGCTGTGACGTGCACTGACCACCAGGGGACAGACAGTCATCCGGTCAACCAGTCACTGTGACGTGCACTGACCACCAGGGGACAGACAGTCATCCGGTCAACCAGTCACTGTGACGTGCACTGACCACCAGGGGACAGACAGTCATCCGGTCAACCAGTCACTGTGACGTGCACTGACCACCAGGGGACAGACAGTCATCCGGTCAACCAGTCACTGTGACGTGCACTGACCACCAGGGGACAGACAGTCATCCGGTCAACCAGTCACTGTGACGTGCACTGACCACCAGGGGACAGACAGTCATCCGGTCAACCAGTCACTGTGACGTGCACTGACCACCAGGGGACAGACAGTCATCCGGTCAACCAGTCACTGTGACGTGCACTGACCACCAGGGGACAGACAGTCATCCGGTCAACCAGTCACTGTGACGTGCACTGACCACCAGGGGACAGACAGTCATCCGGTCAACCAGTCACTGTGACGTGCACTGACCACCAGGGGACAGATGCTCGGACTGGTAGGTTAGCTTGTTGCTGGGGTCTGGCCGATCGGGACCTCCCTGGCTGGCCAACTTCTGTGTCCCTCCCCTCCCCGATCGGGCACCCATGGGGTCCCTTGTCCTGGCCTGCGCCCTCTCACAACCTGGGACCCTTCGGGGGATGTTGAGCCGGTTTCAACCCAATCTCGCAGGCCAGGCTGAGGGACACCACTGGTGCACGAATTTGTGTACCGGGCCTCTAGTCTATATGTATAAAAGCCTAAGTGACCATTACGACCAGTTGCTATGACATGCACTGACCAACGCAGGAGCTTCCCCCTGGTGGTCAGTGCGCTCCCACAGCCGTCCTTCCTTGGCTGGCCAACTTCCCACGGTCCCTCTCCCCGGCCGGCTGGCCCCAATTGGCCCCGATTGGGACTGGGCGAGACGGCCCCTATTGCTGGACAGGCGGAGGAACCCCACCCATGCACAAATTCATGCACCAGGCCTCTAGTAAAAGAATATGAGGCCAGTTTAATTTTTTCCCCACTATAAGTGACTTAATCTTTCTGCCTTTTTACCCGAAGGATTATTTCTTTATTTCTGAAGTTCAAGAACGCTAATATATTTCTCACTGTTGATCTTTTAGGTTCCATTTCCCTGAGACACTGTGAGCAAGTTCAACATATAGGTTTAATTTTTATTTCAGTACTAGAGGCCTGATGCATGAAATTCATGCAAGGGTAGACCTTCATCTCCTGGTTGCTGGCACCGGCTTCCCTCTGACACCCGGGACCCGGGCTTCCCTCCAGCTGCCAGCAGGCACCCGGGATCTGGGCTTCCCTCACAGCCCTGGCTTCGTCCAGAAGGTGGTCTGGAAGGATGTCCAGTCTAATTAGCGTATTAAGGTTTTTTTATTATAGTTTCTTGAATTACATATTGACATATTTGGTTTGTGTTGTATGTTCTTCCATTGAAATTACATGTCTAAGTTTGCTTATTTTGAACAACCAACTAACTGGAACCGTTAAAGGAGAAAACTAAGAATAAATTCTTGCCCAGTTTTAGAAAGACAAAGATTGTTTATTACAAATTAGGCAGGGGAACCAAAATTAAAGGTGCTTGAAATATTATAGTTTTCTTCTTGTCCCTCTCATTGATGCTTAGTCATTGTGTTTTCTTAGGATATTATAGATGCAAGATACTTTGTTGTTCTGTGAGAGTATCAGGCAAGTTCTAGCCTAAGGACCTTAGTACTTATTGATCGCTCTGCTTAGAACTCTTTTCTCCTAAATACCCACATAATTTCCTTTGCTCTTTCAACAGATCAAATGGATATATAGGGCATGGTCATCAACAGCCCTTTTCTTGCTCTCAAATAGTCTAACAATATTTTGTTATTTAATATTTTATTCAAGTGTTTGCATCCCTATTGTTATTAGATAACAATCAAAGGAGGATGCAATTAAAGTATTAAAATGAATAGTCCTGGCAGAGAAAGCATAGGCAGTAGTGGATTATAAAATGTTCCAGTTAGTAGAACTAGGACTCGCTTCCTCTGACAAAGGGTAACGTCTCCATGTATCATCCTTTCTCTTGGCTGTCTTAATTTTATATTTCTCTGTTGCCTCATAAGTAATTCTAAGGTATTTTAAGTGTAGTTGTCATTATTAATTTTGTAGTTAAAATGCTATATCACAGTAACACAAGTGCTTCACTTCTAGCACATTCTATGTGGTCAAATTACAAGTAAAGGGCGTCCCAAAATTCACGCAAGAAGTAATTTTGATAGAAAACACAGGTTTATAATTTTTCCATTGATTTGTAGAGAGAGTGGAAGGGAGGGGAAGAGACAGAAACATCTATGTGAGAGAGACACATTGATTGGCTGCCTCCCACATGAGTCCCGGACAGGGCCAGGGATCAAGCCTACAACCAAGGTATTTGCCCTTGACCAGAATCCAAGGGACCCCGTCTGCAGGCCAATGCTCTATCCACTGAGCCAAACTGCTGGCTAGGGCTAGTATGAATACTCTTAAGAGTAGTCATCACTCCTTGATAGTAATCACTGCCATTTATTCCAGGCTGAGCAGTGCCAGGACCACTGACAGCTCATAGTGTGTGAAGAAGAGCAGAGGAAATGAGGGGGCAATTCGTTGCTATTAAGTCAGAGAGTACTTAAAAACAGATTGTAGTTTCTCTGATTTAATCACTAGTTTACCCTATTGAATAAAAAGTATATTCTCTTTTATGTAAATACTAGAGGCCTGGTGCACGAATTCATGCACCAGTGGGGTCCCTTGGCCTGGTCTGCAAGATCTGACCAAAACTGGCTCTGCGACATCCCCCTTGGGGTCCTAGATTGCGATAGGGCACAGGCCAGACCATGGGAACCCACCAGTGCACGATCAGGGCCGGGGAGGGACCGTGAGAGGGCTCCAGGGCATGCCCGGCCTGTCTCACTGAGTCCCGATCAGCCGGACCCCAGCAGCAAGCTAACCTACCAGTCCGAGCATTTGCCCCCTGGTGGTTGGCACACGTCATAGCGAGCAGTTGAGCAGCCTTAGCATATCATTAGCATATTACGCTTTGATTGGTTGAATGGACGACCAGACACTTAGCATATAGGCTTTTTAAATTTTTATTTATTTATTTTTTAAATTAAATCTTTATTCAGATTAGTACATTTGTTCCTCTTTTTTCCCCCCATAACTCCCCTCCACCCAGTTCCCACCCTACCCTCCACCCTTACTCCCCACCCACTGTCCTCATCCATAGGTGCACGATTTTTATCCAGTCTCTT
>NW_005366873.1:3901000-3924472 GCF_000412655.1 Myotis brandtii | reverse complement strand
CTTTTCTCTTTCCTTCTAGTTGTAGAATTTCCACTCAGCCAGCCTTCCTGTGGTTCTGGGTGATGTCCGTTCCGTCTTTTAGTTGTATTTTTGAAGTGGTTGTGCGAGGCAGCAAACTCCGGTGTTTACCTATGCCGCCATCTTGGTTTCTCCTAGGCTTTTTTTATATAAGATTTTCTTATTCAAGAATCAGTTATGAACTAAAGAAAATATTAAACTTCATTATAATAGTCATTTGGTTTCAAACGATGAACCTGATCATCTTAAAGCCTTCTGAGATCTCTGGTGCTTTTATGAAATTGGGGGTGGGAAAAGGTTGTATCTGAAGTAGGAAAATATATTTTACTTTCTATTTCTTCTCAAAATGAGATAGAAATATGCAACAAGACTTTGCCTTCAAGGCCGGAGCACAGAACAATTCACAGAGGTCTTTTTGTTGCACTGGGCTCTGAAGAAATATTACAGTAATTATGGTTTTATCAACAAGTAGAGTTTTAGTAGTTAGGTTTTAGATCAGGGGTGGGCAAACTTTTTGACTCGAGGGCCACAATGGGTTCTTAAACTGGACCAGAGGGCCGGAACAAAAGCATGGATGGAGTGTTTGTGTGAACTAATATAAATTCAAAGTAAACATCATTACATAAAAGGGTACGGTCTTTTTTTTTTTTAGTTTTATTCATTTCAAAACCGGCCCGCGGCCGTAGTTTGCCCACGGCTGTTTTAGATAATTACAGTGCAGTTTGCATATAACAACTTTATTAGTTTTCTTTTTAATAGTGGCATTCTTTTGGGTTTTTGGCATTTAAGAAATTTTGTATTGCTTGCTTTTCAGTATGCTTTCAGGTTTTCAGATTAATGTTGAAAAAAAATTGTATCTTTGATATTATTTCGTTGTTAGAATTGTGTCTTTTCCACTGATATTTTGCTACTTTGTTAAAATAAGATTAAGGCTATTTAAGTTAGAGTCTTACTCAAAAATTATACTGATTTAACTTAAAGATGCTGATTATATTTGCTGGAATTGAAAGCATTTAATTTTAATTCATAACCATTTGATGTTGCCATATTTTAAAATCTGACAGCATAAGAAAGCCAGCTGTGAAAGTAGAGCACAAGAACAACTTACTGTCAAAGTTAAGCACCTAAAATCTAAATGCCAGTGATTGGCAGAGATCAGCCTACATTTATACACAGAATCTCAGCAACATTGACTTAGTCGCAGTGGCTCAACACTAAAGCAAGCTATGGCTTGATTTCTAGGTTGCAGTTTAGTTTGTGGTTTACCGCTCATTGAAAGAGGTTAGAGGTTGAAACCACTGTAGGCGGTGAATCACACAGTAAGTGCCAGACTTCTGATGTCAGTTGTTTTCTGGTATAAGAGAGTTTTGATATTTCATCCTTAATTTTTTTTCACCTCTTTTGTTTTTCTGAGAGTAATAGATTTTGGCAAAATGTGGATGACTCTTTGAACATGCCATGTTCTTAAGAAAGTGGTAACGCCTTTGCAAATGTGAATTTCTTCATCAGAATAGCATATTCTCATACATCACATTTTTAAAAGTTCAGGTTCTTCTACCATACACACACAGTGAAAAAGAAAATGTTTAGGAATATTGAAGGTACTATTTTTGTTTAACCATGATTTTTGGTATTATGTAATGTTATATGGCAATTTCACCATCATTTTCATTTTGTAATTTTTAAATTCTAGAAACCTATTCTGATTTTGAAAGTGAGAAACTTAAGTTATTTTCCTTTGGAAGAGAAGTTTTAGGAATCTGGTTCTGTTTACTGGGCTTTTGAGTTGATAAGCATTTACTTTTAGGTTTCATTGAAAAATGTTAAAAAATGGTTAAAATGTTGTATTTGTCTACTATTTTATTATAAACAGTGATTGAACGAGACATATCAGTTCATGGAAGAAAATTGTAGGGGCTTTTTACTATTAATAAGCCCTTTCCTTGTCTGACAGATTTCAAAGACCCCTTAATGAATGCTCCAGCCATCTTTAATAATAAAAGCATAATATGGGAATTAGACTGGATAGCCAAACGACCTTCCAGACGAAGCCAGGGCTGTGAGGTGCCAGAGGGAAACCGGTGCTGGCAGCTGGGGGAAGGAAGGCTACTCTTGCACGAATTTCATGCATGGAGCCTCTAGTTATAGTGGAACAGCTTTCTTCCATAGGGAAAGCAGTGGTATAAGGGAGAGAAAGGATTGGCCTTATTTATTCCAGTTTTTTTTTTTTTTAAGGTTTACTGCCTCTTTAATCTTCAACTTCATACAGCAAATTAAAATTTGAGATTTTGAAGTTATTCATAGTCAGACATTATCACTGCTACTAGGAAATTTCCTACCTTTACCAGGCTTGCTGTAGCTATAGTGGCCATGGGCATTACATAGGCTTGTTTTTATTTCTCCCTCCAGACACATCTCAGCAATGTCATCAGAAAGGCACTAGTGAAGCATCCTTAGTTAATTTAGAAAGCATTTTATAGACAAAATTAAGTTGTCTTTGCTAAGTGGTAGTTTTTATTGTTGCTTTTGTATTCAGTTTTCTGCTTATTGGAATCTTAATTAAACAGAACCAATGAACTCTTTTTAAAAAAATATGTTTTTATTGATTTTGGAGAGAGAGAAAGGGAGAGGGAAAGATAGAAATATTGATGTGTGAGAGGAACATCGATTGGCTGCCTCCTGCACACCTCCCACTGGGGATGGAGCCCACAGCCCTGTCATGTGCCCTGACCGGGAATCAAACCGGTGACCTCTTGGTGCTTGGGTCAATGCTCATTCTAATGAGCCACACCAGCTGGGCAGAACTAGTGAACTCTTGACCCAGTTTCTAAACACCATAGTAAGAAAGTAATATAAATGAGCATAGCATATTTCTGGAATAGTTCAAATTGCGGGAACTGAAGTGGTTGCTATTAAAAAAAAACTTAGCAAATTTTGCATTATATTTGTCTAAACTTATGGCATAGAATTGTTATAAGGCCCCCTCCTAGGGTTTCAAGGCTAAACATATGCTATAGACTAATAAATCTTCTGTAGGTATTTCAGTAAAGTTGCATCTAAGAGAGAACGTTATTCATGCAACTTTAAAAAAAAAAAGATGAAAAAGAGATAGACAAACATCAGAAGATTGCTGAAAGTTGGAAGGCATCCAAACATTTGTCTCCCAAAAAGTTGTGTCACACAAGACAACTACTTCTGTTATTCCTAATGATGGTAATACTGTTTAATTTAAAATCAGAACCTCTATTTGATGTTCAAACCCTGGCAGTTTAAAAATGTTATAGCAACCGTTAATAATTTGAAGTCAGGAAAGAAATTAACCAGTCATGTTAAAGAAACACTAAATTCTCATCACTGTTTTTTGTTTGTTTTATAAAAATGTGCATATTTTCTAGAGTATATTGTTTGGGAAATTAAATTTAATTTAAACCTTTTATGATAGCAGATGTCCTATTCATTCATGTAGCTTACCTGTAGCTTGCCATATACTAGTATGTAGTCTTGGCAATAAAACTAGAAAATGCCTGTTTTCTGCTCTGCTTTTTTAAATGTATTCAATAGTGGCTGATTTGTGCTCAATCCTAGTGTATACTTAGATAATAGAGACTATAACTTTCACTTTGGTTTATAGTTTTTAAAAATATATTTTTGAGGAATTTTTTACTATCAGGTCAACTTTTCAGAGAATTTTTAGAATGTTTATATTAAAACTCATGGAAAATATTGAACCTTTCTTATCTCAGAATAATTGTGCATTGTATATTTTAAATAATACCATTAGAAATTTGAAAGTTTTTTCTTCAAAATTAAATGTTCATTTTTATATATAATCACTTGTTCCATGTTGGCTCATCATCACATAGATACAAATGGGGTAACTATTATAAATTTCAAATGTACACTGCTTGATGTTATTCGATTAGGCCTTATCTAAAGGTTAATTTATTATTAAAGTATGCCAATACTTTCTAATAATTTATTTTTATAATTGACTTGTAGTGTATTTCATTATTTCTCTAAGACAAGTGGCTTCAACATCATCCTAATTGGTGAAGTATAGTGTGTTGTTCCTTGGTACTTAAAGTTAAGGATCTTGCTGAAATAGTGCTTTACAGTAATTCATAAATATCTGGTTGATAGCCTAGGACAGTGAGAGGCTCATCGTATATTTTTTTAAGTTCTCTTTTTGTGTGTATTCATAGGAAACCTGTCCAGTTTAAGTCGTCTTGGTCTGAGATATAACAGACTGTCAGCAATACCCAGATCACTGGCAAAATGCAGTGCACTTGAAGAATTAAATTTAGAGAACAATAACATTTCTACTTTACCAGAGGTAAGTAGAAATAAGCCTGCAAGATAATAAAGGAGAAACTAGTAAGTTTTTACAGCTGTTTAAATAATTTGATGATTGAGATTGCCTAAAAAGGAGTATGCTGTGGATATATAGCCACCACTAAGATAATTCCAAAGAAGAAAGAATAGGTATGATTAAAGGAACATATTAAAATTTTTTTTTGATGTGCAGAAAGGAGAAACCAAAGTGGTAAGTTGGTGTGCTACATTCCCCTTTAGCACCTAATTCTTTTTCATGTCATTTGAAACTAGCAATAAAAGCTTTAATAAAGGAAAAGTTGTATGGCTGGTTTTAAAACTCACTACCCCACCCAATTCAGTTATAAAAAAAAAAGGTACTGAAGAAAGATGATAAATGAAAAGAATGAACTATATAGTATATACTATTTATTATCAAGATAATATTGGCTATAACACACCTGTGACCCAAGTTATTACACTGCTTATGCAATAATATTAAAGCCTACTTTGCATCTATCAGTCACCAAAATGTGTTATTTTTTTTAACATATTAGTTTTAATTTGGGTTTGGTTGGTTGTATTAGAAAAATATTTTCACTTATTTTACTCAGATTAATTGGGGAAGATACTTTAAAAAAAATTCTTTTCAACTTTATTATTTTTTTACTCTTGCATTTCCTTCTTTTGCTACGTACTGTTTTAGCATACCCAACAACTTGTGTGTTTGCTTATGGTTATTCAGCATAAATTATAGTATTCTAACATAAAAGAATGGCATTGTGGACTAATGGATTGAGTGAGCTTTTGCAAAGTCTTTTTTTCTTAACAATTAAAAATATCAAATATAAGTGGCCCTATTATGTTTTGACTATTGCTAGTTTTTCTGTGGTGTTTGTGTATGTATATTTGAATTAAGCATAAAGATGCTTTGGATGAATGTTTTTCAGATTTATGCTTTGATTTTGAAAGAAGAGTTTGAGTAAATAAAGCTATAAGTTTGTAGCAATTAGTTTACGTGATAAATATATTCAATTTATTTGTTTCTTAAGGATACAGAAATAAAATAGCACCTATTAATTTAGCTCCTGTTAATCTGGGTATTTGGGATTTCAGAAAGTGTCTTGATCAGAGTACTGAAATGAGTTTCCCAAGATTGTAGTTTCTAGGCTGGACCGGTTCCTCACCTGTGGCAAAGTATCATTGTTAGCAGCAGTTTAAGTGGGATAAGGAATAGAATCCACAGATTGTAGATAGAGCTCTGACAACTAGACTGTCTGGATTTTTGTGTTTCTGTGATAGTGGTAATTTAAAATGATCATAATGGGTGAGGTTCTCCAATGTCATCATCCCCTTTTCTAAAAGTGATTCATATCCATAATAAGACAAATCATTAACACATTAATTAGACCTTGTTGGGATGCTTTTAGGGTGTGATTTGTGAGTTTAAGTAAGATTGACTGCTTTTACCACTTCACTGTGCCTAAATATAAGGACTGGGTATATATCAAATTACACAGTGAGAAATTTAAAAATTTATATATTAGTCATACTGTCAGTGAAGGGAAACTAATAATTATTGGGTTCCTCTTAGGATACAGAGATTGTGAAAAGTACTTTCATAAATAATATTTTGTGAGTGAAAAAAGCAATGATTTATTTTTGATAGAATTATAAAGAGGACAGCTCTCTTCTGTCTGGCTGTGGAAGAAGGGCTGGCTGTGTGTGTGTGTTTAAACTTGCATATTTTCAGATGGAGAAGCTATGAGAGTTTTGATTGTCATTGTCCAAATATGGGAAAGCATTAAATCTTATTTAAATATAGTATATGTGCTTTGTAAGAGCATATTTCTCATGCAAATATCTAATTACTTGTGTGTATTATAAATACAATGAGGAAGACAAAATCTAGACATTCAAGCTGGGGTAGGCAAGAAAATCAGGAAAGTGGTTTCTCGTTGGGGCTTTCATATTGCTAAAATCAGAACTGACAAAATGATTATATACTTTGCCATTTGAAGACTGAAAATGGACTAGTTTTAATGTAGACATAGGAAAAGGAACTTAATGCTTAAGGAATAATGCTAGGAGCTCTGAATATATTAACCCATTCAAATCTCCATTATAATCCTAATTATTGGGATATTCTTATAAAATAGGTGGGGAAATAAGACTTAAGAGAAGTTATGTGTCTGGACAAATTTGTTACATATTTTTCTGGGAATTCGGTGAGATATATATTTATTATTTAATTAATTCACTTAAGGTCACAAAACTGGTAAGTGATTATCTAAGATGGGAACTTAGATGTGTCAGACTCTAAAGCAATGATAACACAAAAGCTTCACCATGTGATCTAAGAATGAAAGGTTTGAGAGCTGCCTTCTTGCTTCCCCTTTTCAAATATCCTCAGGTATGAACATTTTAAAATAGAAGAATCTCAATTCAGTAAAGTAATTAGCTTAAGAATAACATTTTTGCCATGAGACTCAATAAAACTTTATTTTCAATAAAGTATAATATAGACATTTTTCCTGAATTGACTGCTATACAAAACTCTCTCACCACTCTTATCTGTACTCTTCCTTTTATCTGTGTACACCAGTAGACAAATGTTGAGTAGCTTCTTAACGTTCAGTATAAAGAACAAGTTTCAGTTCACCATATAATTACACCCTTAATTACATAGTTATTTCATTCCTTCAGCTAGCCATGCAAATAAACTCCCACCTCAAGTGCTGAGTCTTCAGTTTCCTCATGGTAGACAGCTAACATTTGAACATTATTTAAAGCACACATACACATGCACATTTCACACTGCTTGTTTTATCCCTGCTTGGGCTTTTATTTCAGTGTTTTCTTTTACTTCTCTAAATATTTAAATTATTGTTTCTTCCTTTAAAATTTATGTCACTCTCAGTCTCCTTACTGCTTTTCCAGTTTTTCCAGTATTTCTCATCTTTCAGTTTAGGTAGAGAAGGGACTTAAAATTTAAGTACTTACTACATGCTAGATATTGTAAAATTATATATGTATTTTATTTCTTTAAAAAGTCTTTTACTACAACCTATAAAATAAGGCATCATCATTTGCAAATGACTAAAACTAAGGTTCAGAGAAATAACTTGCCCAAATCACAAGCTCCTAAAGCAGTGATGGCGAACCTTTTGAGCTCGGCGTGTCAGCATTTTGAAAAACCCAAACTTAACTCTGGTGCTGTGTCACATATAGAAATTTTTTGATATTTGCAACCATAGTAAAACAAAGACTTATATTTGTGATATTTATTTTATATATTTAAATGCCATTTAACAAAGAAAAATCAACCCAAAAAATGAGTTCGTGCCATAGGTTTGCCATCACTGTCCTAAAGGATAGAGTCAGGATTCAAAAGTGTTTTATAGCCTATACCAGTGTTTCTCAGCATTAATGAGCATACAGATCACCTGAGAATCTTAGGATTCATATGATTCTGCAGGAGCAAGCTATAGGACTCTGCATTTCTAACAAGCTCCCAGGGAATGCTGATTTGCTTTTCCTTGAACCAGACTTTGAATAGCAAGAGCCTATCTATCTATCTACACTAATAAAAGAGAAACATGCAAATTGGTGTCACTCTGCTATGCCCACCAACCAATCAGAGCGACTATGCAAATTAACCCAACGAAGATGGCGGTTAATTTGCAGCAGACTGAACACTGAAGACTGAAGACTGAAGAGGCGGAGAAGCCAAGCCTCGCTGCAGCCACAGCGGAAAAGCCAAGCCTCGCTGCGGCTGGACCAAAGGCCTGGGTCCTGGGTGCCAGAGGAAAACCGGTGCCAGCAGCCAGGGGAAGGAAGGTCTATTGCACGAATCTTAGTGCAACAGGCTTCTAGTATATATATAAAAGTCTAATATGCTAATTGTCCCTCCAACCATTTGACCGGTTGCTATGATGTGCACTGACCATCAGGGGGCAGACCCTCTGACCGGTAGGTTAGCTTGCTGCTTGGGTCTGGCCGGGGACTGGGGGCTGGACACACCCTGGAGCCCTCCCGCGGTCCCTCCCTGGCCCCGATTGTGCACTGGTGGGGTCCCTCGGCCTGGCCTGCACCCTCTCGCAATCCAGGACCCCTCGGGGGATGTCAGAGAGCCAGTTTTGGCCCAGTCCTAGCAGGCCTGGCCAAGGGATCCCACCAATGCACGAATCCATGCACTGGGCCTCTAGTTCTATATCTGTTATTGATTATATATAGTTATGTATTATTTTCTTTTACCTGAGTGATTTATTTCTCTAAATAGGTTTTAGTCTTCTTAATAGCAGAAATTCTTTTGTAATACTTAAACATCTAGCACTGTGGTTACCTGGTAGAAGGCTGAAGTAGGGGGATAATGGGATTATGTACTTAATAAATACTTACTTGATAGGTGCAAATTCCCTCAGAAATTTTACCATATGGAGAAGCAGTGTATTATATAATATTAGAAAGTATAACCATCTTCTGAATTTAATATTCCTAAAAGGAACCATTAAATTACGAAATAACTGCTTAGTCTGTGCCAGGCATTATGTTAATCTTAATAATATAGAGATGGGTACTTAACTAAGACCTGGAAAGGATCGATCTCACAGCAAATGGTAGGACTGGGACTGGCTGATACAGAAGTTTCTGTTCTCTAGAGGTCTCAAACTGGCCACTCATGAAGCACCTCTTCCCCACATACGTATTTTCTTTATCGAGTGATTTAAATACATTGAGCCAAAGACTAAAAAACAGATTTCCTATAAGTAAATAAATTTGCTGTTTCTTGTAAAATCTGAAAACCTGACTCTATTCGTTCCATATTTCTGCAAGGAACAATTAGCTAAAATTGAGTAGTGACTGTCACTGTCCACGAGGCATCACGAAACACACCAACTAGTCTCTGTCATTTCTTTCCTGTAAGACCTTTAAGTCTTTTTACAGTTCTAATTCTTATATTTTATTTCATTATTTTACAGAGCCTTTTGTCAAGTCTTGTGAAACTGAATAGTTTGACCTTAGCTAGAAATTGCTTCCAGTTATATCCAGTTGGTGGTCCATCTCAGTTTTCTACCATTTATTCCCTCAACATGGAACACAATCGGATCAATAAAATTCCATTCGGAATTTTCTCCAGAGCAAAAGTATTAAGTAAGCTGAATATGAAGGTAAGCTTCTGTTTGTTATAGGGAAAAAAGCTACATGACTAGCATGTCTACTAATATTTGTTTTCTCTATCAGTGTAGGGAATGGGTATTTGCTTCTTGTTGATGGGGTCTAAACTGATAAGGATATTTCAGAGCAATTTGTATTAGATAACAAATATCTTAGGACCATGCATACCCTTAGCAGTTTGTCCTAAAGAAGTACCTATCAAGTGTTCATAAAAGTATAATTGTAGGCATATTTATTGCAGAGCTTTCTACTTAATTGGTACCAACTTATTATAATAATATTTGATTTCATTTTTTAAAATTATTATAGGCATACTTCATTTTATTGCACTTTGCTTCATTACACTTATCAGATACTGTGTTTTTTGACAAATTGAAAGTTTGTGGCAACCCTGCATCAAGCAAGTCTGTCCATGCCATTTTTCCAACAGCATTTGCTTACTTCATGTCTTTGTGTCACATTTTGGTAATTCTCGCAATATTTCAAACTTTTAAATTATATTTGTTATGGTAATCTGTGATGAGTAATCTTTGTTGTTACTGTTGTCATTGTTTTGGGGTGCCACAAATCGCACTCATAAGACGGCAAACTTAATTGATAAATGCTGTGTGTGTGTTCTGACTGCTCCACTAACCTGTCATTCCCTCATCTCTTTCCCACTCCCTATTTCCTAAGACACAACAATATTGAAATTAGGCCATTTAATAACCCTACAGCGGCCTCTAAGTGTTCAGGTGAAATGAAGAGTTGCATGTCTCTCACTTTAAAATGAAAAACTAGAAATGAATAAACCTAGTGAGGAAGGCATGTTGAAAGCTGAGATAAGCTGAAAGTTAGGCTTCTTGTGCCAGTTGAGTTGTGACTACAAAGGAAAAGTTCTTGAAGGAAATTAAAGGTGCTACTCCAGTGAAAACATGAATGTTAAGAAAACAAAACAGCCTTATTGCTGAAATGGAGAAAGTTTCAGTGGTCTGGATAGAAGATCAAACCACCCACAACATTCCCTTAAGCTAAAGCCATATTCAGAGCAAGACCCTAACTCTTCAATTCTTTTTTTTTAAAATATATTTTATTGATTTTTTTACAGAGAGGAAGAGAGAGGTATAGAGAGTTAGAAACATCGATGAGAGAGGAACATTGATCAGCTGCCTCCTGCACACTCCCTACTGGGGATGTGCCCGCAACCAAGGTACATGCCCTTGGCCGGAATCGAAGCCGGGACCTTTCAGTCCGCAGGCCAACGCTCTATCCACTGAGCCAAACCGGTTAGGGCAACTCTTCAATTCTTTGAAGGCTGAGAGAGGTAGTAGGGAGGCTGTAGAAATATCTATATAATAAAGGCCTAAGCAACCATTAGGGCTGAATGACCAGAACGACCTGTCGCTGTGATGCGCACTGACCACCAGGGGGCAGACAATCAACGCAGGAGCTGCCTCCTGGTGGTTAGTGCGATCCCACAGTGGGTGCGCCGCTCAGGCAGAAGCCGGCCTCACAGCTGGCGAGTGCAGTGGTGGTGGTGGGAGCCTCTCCTGCCTCCTTGGCAGTGCTAAGGAGCAGCGAGCCGATGGGTAAGGAGCAGCGAGCAGGCAGGTGGTAAGGAGTAAGGGCTCCCAGACTGTGAGAGGGCACAGGCTGAGCTGAGGACACCCCCCCTACCTGCCTCAGTGCATGAATTTTGTGCACTAGGCCTCTAGTCCTTTTTGAAAGGAAGAGTTCATTGATGTGCAAACTTCATTGCTCTTATTTAAAGATATTGCCACAGCCACACCAAGCTTCAGCAGCCATCACCCTTACCATCAGCATTTAGCTAAGACCTTCTACCAGCAAAAAGACTATATCACTTGCTGAAGACCCAAATTTTGCTTAGCATTTTTTAGTAGTAAAGTATTTTTAAATTAAGGTATGTACATTGTTTTATAGACATAGTGCTATTGCACACTTAATAGACTACAGTATAGTTTTGTTGTACACTGGGAAACAAAAAAGATACATGTGACTCACTAAAGCGTTACTTGCTTTATTGTGGTGGTCTGGAACCAAACCCTCAATATCTCTCAGGTATGTCTCTATCTTTAATAGAATACTATGAAGCCATTAAAAATAATACTCTAGTTTAATAGTAAATACCAGTTGAAGCATTCTCAATTTATTAAGTACAAAAAGTTAAAGCATGCAGGACTTTCCACACATATATTTTTAAAAGCTGTTTTTAATGTGCTTAATTATATATGAAATAGTTATAGATTTATATACATGTATATATTAGCCAGTATAGATAACAAATACAATGTTTATCTTTGAATATCAGAATTATTTATGGGCATCTTTAGTTTCTTTTTGCTTATCTATATTCTCCACAGTGAATGAGTTTTACATTTGTAATAAGGAAAAAAGTTTATTACAAAAGGAGGAAAGAAATGAAAAATGATTTGTTCAGTGATTAAATTTGTAGTGAACAAACTTTAGGACCAGAGGAGACAAATAAATTGGCCACATAACTAATTCATGGCTGAGGTAGGAATTCAGGGAACCTATATTTCAAGCTTCAGTTATAGTGTTCTTTCTGTTGTGTCATAATACATCCTTTTGTCTTTGATGAACCATTTCAACATAAATGTGGTTCTTTCAACTACAGTCTCAATTCTGTCTATACTTGTTCATACATATATGTATTTTTATGATAATTCTTTAGAAGTATATAATAAATGAACTAGTAGAAATTCAAAATAATCTTACAGTCTTAAGCAGGTGTAAAAGTTATTGTTATCCAGTCTGGTTATATGAGAGTTAGCAGTGGTAATGGCTTTAATCTGATGTTCAGTTTGTAATAAGAGGTTTAGAACACAACAGTCCAGGTAGGTGTTCATTAGTTTTTGCATTTGATTATGCATTTTTATGTATATGACGTTAATGTAATATGTTAGCTTGGAAAAGCCTGTTTTCAGTGAAATAATAAAACTTTGCATAGAGCTTTGTCCTAATTTTCCTTCAAAATTATAACATGTTTAGCAAAAGTTTTTCTTGAAAGAAGTCAAATAAAACCTGACATTTTCTTGCTTATATTAGCACAGTAGTAAGTTTTTTAAATGAAAATGTTTTATCATTCTATTAACTATCAGTAGTTTGGGCATCAATAGGTCGTAAGTTTAAATGTTATAATTAATAGGTAATAAGTTAAAATATTATAATAAAAGAAAAACTTGGTTTTCAAATGAATGTTTACTACTTGGGATTTCTCTTATGGATAGTTTTGTGTAAAATAATCATTGTATATTGCAAAAAAATATTTTTTAAAATACAGATGAACAAAAAGGACATAAAATGATCCACCAATGAGAGGTAGGATCTCTGGTAACATATTGGCATATATCATTGATACCCAACTGGGACAGGGTAGAGAGAGCGGACTGATGGTCTGCTCTCAATATCAATACCCCCAACACACGACAGTGTGGTAAGAGTTGTTATTGATAGAAATGTGTTTCATAAATGAATATGAGGAAGCAAAAAAAAAAATAGTGAATCATTGACATATATTTCACTTATTTTCTGTGTATAGCTACATCTAATTTTTAAAATTAGCATCATACTATTTCATCACTTGTTTTTATTCAGAGATAAATATTTTTTTGTCATCTTTTCTTTTGGACTTTTTAAGTAAAATTGTGGATACTTAATATTTAATGATTTAATTTGCTGTCTTATTAAGACTTTTTCCCTCTCGTACTTTATTGCTCAGCATTTCTAGAATTGCTGAGGTTATCTGGTTTCCTTGTAGGCCCTAATTAGATGTTTATTCTTTCATTGTGTTCATGAGCATCCACATTTTATTCAGTGATTTCTGTACATTATTGTAAAATGGGGAAAACATCGTATTTATCACTGGGACCATTGAAATCTTGTATTGGTTTATATGGCATATTTTTTTCTATATCCAATACAGATAATCACATAGGGAACAAACTTCCAATTTTACCTCAAAACAAAAACTTAACTACTGTATGAAAAAGTTTGAAGGCTTAGAGTTTTTGTTGCTTTTTGTTCTTTTTTTATTTGTTATCAAGAAAAGGGAATAAGTTTTCTGTTTAAGAATTCTCTTTCCATCAGGTAGTATATGGAACTTTGTTTTTATGGTTATACTTTAGATGCTTCTTTTTGTCTTTGTTAGGACAATCAGTTGACATCACTTCCCTTGGATTTTGGAACTTGGACCAGTATGGTAGAATTGAATTTAGCCACTAATCAGCTCACAAAGATCCCTGAGGATGTGTCTGGTCTTGTTTCTCTTGAGGTGTGTATAAAAGAGCATTTAGAACTCCTTAGATCAGGGGTGGGCAAACTTTTTGACTCGAGGGCCACAATGGGTTCTTAAACTGGACCAGAGGGCCGGAACAAAAGCATGGATGGAGTGTTTGTGTGAACTAATATAAATTCAAAGTAAACATCATTACATAAAAGGGTACGGTCTTTTTTTTTTTAGTTTTATTCATTTCAAACGGGCCGTAGTTTGCCCACGGCTGCCTTAGATCCTTCTACAGTTATCTCACTTATAAAGTTTCCAATTAAAATAAGCAATTTCTATTTGAGTGAAGATCATAATTAGAAATGTTAGGCTCTCTTAAACATACAACCCCATTAGGATGATGAAGTGTTGACTTAATCTGGGTCAATGCTTCTGAATGACTCTTGCCCACTGAAAGTTGGTAGGTTTGAGTGCTATAAAAGTATCTTTGAAATAAAAGTTTTCTAAGAATTAGCATTTAAAAAGCATTTTTTTAGAACATTCCCCCCCTTAATTGTTTAAGAACTCTGCACCATTGTCTATCAAAATAATTATGGATTCCTCAGACTGGCATTTAGAACCCTTTATGCAATTCTGGCCTACTTTTCCATTCTAATTACCCACCTACTCTTTTATTTACTATTTAAATAGATTATTTTTTTTGTTGGAAATATCTGATATGCTATATGTGTTTTCCGATGGTCGCGACCCACAGGTTGAGAACCGCTGAAGTATTGTATAATGTTAAAAGCATGATCTTTGAAGCCAAACAGATCTGAGTACAATTTCACTTTTATCTCTCTGTATTTATGGATTTAAATTTCCCAAGCGTCAGTTTCCTTACCTATGAAATGGGGATAATATGTAGTATTTTTCTTGTAAGGTTGTAGTTGATACATTCAGTATAGTGCCCTGCAAATAGTAAACTCAGTAAATGATAATTGCTATTATGATTATTTTCTTGGTCTAATTGTATATGTTCATTTTATTGTGGATAGTATAACTTTGAAGAAAATACGTTTGCATAAAAAATTAACCAGAACCTTATGTAGATTTTTCCTTTTAGTTTCCTTTTCACTATCCCCATACCCAGTATTGTTTCCCTACATCCCTATTGTAACTTCTCTGAGAACAAGGACTACCTTCTTCAACCTTTTTTCCCCTCTTCAGTATATTGCTGGATATCTTGCAATGTAAATAAATATACCACAAATAATAACTGTGGTGGATAGATATAGGCAGTTTAGAAGTCAGTTGTTACCTTCCTTAAATGGTGGGTTGTAAGGGGTTTGAATTAATAACTGGTTTCCTATTAAACATTTGTAACTTATTTAGTATCAAAGTACCATTAACTATATGAATCTTGCTATAAGTAGTTAGTAATTGTATATATTTTTAAGTTAATAATTATATACATTTTCAATTTAAAGTTAAATTCTTTTGCTTACATTAGTTTAGACTTAATCAAATAAAATCTATTTTTCGAATAACTAAGGTGATTTTTTTTTAGAATAGTAAGTTAAGTATTTTCTGTGATTTATTTGAACATTGTTCTTAATACTCAGTGTTTAGAAAATTAGCATTGCTTAATAAATTTTAAGCCACACAGTGGTAATGTATAATTCCATTTTATGAGTTGCCAAATACTATCAATAATTGCTCCCTAGGTTCTGATATTGTCAAACAATCTTCTAAAGAAGCTTCCCCATGGTCTTGGAAACCTTAGGAAGTTAAGAGAGCTGGATCTAGAGGAGAACAAATTGGAATCCTTGCCAAATGAAATTGCTTATCTTAAGGATTTACAGGTAAAGCATTACTCTAATGATTTTATAGTTATATGATTAAAGCTTTTGGATGCATTCCAAATTGCTCATTTTTCTTAAGAATTTGATCTACTTCTTGGACCAGATAGATTTTCCTATTATAGCTTTAGAGCTGAGTTTTATGTTCATTTAACGTGTTTGCTTTTGTCTTCCTAACAAATGATATTTTTTGAAAGAAAAACTTATTAATTCTTGTCCTGTCCGATCTAATTTCTCTGTTTGTTTATGCTATTGGTTTAGTAGATATATAGTTCTAAATTTACATCAGTTGTTGGAAATATACATGTAACCATCTTTTCTTACATTGATCTTTCAGAAATTAGTCTTGACAAACAACCAGTTGACCACTCTTCCCAGGGGCATTGGTCACCTTACCAATCTCACACATCTAGGCCTTGGAGAGAACCTACTTACTCATCTTCCTGAGGAAATTGGTATGAAACCTTTGGATGCTTGACTCTGTACTAATAATTTGCTCTTTTAAGTAGTATTTCAGATAATTATGACAAATCTGTTTTTGTCAACTGAGGTTCCAGCAGGCTTAAGGTGTTTTTGTTTTTAGTTTTTGTTTTTTAATAAAGCACCAGTGGTTGGTTGGTTGGTTGGTTGGTTGGTTGGTTGGTTTTGGTTAGTTTTCTTGATAGGAGTAATATTGTGTTTGAGAAAGTTTTAGCATACTTATGTTCTAATAGATATAACCTTAATTTCAAAGAGTTACTTCATATTCTAAATTTAAAAATTACACAGGCTTGCTTTAAACTAGTAATGTCTTATGCCAAAAGAACATTTCCTTATGAGGCTTTAGAATTAATAATATTTGATATTAATATTTGAGAATACTTTAGAATTTTCTAAGTTTTTTTAATATCTATTAACATAACCATCTTGAATTTGAGGCAGTGCAAGTTGTAATCCCATTTTATGAAGAGAGTTGATTGAGGTCACAAAGTAGTTTTTAAATTAGTAATTTCATATATTATCTCTCCCATCTATATCATGCTGTTCCATAGGCACTATAGATTAGTCGTGAAGAATGGTTTTGAAGTAAAATAGACAACTCAAAATTTGGCTTTATGGCTTTGGATAAGGTAGGGGAACCCTAAGTTTCAAGTTTTCTGCTTGTAAAATAAGGATAATAATAGTAACTTCTCATAGCATTCTCTGAATATTAAATAAACTATTAAGTGTAAACAAATCTATTACTCGGTAGCCATTATTTTTATTCTTCTACATACCACTATCAAATATCACAAATTTTGAAGTTGAAAAATTGGCAACACATGAGGCAACTTTACACTTTTATTTCTAGTGTATTTATGCAGCTGGCCTCATGCAGTTGCTTGAAACATTTGCCTAGAAAGTATGAGTATCCCAAGTCTAAGAAAAAATTAAAAATATTATATAAATTGATTTTTGGCTTACTTTTAAACATGTGATGCCTGACTGGTGTGGCTCAGTGGTGGAGCATCAGCCTATGAACCAGGAGATCACAGTTTCATTCCCCTTCCGGGCACATGCCTAGGTTGCTGGCTCAGTCCCCAGTAGGGGCATGTAGGAGGCAGCCGATCAGTGATTCTCTCTAATCATTGGCCTGTCTCTCTCTCTCTCTCTCTCTCTCTCTCTCTCTCTCTCTCTCTCTCTCTTCCTCTTCCCCCCTCCCTCTTTTCCTCTCCCTCTCCCTCTTTTCCTCTCCCTTCCTCTCTGAAATTAATAAAAATATTAAAAAAATAAATATATGATGCCTTAGTGAAAGATTTATACCAACTAACAAAACTTTTCCACATGAGAAATTAATACGAGAGATTGTCACATTGTCTACAACAGAAAAATGATTACAGGCACTGACTATACAATAAACTTATCTCTGGAGTTAAAAACAAAACAAAACACAAAAACCTCTCCAACCTTGAAAACCAGCCAAAAAGGAAGGTTCTAATTTAACTGATATGGACAGTGTGACCTGGATATTGGCGTTTTCCACATTTCCCAGTTGATTTGAACATGCAGTAAAGCTTGAGACTCGCAGTTGTAGAGAGTTTTAAAATGAGAAGAAAGTAAGAGGAAATAGGTATTTCAGTACATGTAATGCTCAGGACAGCATCATGCCATTGAATTTATTTTAGTAGTAACTAATTTTTAAAAAAATAGTAATTGATTTTATTTTTTATTTTTAAACAGGTACACTGGAGAACCTAGAAGAACTGTATTTGAATGACAACCCCAACCTGCATAGCCTTCCCTTTGAGCTGGCTCTTTGCAGCAAGCTTTCAATCATGAGTATTGAGAACTGTCCACTCAGTCACCTTCCACCTCAGATTGTTGCTGGGGGTCCTTCTTTCATCATTCAGTTCTTAAAGATGCAGGGTCCATATCGTGCCATGGTCTGATACAAATCTGCTGGTCCCACACACTGTTCACAAATAGACTGCCATTAACGTTTCATATCTATATCTGTGTCTATTTATGTAGATATTGATATATTTGGCAGATTTATAAAGTCTGCATTATGTGTTTCTGCTAATAGAGGAATCATAGCCATTTAGATTTTTTTAAAAATTCTGTACAAAAGGCTTATATAAGTTTTCTTTGCTGAACTTGATGGATGTTTTCCTATTGTGTAATATGCCAGTTTGCTCAAGACATTTGTAAACAAATTATGAATTTATTAAATTTAAGGGGCAGAGGTAGTACAGTTAGATATACTTTCTCTTAGCAAAAATAATGGGCAAATAATTTTGTTGCAACTTTTCATACATATTTTCCCCTTACCAGTTGTCAGATCTTTATAATATTATAGGCCCTGATGGTAGAATTTTTTCTTTAACTTATTTTGAAATTTGAGATTTAAATTTTATATATTGTTTACAGTCAGAGTAAATCACTGGATTTTTTTGTTGTTATTGTTTTGATTTGCTCTGTTTTAATCAGTCAAATCTAGAGTTTATATCCTCTGCAAAGAATTTGCATCAGCTGGTTTAAATATAAAAGATATTTGCTTTTTTGAAACAACTGGCAAAGTGAAAAGATACAGTCAAAATTCTAGAATTCCTGTAATTGTGATTCTCAGATCAATTGTGAAGCAAAATATTTGAATTGAGTCTTTCGGTTGTGGGGGAGGAGGGTATTGAGACCTTTTCTAGTATAAATATCTTTTCTTAAGTTTGGGGGAACAGAAACTTGTAGCGCAAAGGAGTTTTCATTCCTGAAACTTGCAGGTCCACAAAAAATAACAAAAATTTGGCAAAAAAATATACATACACACACATTCTATATATGTATATACAATGCTATATAGATATGTATTTATTATATCATAAACTACAGTAGGTAACTTTAAGGATTTCTCCCTAGCCTTGTACAATGAAGATGAATGTTTTTCTTTGAACACTGCAATATATGTATGTTTCAAGGTTATTTAACAGTGTACTATGGTTTTATATCTTGACTTGCCTTGTACATCTTTCAGTTCTGGAATATCTGCGTCTAAGCACAATATCTTCACACTGTGCTCTATTGCTGCTGAACTAAATGCACTTTTCCCCACATGTGGGGCACTGGCTTCAAACAATTCAGTTCAGTACCATTGATTTTAATATTATCTTTCCTTTCCTGGTAGTTGTTAATATAGTTATGGAAAAGAGGCATATTGCATAGAAGCCATTGGTAGTTCAGTGGGAGGTCTGTAAGATGTGCCTGTGCTCTTTGATGTATTTTCTTTGCTTTACTGCTTTAATCTGGCAGTGTTGTAAATGCGTGCCCCTTATACAGTACTTTTACTTTTGATAGTGTCAGTCTAAGTCAGTTTAATTTTTGAAGAGACAGAGTAAGTGCATTCTAGGTATCATTCTAAAAAACACATCCCATATAAAGAATAACTATTATGTGTAATTACATATTGCTGCTTGGATTTCTTTTTTTATTTCCATTTAGATGGGCATTGTGTTTTAAAGAAAACCATTTTTGAATTAAGGCCATGATATTATGATAGAAATTTGGAGTGTTGTTTTGCTTTTCCTGGTGCTCAAAATCAGGACTAAGTTTGAGGTGGAACCTATATTCGTAATTGGCAAATTTTTAAGGAGCAACTAAGAAATGGAAGGCAGGTGAAGATATAAAACCCTAGAATGCTTCAATGTGCTGTAAAACTATTGTAGATGTCACTGGATTTTACCAAGTAATATCCTTTCTTCTTTTCCCCCCCATCTACTGTGGCTTTTCAATTAAAATTTTGTTTATAAAAGGAATTTGTTTATTACAGCTCTACCTAGAGCTTGTGTGTATGTGTGGTTTTTAAATATTTTATATCCGGGGTGCTTATGTATTATGATGGTGGAACTTGAACTTTAAAGGGAGTAGTAGCATCCTAATGTCTTTTTTTGGAAGTGGGGGGGGGGAGGGGGAGGTATTATTTCTTTACAACGAAAATAGATATTGTTTTTTAAGCATTTTGGTTACCCTACCTTCATTTACTAGTATATTGGTCTATAATAAATACAGAATGATCAAAATCTTACATGTACTGTAGAAGTGATGTTATAGACAAATCATATATAGCTGAGGAGTTATAAAATTTTTTAAGAATCATAAAACATATGTTCTGGATATGGCTTCCACATTGTAAGAGCCCATGAATTTCATTACTTCTAACAAAAAACTAAAGTGGACTCTAATTGGGATATCCTTGTGAAATCAAAATATTTAATATTTAAATAGAATGTAAGGGATATTGTTGACTACGTGTGAGCTAATACTTTTCCTGTATATCCAAAATTTTTCTTTTAAAGAAAGGATTTAGTCTTTTCATGAGGCTCAGTAAATTTAAAAAAAAAAAGTCATAGAATGTTACATTGCTCTAAACTTTGCTTTTTGTTGATATACAGGGTGGGGCAAAAGTAGGTTTACAGTTTGTATGAAAGATAATACAATAATTAATAAATAATAATACCAGAATAAAGTGTTTCATGTACTCACAGCTGTAAAGCTACTTTTGCCCCATCCTGTATAGTAGCAAAACAGCAACTGTCAAACAGTCCTTTTGTGGTAGTTTAATACTTTTAAAATTCCAAATGATTATTTCATACAGAAAGAAGTGGGGAGATGCTAACTAATTTATAAACTTGATAGATACAAATGAAAGCAGTAGAAAATAAAAACTCGTGAAGGAGAAAAAAACACAAAAATTTGTACTTATATTAAAAGGTGGGTGATGCCATTGGAATGAGTTCTAAAAATGTGATTACATATTTCTAATTTATCAAGTCTGAATCATTAAAAATGGACAAGCTGTTACACATCACAGTTTAGTCTTTCTGTGGTAACATTTTTTATAACTTTTACTTTTCATCTCAGTTATTGCTAAGCCATGTGTATTGAATCCAGATTTCAGCTTGCAGCATTTGTAATTGTTCATCAATAAGAATGAGTAGTGGTTTAAGTATATTAAATGGGACACTTTGAAATGGAAAGGGGGTGCTACCAATCATTATATTGGGCCAACAGCTGTACATCAGAACGGTCTCTGGAAAATCAGGATATGTGGTTACTCTTGCATGATTAAGATTAGATGAAACCAAATGTCACAATCCAAAAATAAGCAGAAGAGTAAATTCCTGAAATTTCCAAATTTAAAATGAATAACTTGTAAGGAAAGGTTTCCTTCTGCCTATACTAGAGGATAAGGTAGTATACCAAATATCTAAAACTTTTTTCTTGCTTTATTCTTTTGGTTATTTTAGCCATTGAGAGCCAATTGGGGCAATTGAAAAATGTGACAATATTTTAAGAATTTGAATCTGCAGAGTTGTGACATTGATTTGGAATATTCTTAGATTAATAAAGTATTATGAGAATGTTTAATAAAATAGATATCAATACTTTGTTATTGAATAGAATGTCTTCTAAACCTGTTAACACTAAGGAAACATTTGGTTTATTTTACACTTTGAAATATAAATGTTTTTTTGGGGGGGGATTTTTAACTTTTAAACTGAAGTTGTTATTAACCTTAAAGAACTTTATATATACTTAATTATCCTGCTAACATTATACATTCTAAACATAAACTTTTTAATGTAAATGCTTGTTAGTGTTAGGACTTTACCTTATCCAGATAGTAGTTTATCATGTTTCACATTGGGACTTTTCAAAGTTTGGTAGCAGAAAGAGTGTCCACTACTAAAGGTAGTACAGACAAGGCTGTCAGGTGCAGGTCTTGCAGGTTGTGCAGAATACATCACCACCCCTGTATGGGGGAATTTATTCACAGATTTGTATTTTATTATGGAAGTTTTTTAGCAAATGGCAATAAAGTGCCTTATTCTAACAAAATCAGTATATTATGTCAAATTTCTGAGAGATGGAAGTAAAGAGTCTTCAGAAAAGATCATTTCCCTCCCCCTCCTAAATTGCACAATGGTACTAGTGGGCTAATGGGAGATTCGTCTTCATGCAGATTATTAGGGCTCTAGCCTAACAATTCTATTAATAATTGAGTAATATTTCAGTGACATTATAAGCATTTAATATGTTACAGGTACTAGTAAAAATTATCTTACTTGGGAAACCTAATTAGAGTCTATAGGTGCTTTATCTGTGACCATTATTATTTATATTTCATAAGTCATCTAATTTACTGTTTATCATTACTGGTATTATTTATGTAGAGAATTTAACTTTCCACTGGTCTGATCAGGCTTAATCTACAAATAACATTCACATTTGTTGTCAATACCTTTTACTTTTTATGATTTTGTGGACATTACTCTTCAGTAAGTCTAGTTATCTAGCTATCACTTAAAACCTGGTGTCTGCCACTAAAGAAAATGTGTATGACTCAATTTATTTTAATATATGTTTTTAATAGAACAGTATACTAATGTATAATTTTTCCTCATTTAGTGATTTTCTTACCTCAAAACTCACTTTATCAGAGTTCAGTCTTATAATTGCTAGATAAGAATGTAACAAAGTATTTTGTATAATGAATAGTGTCCTTTGATTATATTTTAATTTGCATGTTATAACTTGTTTTTAATTAGCTACACGATAATTTGCAAAGCACACAGTTTATAAAGTGCAGAGAGAAAAACTCTACAAAAAACTCTACAAAAGTGATATCTAAAAACATTTAACAATTTTGACCTTTCTCCTATTAAAGAGGAAACTTCCGCTGATGTTTAACAGATTTTGTGCTGTGGTACATACTTAGCTATTTTGAATTACAAAGCTAAAAGGTGTAAATAGCCTTGAAAAAAATACATTTCTAACCTGAATTGAATTAATGATTATCTTGGCTAGATAGAAATTCTTTTACCTCTTTAGTCATTCTGTAGTAAGGTACTCAGTATAAATAATGTATTTGTAAATGTTTTGCCATTGAGACTTTTAAAGTTTTTCTAATTTTGCATGTAACTTAAGTTGCCCATGAAATCTGTGCAATGTCATTGAACCACAAAAATGTGGAACTAAGCAATGCAATATAATTATATTGTTTATATTTATTATTTACAACATTCAAAACTATGGTTTGTGTTCGTGTTTGTTTGTTTTTTTTTTAATCTTAGAGGAAGAGATGGGGAAAGAGAAACATCAATTGGTTGCCTCCCATACATGTCCTGACCAGGAATCGAACCTGCCATCTTTTGGTGTACAGGAATGATGCTCCAACCATCTGAGCCACACTGGCCAGGGCTCTTTTTTTTTTTTTTAACGGAATATATAAAGAATCCTATATAATAAAAGGCTAGTATGCAAATCAACCAAACAGCGTAATGACCAGTCGCTATGATGTGCACTGACCACCAGGGGGCAGACACTCAAGCAGGAGCTGCCCCCTGGTGGTCAGTGCGCTCCCACAGGGGG
>NW_005366873.1:3891400-3900391 GCF_000412655.1 Myotis brandtii | reverse complement strand
GTCCCTGGCATATGTCTTAGAGATTTCTATGCGGTACGCAATGTGTTAAAAAAGGAAGTTGTGATACTGACTAAACATTATTTGTATTTTTAAGTGTTCATAAGAACAAGAGCTATAAGGGTAAGGAGACCTTTCAAGTTGGAACTATTTAATTGGCTGAAGAAAACTTATCAGGGAAGGTAACATAATTAGTCCTTTGCACAACTTGATTAATTTTCATCTTTACTCTTAAGATTCTTTGATATGTCTTTTTTTTTTTAAGTTTGAGAAGAATGAGTTGAAGGGAATCAAAACTAGAGATCAAGCAGTCAGGTGGGGAGCCTGATGGAATAATCTAGGCAAGAGGTAACCATGGCTTTGATTGGGATTGTAGCAGTGGGGATGAAAAGAAAGACATTGAAGGGAGCCTTAGGAAGAGGTATTAGTGAGATTTCATGACTGATTGGAAAAGCTGAGTTAGAGAATCAAGGTTACTCCCAAAATTACGGCATAAACATCTGGATGTATGGAAGTTGGCAGCAGGACCAGGTTCTTTTAGTTTGGGTGTAAGGAGAGGATGTGTTCTGGTACCTGCAGGACATCAATTGGTGACGCCAAGTAAGCATTTGGATAGTTAAATCCAATGCTTAGAAGGTTAGGTTGGAAAACATGATCTAGCATATAAATTATAATTGAAGCAAGAATTTTCTAGGGAGAGCAGGTAGAATGGGAAAAGGATAGAATCCCCTAGGATGGAATCCTGATCAACACCAACATTTAACTTTTGGGTACTTAGGGAGGAGCCTGCAGAAATTGAGAAGTTGCTATAAAAGAAGTGGGAAGGAAATAAATATTTAGTAAATAGAACAGCCAATTTTATTGAGTTCAATTCTTCTAACTTCTCAGTATATTCTTCAGTATTTTACTTCCCACACTATTTTTTCTAGGATCTGCACTATACAAAATAATTGCCACTAACTAGCCACATGTGGCTTTTAAAATTTGGTTACACTTAATCACATCAAGTTCTCGGTAACCGTGGTTGGTTTCTATTACATTAGTATAGATACAGAATGTGTCTGTCATCACAGAAAAGCATGTTGGACAGTGATCCTAGTTTCTGGCCACTCTTCTCCACAATTAGTTTTCAGCCCTGAAAGAGAGAGAGATGACACATAAGTGTTCATTCAGGTTGGGCTGGTGTGCTATCTTATTTCCCTAAAGAATTGGGTGGAGGATGCCAGATAAGGATAGTTATGGGCAGGTCTTCATGGTCTTTCCAATAGACTTATATGATTGATTATATCCTTATTTGAGTCCCTTAAATCTTATCTCTAGAAATGTCACCTGTTTTTCTTTATGAAAAAAGTTATTGTTTGCTCCTTTCCATATTCTAATTATTTAATCAACTGATTTATGGTGGTCTTTCTCCCTTTTATTATTTAGCTTTATTTATAAATCTTTTGGAGTAGATTAGATTTGAGATAACTGGTCAAGTCTATACACTTATTTTTAACTCATCTTTGAATAGGACTAGCTTGACTGGTCTAACTGAAGAACTAGATTTCCATGGTTTTAGCCCTGCTAGCAAAAATCAGGCCTAGGAAGAAAATGTCTATATTTGGGAGGGTCATAATTCAAAATGTACACAAGAAAATTCTGACTCAAAAAGAATATAAAATATTAAATTTAAGTGACTAGATTATTGGCTCTTTAAAGATCTGTTAAGTGATCAGACTATCAGCTCATACTATTGTTTTTTTTTACTGAGATTTAAAAAACTGATTTTTTCCTTTAAATTACAAATGCTATAATATTGAATGAGTTAGTATATCTTACAAATATTACCTTCAAATTAGGCAATGTGAATGTCCAAATCTTTTTAAAGATATCACCTGATTGAATATATGGTTACTTTAAATTTCCCTCTTGAGATTAGAGATAAGAATCTGAATGCCTGAATTTTTTTTAGTTTTTATCAATGACTGAAAAACAATTAGAAAACCTAATTTTAATATTTATATCTTAGGGAGTTTGTGTGGTTTTTGTTAATCATTACCCAAGAATATTTTGTACATTGATTTTTAGAGCAGAAAAGTGGAAGGGAGGGGTAGAGAGAGAAACATCGATTTGAGAGAGATACATTGATTGCCTCCCGCATGAGCCCGACCAGAGCCAGGGATTGAACCTACAACTCAAGTACATGCTCTTGAATAGGAATCGAACCCATGCCCTTCAGTGTGCAGGCCGATGCTCTAACCATTTAGCACACTGACCAGGGCTATATCTTAGGGAATTTTAATGCACAGTGTTTAAGCATCTAAATGTCCAAATTTGCTGTGGCAGAAGTATTCAGAATGCTTGGAATTAGCCTTTTAGTTTCTGAAGTGTAGGCATACCATGTATGTGAGTACATATTTATGAATATGGGAGATAGTCAAAACATAATGGAGAAAACATAAATGAAGTGAACTTATGTTTTAAGTCAGGCAGGTGATTGATTTGTAAAGAAGTTCCTGGTGTTGATTTTGGAGGATCATTGTTTTGTTGAATTTTATTTATTACAGATAATATGCCTTGTAAGTAGCACTACTTAGTATAAAATGTTTATCATATAGCTTGTCAAGCACTTGCTATTGAGGTCACAGTTTAATGGATTTCACACATATTTGAGTAATCTACTTCTAAAAAATTAAGAATAGCTGATTTCATTCAGAGCTCAATTTTCCTAACCTCCAAACAAAGCACCTCCTGTTATTGCTTATTAAGGGCCATCCTGAGGCAATTGAGAATATGGTTGCCTTTAAAAAAATACTCATAGACTGGTTTATAGAAAATAAAATATTAACATGGAGAGTTAGGGATGAACCTGGGTTTAGAATGATTACCATTTTCCATTAAAATGTTTGATGACTTTTTTTACTTTTGTGAACATTAGCTTAGTTGCAAATAAGAAATCTACACGTTTTGGCCTTTGATGTCAACTTCAAAAGAATATTGTATAGTCAAGAATTCTAAGTAACCCCTACCTTATTTAGATTGAAGATGAAAACTAAAAGCAAAATTGTTCTAGTTTTCTGTTTTTGTACAGTAATAACTTATCCTGTTACTTCCCTAGGGCATAAGCAGTTTTACTACATCATTAGGTGAGATACCTGAGTGATAAGGTTTACTTTTTTCATTTTACATATATACACATACATATGTACTTATACACATTTCATGGAGATTGCATTTCTCCAGCTTTTCTAATACATTTGAATGCCATGTAGTAAATGCCAGCTTTTTAAAATATACAATTCTAAAATATACAAACAAATCTAAGTTGAAGAATTTGCTTATATCTAAGAACCTTGGCAGTTATTTAATAACTTTTATATATTACTAGAGGCCCGGTGCACAAAATTCATGCACTGGGTGGGTGTCCCTCAGCCCAGCCTGCCCAATTTGAACTTCAGTGATGGTTGTGCCTCTTCTTTGGTAGCTAATAATGTAAGTAACTGCGTGTATCCTTACATATTATGAACTGTTCCAAAACCTTTGATCTCCACCCCCTCCTTTGCTTTTCACACAGAGAGATACCTATTAAAACCCATTAAAGCCATATCTTCCCACTTTCATGTTGTTTTTAATTATTATTTCTCATGCTAATTTATTAATTAGCTGTCAAACTTTAAGTTGGGCAATCTTAGGATCTATTTGCATGTCTGAGGAAAATTCAAATTAATAAAGGAGAAAGTGTTGCCAACTAAAATGCTCTCAATGCATAATGGGCACCTATTAAATATCAAACACTATGTTACGTATTTTCCATGTATTTGCTCATTTAATCTTCATTTAAGAATGTGCATGAGGTGTGTACAAGTATTTCCCCCATTTCCATATGAGGAAACGGGCCCAGAAAGTTAATACAATGCTTACGTGACAGAAACAGGACCAGAACCCAGGTTTGTTTTGCTCCAAAGCTCAGACTCATGACTTGAATGCCTCCCCAGGCAGGGTTCCCTTTAGGATCAAGGACCTTGAGCTTTGTCATTAACTAAGGAGGATAGAAAAAAAGAAATCATTTCTAGGGAGCCATGATAGACCACCTCTTAAATTGTGTGTGTGTGTGTTTTGGGAACCCTGTCTCCTTGGTTTCTTTGAGTAAATGTGAAGGGTGATTCACATTACCTAATCAGATTAATGGGATGTTAGTTCAGGAGTTATTAATGTTGGCAACAATTAATAGGGCCAGTGGATTTGGCTCACCTGTTATGCCTGAGAATATCACTTTCCATGACTATTTCAAGCTTTGCTTTTCCTTATGCTTCTGAACACAGCAGGCAAGATAACTCACCTGGATTGGGGGCGCGGGGGACACTTATTTGTGAGGGCCTGCTTGAAGGCCTGCAGGAGGGGATGGTAGATTCATATGTGTGCACAGCCCTCACATTTCAGTGGAAACACAAACATGTCCTGTGGGGTTGGGCAGCAGCAAAGAGTCAGATGGGAGCCCAAACTTTGTTGGCATCCTGAAGGTAGAGATGATCCTGGCAGACTGCTGACTTCCTGGTCTTGCCCAGAGGCCCTTGCAGAGACAGAAAACACCTGGCTTAATCTTCCAGGCTGGGGCAGGATGGGCTAGCACTTCAGAATCTTGTCGATGAAGGTGGTGGCAGGACTTCACTTGTGAGTATAGTATAGCGGGATTGGCCTGACAGTCAGTGATGAGAAATGGATGGTGGTACTTAAGGCAGTTCCCAGGACAACACTCTGCAGTCCATGCTTTGCTTTTAGCTTACATTTGCCTTCAGTGACAGTGTGATTCCAAAAGGGCTCCAGCACAGGTACAAGAAAGTGAAGGAATTGAATAATAGCTCAAAGGAAGCAATAGATTATTTTCCTAGTGACTGCCCCCCCCCCATCCCCGTCCTCTGTGTCAGCAATACAGCCACTTGACAGATGTTTAGTTCCAGCTGTGCACACGGCATGGACGGCAGTGGGAACATTGTGTTCCCCACCTGCTCATTGTGTTCAGATGGCTGAGGGTGTGTTTAAGGTCTCTCTGTGTGGGTGTGTAGCCTGATTGTGTGTGTACTAGTATGTGTCCAAACTACCGTTTGTGGGGGTTATATCACAGCCTAGGAGTCCAAGTTAATAAGGCACGTAGCTTTTTCTTAGTCAAGTCTTAAAACACACACACACACACACACAGACAAAACAAATAAAAAGTAAGCTATTAATACCACCTCTCTCCAGTTCCTCACTCCCTTTAGATGAAGTCAGGTTGTATTTTGGTGTCGTTTTGCCTGACACTTTAATTGCAGATGTAATAGTAGATTCCAGAAATTTATTGTGATCTTTTTACTAAAAAAAAAAAAACTTATTTGACCATATTGTTAACTTTCCTTTAATATATTTTTATTGATTTTAGAGAGAGAGAGGAAGGGAGAGGGATAGAGAGCTAGAAAAATTGATCATCTGCCTCCTGCACGCCTCCTACTGGGAATCAAGCCCACAACCTGGGCATGTGTCCTGACCGGGAATTGATCCAGTGACCTCCTGGTTCATGGGTCAATGCTCAACCACTGAGCCACACAAACCAGGAGGAAATTTGATTTTTAATAAACCTGTTTTGGGTATGCTCTGGGAATACAAAGGTGGTCAGGATAGTCCTTTTCCCTCACTAGATTATCGTACAAATGAACAGATAAGCTAGTGGAATAAGGGTTCACCCAAGCTATGGAAGAAACATTTACAGGCACCCAGGAGAGGGAGTGGCTACTCCCACCGAGGGGAGGCTAGCAATCCTGGGGTTGCACAACCAGTTAGTGTAGTGCTTGCTGTCCCAGCAGATTGGCCGTTGGGAAGTGTTGTGTCTGATGCTTCCTCCAATGCAGCAGGATCATATGTGGAATGAAAGAACGCATCGTCCTAGACTGTGCTGCCCTAGGAGCCATGCATGGACGAGGAGCTCAGGGATGCAGGGAGGATTGGCCAGCTGGTCACTACTCTCATTCCTGATGGACCTCTTGCAGGTCCCCCTGTCGTGTGGCAGAGGGAGTTAGAGATCTTGTTTGGCTTATAATCAGGAAACATGGGGTCAAGGTTTTACCCTGCTGCTGATTACTTGGGCAGGCTAAGCTAGTCTCTCAGGTCCTTGTTTTCCCCATCTGCAAAGGCAAGTAATAATAGCTACATATTAGGGTTGTTTGGGGAATAACATTAAATATCTGGTACATAAACTGCTCAGCATTGTGCCTGACAGGGGTCAGTGCTAATACATAGTATTTATTTTTATTAATGGACCTCTATTTGTGTGCCCAGAGCTGACTCATCCTTAGGCCGTCAAAGTCAACCTCCATATTTACAACAGCTCTTAACTGTTCTGCCCAGATCCCTGGAGGGCTATGACACCCTCCTAGCTGACCCACCAGGGCACTGATTCTCAATCTGGGGCCCATTCTTCCTAGCTCAGGTTGGCTTGAGAAAAGTCCTCAGGTCATCTGAACCCCCTCCCTGGTCCCCACTGAGACTTTTTGCTTGGGGCAGTGAGTCTTAAGCAGGGTGTGTGTTAGCTTAGCATCCCCCCCGCCCCAGCTTTGCTAAAATACACAAACTGCATCCCACTATGACTCATCGGACTTGCATAATGGTGGAGCACTGGTAAGTGTGTGTTACCTTTCCAGGCAATGCTGATAAACAGGCCTGGTTAAGAAGTGCTATCTTTGTGGATGTCTCTCTGCTCAACGCTGTTTCACCAAGCTAGCATAGCACTGAAACTTCTAGCAAAAAGTAATGGTGGCCAGTAGCTTTTCAAAGCTCAGAGATACTGATCCTGGTGTCAAACCAAGGAGGCAGAGTCTTTAGAGATGAGGTAAACGTGTCAAGAGGAGGAACTCGGGGGTATAAAGGGACTCTGCGTACAGCCCCGGACATGCTGTATACTGGGTGCTTAACAAGAGGCAGTGATGATTATCATTAATAGTTGTGTATTGGGCTAGCTCCTTGAAGGCCTGTATCCATTTTAGGATAAAAGACTCCAAACCAGGAAATTAAGAAACCAATTGGCTGTTTGGGAAGCATTTAGAAAATGTGATGAGAGGTGTCATGCACAGGCTAGTAGCAGAGATTTCAAGGAAGAACAGCACTGTGGCCTCTGTTCCCATTTCCCCTTTTGCTTCTGAAATGAGAAAGGAAGGAGAGTGTGTTAGCAGCTGGTGCCGAGACGGGCAGTGAAAGCCTCTCAATACTCAGCCCTATGTTCTGGGAACGACATGGTGAACCCCAGACTGCCACGGGCTTTGAGTTTTGTCTCCGCATTCATTCTTGACGTTTGGGGCTCCTGGTTGCTGTGCTAAGATGAGTGTAAACACGTTTCCAACGGAGCCTCGTGCAGTTTCTGCTCCTGCCAAGAGACTCGGAGCTGAGTTCTGAGTAAAAGATGGGAAACGATGGGCTCAACGGAAGGAGGAAATTCTGCCTTTTCAGCCTTGAGGTGATCCAGAAAAGGGGATGAGAGAGACTCCTCAGAATTAAGATAGGAAGGAGAGTCCCCCTCCCCCCAACCCCCCAAGCAAAGACTGGGAGATAAAGGCACTGCAGTCAAATGAGATATCTGTGAAGTACTTTGAAAGTACTTTAGCTAGACTCTGTGACTCTTTACATCGAGAGCAGTAGCATCAATAACTTTATCAGCAACTTGAGTTCAAGGTGATGCTCAAGGTCCTGAATTAGTCCCCCGCCACAACCCCCACCTGAGCCTGCATCCTGCTGTGCAGAGGTGATCTGTTCAATCCTTGGAACTTCCAGCTAAGGTGACTGCATAAGCTTTTGCTGTAAGAACTTTCCTTGAGGTCTAATCTCTCTTTTGCTGACAGTTCCTATCCTCTTGAGCCTTACTCCTCAACTGCCTACTGCTTATTGGAAAAGTGCAGATAGCCCAACACAGGCTGGTGCTCTAGAAACTGTTACAATTTATTGAAGGACATCAAGCATGCGGAGAAAAACAAGCCATTTGCCCCAACTCTATGCTATTCCTATCGCAGAGAACATGGAGTCTCTCTTCTCTTGGCCAGCAACCTCCCCTTACTAAAAGATGGGGTGTGTGCATTTGTAAACTGGGGGTGGGGTGAGAGGGGGGGGTGGAGTCTAGCTTTCCTGCCGCAACCAAGACAGGATGGTTCACAGCTGTCCAGAGAGGCAGGGTCCAGGCCTGTTGGATCGCGGGAAGGGTGGGCTATGCCAGTCCAGGGTGGGTGTCAGTCCTGGGCTCTGATGCAGGACGAGCCCTTCCTTTGTCTGACCTTAGCAGACAAATCCCCGCTCCCGCTGCGGGTAGACGCATAAAGTGTGTGCTTTAGAAAGATGTCTGCAACATGACGGTGCAATTTAAAATCTGGGTCCTACTTTCCTGAGCTTGGACTCAAACATGTCCTGAGATAGGAGAAGGCGCTTTAGGCAAAGGACTGCCGGGGCGGGAGAAGGCGCCTGGTGCTGGCGGGTAGCTTCCCAGCGGTGACCACAAGTGGCCAGCAGGTGTCAGTGCGCCCTCGCTCAGACGCGGCGCGGGCCTCCGCCTCCAGGACCCCTCCCCACCGCGGTCTTAGGGGGCGCGGTCCAGACCCGGAGTCCCTCGGGTCTCGCCGACAGCTCTGCTGCTGGGGCGACACGTGGTCACCCTCCCCAACTGCAGCTCTGAACTCTGCCTGGGGCTGCTCCCCCGGAGGCGCTCCCCATTCCGCCCCAGGGGGTCGATCCGCACCTGTGCCTTCCTTTCTCACCCGGACTCTACTCGCCACGGCCGCCGGTAGCACTTACGGTTGAGGGCAGCCCGGCCCAGGGCGGGACTGCTCCGGATGCAACCCGTACCGGTGGCCGCTTGTCCAGATTCGGGTCACGGGTCTCCAACCCCCTTCCTCCCAGGACGCAGCTCGATGGGGACACTCCCGGGTGCCCGCTGCTTTCTGCTGGGCTGGCCGTAGCCGCTCTGCCAATTCCCAGCAGGGGCCGCTCCCCGCTCCCCGGGCA
>NW_005366873.1:3890324-3890654 GCF_000412655.1 Myotis brandtii | reverse complement strand
GGGGGCAGCAGGAGAGCCGGTGATCGCTTCGGGGATGTAAGGAGACAGACGGAGGACCCACAGCCCGCATCAGCACCCCTCGGCTGCCTCCCGGGGTGGGGGCGGGCCCCGCTCACGGTAAGACCTCTCGCTTTTGCTCAGGCTCAAGAGTCAAGCTATAGATACATACATGTATTTTAAATTTCCTGTTCTCTCTCCAAGTTACCAGGCCAGCGGTGATTTTTGTTCTCTCTCCGCGAAGAATAAATCTCTTTTCCCATCGGCTCGACCTACTGTCTCCCGCCGCCTAGAAATAAAAGTTGGCTGCTTGTAGGAGCTGGGAGCCAGCAG
>NW_005366873.1:3888864-3889554 GCF_000412655.1 Myotis brandtii | reverse complement strand
TGGAACGGGACCGAGGCGCCGGGGGGCGGCGCCTGGGCCGTCCCCTACTCTTTGCAGGTGACGTTGACGCTCGTGTGCCTGGCCGGGCTGCTCATGCTGCTCACCGTGTTCGGCAACGTGCTGGTCATCATCGCCGTGTTCACCAGCCGCGCGCTCAAGGCGCCCCAGAACCTCTTCCTGGTGTCGCTGGCCTCGGCCGACATCCTGGTGGCCACGCTCGTCATCCCTTTCTCGCTGGCCAACGAGGTCATGGGCTACTGGTACTTCGGCAAGGTGTGGTGCGAGATCTACCTGGCGCTCGACGTGCTCTTCTGCACCTCGTCCATCGTGCACCTGTGCGCCATCAGCCTGGACCGCTACTGGTCCATCACGCAGGCCATCGAGTACAACTTGAAGCGCACGCCGCGCCGCATCAAGGCCATCATCGTCACCGTGTGGGTCATCTCGGCCGTCATCTCCTTTCCGCCGCTCATCTCCATCGAGAAGAAGGGCGGCGGCGGCCAGCAGCAGGACGAGCCGCGCTGCGAGATCAACGACCAGAAGTGGTACGTCATCGCGTCGTGCATCGGCTCCTTCTTCGCGCCCTGCCTCATCATGATCCTGGTCTACGTGCGCATCTACCGCGTGGCCAAGCTGCGCACACGCACGCTCAGCGAGAAGCACACCGCCGCCGGCCCCGACGGCGCGTCC
>NW_005366873.1:3830956-3888087 GCF_000412655.1 Myotis brandtii | reverse complement strand
GCTCCGTAGAACCTCTGCTCTCCCTACCGGGGAAGAATACTGGCTGCGAGGGCCACACGCCTCCCCCGCCCCACCTTCCCCCATCATTGTTAGGGCCGCTCCGCACTCGGAGCCATCTTCCAGGGTCCTTGGGCCGCCCCTGATCAGTATTGTTTCCTGAAGGTATTGTCCCCACCCCTGAGTCCAGACAGAGCAGTCCAGAGCCATCGCTGAAGCCCAGAGGATATGGCTCTTCAAGCGGTTACCTGGCCTTGGCACATGGCTCTCCCCTCCCCCCATCTCTATTTTTACACACAGCTCAGGGCAGCCCGGCCCGCCCTCCCACCCTCCCCTGTAAATAGACACTATTTTTTGAAAGTACCTGCGGGGCGGGGGCGGGGGTCCCTAATGTCGCTTGGCTTTTGTTGCCGGAATCCTGCTGTGGGAGATGCCCTAGAGGCAGACACGTGGTGTCTGGGGCAGGGCCGGTCCCTCGGCAATGCAAGCCCTTTTCTAGTGCCGTCATGACTTCCCTCCGTGTCTTTTTCCACCAGCAACTGGTGACTGTCCCTTGGGGCCTGGCCCTGCTTTGAGATGTCCTGAGGGGGAAAAGATTTGTCCATTTTTCTCCTGTGCCTCACAGCGTAATTGCCTTTTCCTATGTAAATATTGCCATGATGGACCAAGACAGAAGCAATGAACCTTTCCGCCTTGCATCAGCCCCGTGTATAAAGCCATTACCCCCCAGGCACCCTTTAACTCACTTTAAAACCTCTTTCTGATGTCCCCTCCCTCCCTTTCTCCGGGGCCACTGCTTGAAGAATATGTATGTTTCTATTTTGTGTTGTATGTGCGCCTCTCTGTCTCCCAGAGTGCTGACTGTGAGGAAATCGTCGAGCTGCTGTTTTTAGACACAGAGAAGTGTAAATTATGTGGAAGAGGCAAACCTGATACAATTTGCCCAAGGTAAACAGTTTGAAAAGACAAATGGGCCTGCCAAACTGTACAGTTCCTGCCCCAAGAGCTCTTAGGTATCAAAGTGTTGTCCTTTCCCCCCCTCTGTTTTTCTGGTTGAGATCGCGTCACTGATGAATTCCCAAAGTCAACGGAGGAGGGCGGAGACCTCGTGTTTACATGAGTTTCTACATGTTTCAGACAGAGACTCTTTAAGGCCTGCACTCTCATTTTACTAAAGAAAAATTAATGTCAGCACATGTTGCTAATGACAGTGGATTTTTTAAATAAAAAAGTTTACAGATCAAATGTGAAATAAACATGAATTAAATGCTCCTGCCTGTTATCTGAGTTTCCAAAAGCTTTAAGACTCCGAGAACATCTTTAAATTGAAAAATACATGCACTTTATAAAACACCTTTACAAGTGCAAGCAACAACAAAGCTACCATTTATTAAGTGTGTGTTTTTTTTTTTATGTGCTGGACACAATGAGGAGCCCACTATAGGTTTTGCTTCATTTAATCTTCCCACAAACCCTATGAATTAAGGAATATTATTATATCCATTTTACAGGTGAAGAAACTGAGTCTCAGAGGGCAAGTGATTGGCCCAAGGTTAACAAGAGGTGGAAATGCTTCGTATCCAGCTTTGTCTGGTTCCAGGGTCTGTATTCTTAACCCCAGAGCCTTGCCAGAGTCGCATGGTTACCATTTTGCAGAATGCTGCCAGCAGTGAGGGCTCTACACAAAGTGTGCCATGTGCACAAAGTATGGGCTATATCCCAAGTGTGTGGATATCCACAGAGTGTGCACATACCGCAGGGTGTCTATATGCCCTAAAGTATGTACATAGTCCAAAGGGTATGTATATCCCCTGAAGTATGGCATATGCACCAAGTGTGGAATATACTCCAAAATGTGTATCGCACCTTACAGCACGATAATGTACAACATGTGTGTAGTCCATGGTGTGGTATAAATACCTCAATAGAAGCATGTCTTGGTTGGTGGCTTGAAATCTCTCTGGCCAAAAGCTGTGAGACTGTGTCACCTCACAGCTTCCTGTCCTTCCTGTAGCATTTCTGTAATATCAAGTTCTGCCCTGCTGTCCAGGGGAACTGAAGATCTTCACTGTACGGTGGTGGTTATAGCACTCGGAAGTGGGAAGGGCCCTTAGAAATCCAAGAATCCAACCCCTCATTTTCCAAGAGGAGTGGCTTGCGCAGGGTCCCACAGCTCAGGGTGACAGGGCTCTGGACCCACGCTGCCTTGTGCAGCTGGAGGCATCTGGGGCCGCTCTGTGTCTAATCACACACACACAGCTGATGGAGCGCTATTCATCCGGGAGCTGGGTTTGAGGGGCCATCACAAGCCACAGGTCATGGTTTGGGGAAGGGTGGACTCTGTAAGGCAGGCACTTCGTAAGGGCGGACTTTGTAAGGTCCCGGAGCACCCTCTTGGCCACACTTGTCTTCTTTAACGTTTTTAGTGGGGGTCAGGGGTGTGTCAGGGTGGAAGCCCTGAGAAGTCATCTGGGTCCTGAGGGGCCCTGGGGGGAGGGAAGGCATCGGTTCCCAGAGGTGTTTGGAGAGGTGGGAACATCTGACCCTGCAGACCGGGGGTCGGAAGGCTGCTGGTTCCAGTGACCCTTGCCTGGGGGCTCCATACCATGGCCTTTGCTGCCAAGTCTGGCTGCCTGGTCTGGTGCCGAGCCCTGCTCCCTGCCCCCACTCCAGCCTCTTTCTCCCTCCCACTCCAGGCACCCATAGCCCCAAAGGCAAACAGCGCCAGACAATAAGCCAGCCTGGCAGGCCCCCAGGAACTGGGCTGTGTGTCTCAGACGCAGGGGCAGATACAAACAGTGCTTGTTGTTGACTCTTTTCTGCTCTGTCTGCGGGTCTGTGTTTGTCTTGCCTTCACCCCCAGAGGCCCTGCTCCCTGGAAAAGCGGGAAGTGTGGGCAGCCCCTCCCCCCCTTTTCCAGCTGCAGAGAAGCCTCAGAGATGGAGGAGTCCTGGGCAACATGGGGAGAGAGGGCCGGAGTCGGCAGGGGCATCACTGTTCATTGCCGAGGGCTTAAGCAAGTCTGCAAAGGGGTGGGGTGGGGTGGGGTGGGGAGGGGATTGGAGGAGGAGAAATGGCCCTCATAGGGGTCTTACCTAAAGATCAGGAGGTGAGACTGTCACCTCACAGCTTCCTGTCCACATCTGGTCCAGATTACCAGCCCAAGGGGACCTGTCTTCACGATGGAATCTCCTATTTTATGTGACTTTGGTTAGCATATCAAAAGCCACTGGCTTTTGGGTCTAAAGCATGTTTTGCTAGATTTATTCCTGCAAGGTGCCTTGAGTTGGAGGAGTGCCCTTGCTTGAGCCTGGGTGCAAGACTTTATTCAGTATCTTCTGTGCTATGGGGCTGGAGGGGAGAATGGTGAAAAAGTGCCTTCGGTTTCTTCCTCTTTATGACTCTATAATCAAATCAGAGTTTTAGAGCCAGAAGTTCCCACACACACCCTCCACTCCGATTTTGTGCTGTTGAGGGACCGGAGACCTTGAAAGGGTGACTTGGTCATGGGACCTTGTGGGGAACCTCGAGCCCACTGCTCCCTGATTCTCTGTCTGATGCCGTCAATATTCATCGGGAATCCTGTTTTGCTGTTGGATTTGGTGAGTTGCTGATCAACCCCAGAGGAGCCCTCTTTGCTTGTTCTGTGCCAAGCACCATGCCAGGCACTGTGAGGCGGCCCTCTCCCTTCCATGCATGTGTCCCGCAGAGCCCAGCACTGGTCCCTAAGTGCTTATTAGGGCTGCCCTGTGCTCTGGAAGCATTAAGGCTGCCGGGGGTGGGGGGTGCAGGATGTGCGGTGTGAAGCATTAAGTAGCCATACAACAGTGACAGCGTGGCGGGGGTCAGTGGATGCTGAGTGCCCTGAAGGTCATGGCATCTCTCTGTACTGTTGTGTGTGCAGTGGGGGAGAGGTCGCTGCGGCTGGGAGCTCAGGGAGTAGAATGTGAGAGATGGGGTGCCAGGACTGTAGCTGAGGAAGAGGGGCAGGGAAGGCAGCTCGGGTTCCAGAAGCTGAGCCCTGTGGAAGCACTGCAAGGCCTAGGGCAGGCCTCAGCTTTCATTTCTCCCACCTGATCCCCCTTTGAGGACACCCATCCTACCAGGAAACCTACCTCCCTGACTCAAATAGATAGCAGGATCCAAGCACCCAGGCTCCTGCCCTTGGCAGAGCCAGGGACCACCACCAGGCCTGGAGTGCAGGCGTCTGCCCTGGGCCCGCATCGCCCACAGTGGGCCTGAGGATCTGGGACGCTCGGTAGAGGGCATGCCTGCGAGGGAAGCCATGCGGAGTCACGCAGCACAATCACCAACACCAGGATTTGTTTTGAAAATAGCATCGATCTCTTCGATTACCAGAAACCCTGGGGTTTAGAGTTAAACACAAAAAAGGGAACAAGGCCTGTTGGAAAGAGCCTGGACCTGGGAATTAGGAGGCCTGCGTGCTAGTCCCAGCTGTGCCTTCTACCAGGGTTGTGATCTCACACAAAGCCCTTTCTGAGCCCCAATTACTCCACTTATGAAATGAAAATGGCTAGACTAGACCAGTGCGATTTATAAGTGTGTTCTGTAGAGTTTAATGAACTACAAAAATCAACCTCAATCTCTCTCTCACACACAAGTATTTATCATCTATCATCTGTCTATTTACATCATCTAGCTGATGAATTGCTGGGCTAAGCGACTGTAACAGGTGCTTTTCTTCAGGGCGTCTCAGAGCCTCAAATATGCCCGCGTGGTTGTGATTCTGAGAGAGGTGGATAGGGAGAGCTGTGTTTCTCAAACTGCCCAGAGTGCAGACTGTCATTCTTTACAGAGCACCTCAGTGAGTCATGTTTCAGGAACCCATGTCATACTGGGCTAAGGCATCTCCCGGGGCCTTCCTCTTGATCAGTTTTGAGATTCTGTGACATGTCAGGTCTGCTCTCTCCTCTGCTGCTCCCTCCCCTAGGCGAGGCACCCTGGGCAGGGGCCAAGCTGTATGTTCTTCTTGGGCACAGCTGACTCTAAGAGTCATTGCCCTCATTGCGATGAGGGGCTGTGTTGGGTTTGTTACGAGTATGGCCAGACGGCCCCCCACACACGGACAAACGGGCACACACAGACATGTAGACACAGACAGACAGGTGCACACCATCCTCCCGGCCAGCTGGTGAGTCAGGTGAGAGACAGCCCCAGGGAACCATGTGACTGGCTCTTGGCCAAAGTTGCCTGGGCTGTCCTCAGGTCTGTGGCTCAGGTCCAGCCTGGGAGGCTAAGAAGCAGACCCTGAGCTGCCCAGCAGTGATGACCAATGAGGCTGAGGTCTGGGTGCAAAGGCGGGGGTGGGGGAGGAAATGGTGCAGGTCAAGGACCCTACTGTGCCCTGGGTACACTGAGTTCTGCTGCTCCTTCCTCAGCACCTATGGCAGTGATGGTGAACCTATGACACGCGTGTCAGAGGTGACACGCGAACTCATTTTTTGGTTGATTTTTCTTTGTTAAATGGCATTTAAATATGTAAAATAAATATCAAAAATATAAATCTTTGTTTTACTATGGTTGAAAATATCAAAAAATTTCTATATGTGACATGGCACCAGAGTTAAGTTAGGGTTTTTCAAAATGCTGACACGCCGAGCTCAAATGGTTTGCCATTTCTGACCTATGGGCACCCCTTAGCCTTCCTTATTAGCAGGTACACACATTAAGGATTATTTTTTATGCCCTTGTCCCAGAGGAGGCACTGAGAGTCTTAACAAATTATACATTCTTTTATGCATTCATTCATTCAACAGTGATTTTTTTTGAGCTGTTCCCCAAACTAATATCACTCACTGATCCTGCACTCTTTGTGCTGGGGGTGGAGTGGTGAACAAGATAATTAGGATATTCACCCCACAGAACTTCTTCTTTTGTAGGGGAGATGGATATTAAGTGGGCACTAGGGAGTGGTAAGCAGGCTGATGAGGGTGGTACAGTGGGAAAACTATTACAGCAAAGTGAGAGGGAAGGTCTAGAACTATACCTCACAATATGGACACTCCTCACATGACTGCTGAGCAAAAAAAGCAGACATAGGAGCACATACTATACGAATCTCTCTAACTAATGTACAAAAGTAAGGCAGCCTATGATGTTTGACAGGGACTCACTGTTGGGGAGCCTGCCCTGGGCTAAGGCATCAGAGGAGATCCCTGGAGAAGTGACAGCTAGAGGGGAGCTGAGGGATGGGCAGGGAGGGGTCTGGAAAAGGGACTGGGGTGAAACAGGAGCATCATATGTCCAAGCAACTAAATGAAGTCCACTTTAGTTGGACGGTGAGAGGCGGAAAGGGGATGGGACAGGCTGAGAGGGGGTGGGGTCAGATCCTGCAGCCACCCGGAAGGATTTATCATGAGGACAATGGGAGGCATGGGGTGTTAGTGTGGGGGTCCTGGGACAGTTTAGGCAGATGATGAACATGTCACAATATGGACACTCCTCACATGACTGCTGAGCAAAGAAAGCAGACATAGGAGCACATACTATATGAATCTCTCTACCTAATGTACAAAAGTAAGGCAGTCTATGATGTTTGACAGGGACTCACTGTTGGGGAGCCTGCCCTGGGCTAAGGCATCAGAGGAGATCCCTGGAGAAGTGACAGCTAGAGGGGAGCTGAGGGATGGGCAGGGAGGGGTCTGGAAAAGGGACTGGGGTGAAACAGGAGCATCATATGTCCAAGCAACTAAATGAAGTCCACTTTAGTTGGACGGTGAGAGGCAGAAAGGAGATGGGACAGGCTGAGAGGAAGGATTTATCATGAGGACAATGGGAGGCATGGGGTGTTAGTGTGGGGGTCCTGGGACAGTTTAGGCAGATGATGAACATGGTTAGATTTTTTGCTGCTGGGTGGAGACTGATGGGGCTGGGTGTGCTGGGAACAGATGATAGTCGCCTGATTAGCAGCGTGCTGACATCCTATTCAGGGAAGCTCAGAGCCCCTACCTCCCCCCAAGTCACCTAAAAGCAGTGCCAGTCAATGTGCAGACCCAGATACTGGGATTTCAGTGATGCCCTTGCTTGCAAAATACTGCATACCCACCCCCCTGCCACACATACACACATACACCCTCCGTGAATGCCCATCTTCAGAGAGGGGTTCCTGGGCTCAGAGCATAGGGTTACATGCAGACACCTCCCCCGGCCTTGGTGATGGGAAACTGACAGGCCGTGGGAACTGGTCGGACCTGCTGCCTGTTTCTGAACCTCAGCTGCCTTATCTGCACAGCAGGTCAGGGAGGATGAAAGGAGACCACGGAGAACAAGCCTGTGTATGGCTGTGTGCGCCCCTGAGCTGCCCAAAGACTCACTGACCATGGAGGGCAACGGAGAGCTTGAAGGCGCTCAACACCCCGGGGATTCCGCTTGGGATCAGAAGATCTGATAAGCCCCCAATCTGGGACTCATCTTTCTTAATCCTATACCAGGCCCGGTGAAGAGAAACACCCTCTGTTTACAAGGAGTTCAGGAAACCTGTGATTGGATACAGCTGTTTGCTCTCAGCAGCAGTCCACTGCTCTGGGCAGGGCCTTTTCCTCGGACTCTCCCCACGTGCTTGGCTGCTTGAAACCCAATCCCTGAACTTTCAACACTTGCTGGTTTGCAAGGGAGCCCTCCCTCCCGGGATCTCCCAGGGACAGTGCCCAGGTCTCGGAGGGAATGGCTGGTGGTCCTGAGAAGGCACTTTAAAGCGGAGACTCGGGCGTCCGAAGACCCGATTACAACCCTGGACCCATCACAGAGCTTTGATTTTAACCCTGCACAGCTGGCCCGCCTCCGCTCTCCCCCTGCAATTCCGACATGATGGCCCCCAGCGTTCCTGTGAGTTGCCCAGGTTAGTGCAGATCCAGACCTTTTCTCCTCCGGTTTGGGAGCAGGAGGCTTGACTTTGCTCAGGAAGCTGCTGTGGGATGAGCCGGGCTGGGCCGGCCACTTTGGACAGTGCCACTTTGGACAACGCCCTTCGAACCGGTGTTTTAGGGTGATTTGTAATAGGGATTTGACCTCTTTGGCTCTTAGCATTCTCTCTTCCAGCCCGATGAAAGAAAGGCCTTGTGTTTTTCAGTAGAGCAAGAGGGTGGGATTGGACATACTCCAAGTCTCATACAGGACCCATGATGACCGTGATGGTTTCCAGGGGAGCAGCCCGACGCCAAGGCCGCCTGAAGCCCAGGTTAGGGCTCCTTGCTCCCCAGGCTGGTTTTCATCTCCTGCTGATAACATTCTTGTTTCTGCCTCCACAACTCTGCTCAAGCTGTTCTGTCCTCCGTGTAGAATGCCATGGGACTCTTCCCCACTGCCTCGCAACATCACACCCAAACTTTGCAGCCAAACTACAGCACAACATATTTTTTTTAAATCCTCACTCGAGGACATTTTCATTGATTTAAGACAGAGAGAGAGAGAGAGAGAGAGAGAGAGAGAGAAGTAGAAATGCCAATGTGAGAGAGAAACATCGATCGGTTGCCTCCCATAGGCACCCCAAACAGGGATTGAACCCGACTAGGAATTGAACCCACAACCTTTTGGTGTGCAGGATGACACTCCAACCAACTGAGCCACCCAGCCAGGCGCAACCCTTTTTAATTTTAATAGTGGAAAGAACCTGAGGTTTGGCATCAGTTATTCCAGGGCTTGAACCTTGGGTCTGACTCCCGTCAACTTCCTTCCCTGTCCCTGAAAGTGGCAAATGCCTCGTGAGTGCTGCTGTGAGGGGCTGCTGGTGGGCTGGTCCCCTGATGAGCCCGTCTTCCCGGCTCCCAGGGAGGGTCTTTTCACCACACTTCCTTCTTGCTTAAATGGCTCAGCGCCAGGGATTGGTTGGTTCTTACCAATCTGCTGTGCCTGCTCTGTGGGGGGACTTTTGGTCAGAAGAGTTTCAGACATAAGCCAAGAGGAAAGCGTGAGCAAGGCAGATGTTTTGCTTTGGACAGATTCTCCCCTTTCAGCCACCCCTAGCCCACACGTTCTCCCAAGCTCGTCAGCACCTGGGTCAGATGAGCTTGGATTTTGGTGTCGGACCGCTGTGCACTTGTACTGTGACCTTGATCCATCTCTGACCTTGGACAAGTTGTGTCATTTTTCAGCACCTCAGTGTCCTTATCTGGTAAATGGGTAAACTGTTAACCTCTTCCACGGAGTCATGGCCGAATGGTTAACTTGTCATATCCACATGTTTATCATGTCTCATTCCTGAGAGTGTTAGTTCCACAAGGTGGGGGGTGGGGCTTGGTTTCCTGCTGATTCTCAGGCCACGCACAGTAGCTACCCAATAGACTTTTATCTGATGAATGTGAGAACAATGCTTAATGTGAAGGCATACACCCAAGTCAGTAGACAGGCCCATTGAGAACCATGTTAGAACCGGGTGGTGAGTGCAAAGGTGACTGTATAGTGTCAAGTGGGAAAAGGAAAGCTAAAACAGGTGCACACACTGTGGGATGCTCCCCACACGTGCGTACCCTGGACAGAGGGGATTACATCCCTTTTAAAAATTTTTTAAAAATCCTCACCAGAGGATATTTTTCCTTTGATTTTTAGGGAGAGTGGAAGAGAGAAAGAAAGACAGAAAGAAACATCGATGTGAGAGAAACATATCAATTGGCTGCCTCCTGCACTAGCCCCAACCAGGGCCAGGGAGGAGCCTGCAACCAAGGTACATGCCCTTGACCGGAATCAAACCCGGGGACCCTAGTCCGTAGACCTCTATTGGCTGAGCCAAACCGGCTAGGGTGGGATTACATTCTTGAAGAACAGGGCTGTGCTGTCTGTCGTGAGAGAGCTCTGCCCAGGTGGGTGAAGTCCCCTCTCCTGAAGGTGTTTAAGCGGAGGAGGAGGATTTGGTGAAATGGTCTCTCTCTGGGCTAAGGTAGAAACCATAGAAACCTGCAAGAGCTGCTGCGCTCCTGGGCTTTGGTGCCCGGATGCACTGATAGGCGTTCAGCCTTCCAAATGGTGCAGCTGTGATTGGGCACGAATCCTGTAAGTGTCAACAATGCCTGTAAACCGACTGCATGTGAGGGGGGTCCTGTGAAAAAGGAGGGAGAACTGGGGTCAAGAGTATGTGCCCTGGTCGCATACCTCTGCTCCGTGTAAGCTGTGTGATTCCAGGAAGAGGGGAATGTCTGGGACCACATTTCTCTTGTCTTTCCAAGACCAGCTGGGGTGTTACCAACTTCCCACTTCCTCATGTTCGTTCCCCCTTAAGATCTTTCTAGGCTGGGTAATTCCATTATGTAGGTGGATTTTTGACTTCCCATATTATTTGATTTGGGGAGGGAGAGGGGAGGAGGAGGAAGGAAGTCTATGTAAGCCTTTCCTCTCTAACTAGCTGGAAACTGCTGGCGGGCGGGGGGTGGGTGGGCAAGACTGTGCTTTATCTCTCCACAGACCAACCTCCCCACTCCCCACCATGCATCTAGTATGGGGGCTGCATATAGGGGGTGTTTGGTGTGGTCTTGTTGACCCTGAGGCTTTTGTTGTCATAGGGGTGTGGTAGCCAGTGGGTGTGGGGAAAGTCTGAGGGCAGAAGTTAGGTTTGGGAAGGAAGGTGTGGGTAGGGTGGCCAGAAGAGCAAGGAAGTGGCGAGTGAAAGAAGGAGGCTAAACCCACAATCTATTGTCCACGCTGTGTCCATGTGTCCCATTGGCTGTATTGAGCCCTCAATAGAGTGAGCCTGGATTCATGGCTTGGATGGAGACATGCAAGAAAGAGTGACCATAGCCCCTTCAACACGGTGAATTGACCTGCTGGTCAGGTGCCCTTCTCCTGGGCCAGCCCTGTTAGGTGCTCTATGTTCTGAACCATGAATCGTGGATAATATGGAAGGGATAATGGCCAAAGAGCTATGGGCAAAGGGCTTGCCCTTGCCCTTGCCCTTCTTGGGCAAAGAGCATGGGGGGATCTGGAGGTGGTCCCCCATCCTCCACTGTCGGCAGCCTTATCCTAAGGGTCTCATGAACACAGGGATTTAGAAGACCCCAGGCCTGCAGTTGTGTTGAAATGAGCCTTGATCCCTAACTACTACCTCCACCCCAGGCTGACCACTGCCCCTCCCTGGGAGACACCCTCACCCATCGGCCCTGCACACTGGCACTGTGCTCCATTGTGAGCAGGAAGGAACTGACAGCTTTCCAGAAGAATAGCCCTGCCCTTACCCCCTCCCACCTGAGGTGGCCTGGATGCTGGATCCCAGACTCAGCCAAGGGTGTGGGAGAGGAAGAAGGGGAGGGGGAGGGAGAGAGGGAAGAGGAGGAAGAGGGAGAGGGAGAGAGAGAGACTGATTTAAGACTGAACAGGGCTCTAACCGGTTTAGCTCAGTGGATAGAGGACTGAAGGGTCCCAGGTTCGATTCTGGTCAAGGGCACAAGGGGATCAAGCCTGGGTTGCGGGCTCGATCCCCAGTGCGGGGCGTGCAGGAGGCAGCTGATCAATGATTCTCTCTCATCATTTATGTTTCTATCTCTCTCTCCCTCTTCCTTCCTCTCTGAAATATATATTAGAGGCCTGATGCATTAAATTCATGCAAGAGTAGGCCTTCCTTCCTCCGGCTGCCGGCACCGGCTTCCCTCCGGCACCTGGGACCCAGGCTTCCCTCGCAGCCCCAGCTTCGTCTGGCAGGTCATCTGGAAGGACGTCCGGAAGGACATCCAGTCTAATTAGCATATAATACTTTTATTATTATTGATATATATTAAAAGACTGAACAGGAACAGGAGGCAGAGTTCAGAGACAAGTGCAAAGTATCTTCCTTTTCCTCTTCCATCCCGCCCCATCCCTAGCCCTGTGGATGGTGACTGTGTCCTGGGCACTGGCGGCTGCGGTGGGAGGGAAGCACAGAGGCACAGAGGGCCGAGGCACTTGCAGGGACTTCCAGCAGTGAGCGGTGTGCTTGGGGGAGAGGAAGCCCATGAGCAACGGCCCCTCCTTGGTGATCATGTGTGTGGACTTAAATAGGCCGCAGCTCAGTCTGGCTTCTGAGCAGAGGCCCTGATCCTCTCACTTACTGTCTCTATGACTTAGGCAATGCCATTTAACAAAGAAAAATCAACCAAAAAAATGAGTTCGTGTGTCACCTCTGACACGCGTGTCATAGGTTTGCCATCACTGACTTAGACACATCATCTTCTCTTTCACTGCCTCAACTTCCTCATCTGTAAAATGGGTATCCTACCACCACTCCTATAGGCAAGTCAAATGACACCACCACGAGGCAGCACTTTGCAAACTGTTCTTTGATGCTGGACTCGGCAGAGACAGAGCACAGGAACCCCCACAGCCGTGCTGGGGGTCTCCCAGGGACAAGGGGGACTAGAGTCTTGGATCTTTTGTATTGGCCACAAGAAACTGGGAGCTCAGGGGGTTTGGGGAGATGAGTGTAGGAGGAGTCGGGGAGGTGAGTACAGGAGGAGCGGATGGAAAATCAGGCAGAGGAACCACGCCCTTTGCTGTCTCTGGTTTATCTGGTCACTTACCCCTGGTTGGGAGCTGCTTCCCTTCCAGAGGCAGCGGGAGCACAGGGCCCCTGGAGCCTCAGGCGTGACATTTTTATGGAGATGGTGTTTGGGGACTCAGGAGGAAAACGGCCCTCTGGCACCGTCTCAGTCTTGGCTGTCCCTAAAAATACGATGTGATGCGGCTAATGAGAAAGCACAACAGGCCTGGCTTGGCATGACCTAATATAGCCTGGCATTCAAACCGAGCCAGGACGTGAATGGGGACTTGTAATTGAAAACACAAGATGTCTCCGATGGGATGGCAGGCCGCCTGCTGCGCTCCCTACGGGGGTGCTGTGGGATCTGAGCGGAGGACCTGGGGGCTCTCCTGGATGTACCCCTGCGGGTGGGGTTGGGGCCTGGCTGAGAGCCCCGCTTGCCCACCCTCTGGCTAGGGGGTTGGCATCAAGCTGACCAGCCCCATTCACTCTTGTGGGGAAGGGCAGTAGGCTCAGTGTCATCAGGGTCATAATTCCATCACCCCGGCTTTGTGGCGAGAAGCACAGACCATCCTGCCCGGTGGACACCCTGACTAGCCTGGGTTTGGCCCTGTACGGGATCCCTGAGAGAGTGGCCAGCCCTCCCACCTCCAACAGTGGATTGATGCCAACCTCCCTGTGGAAACGTCATGGCAACACCAGTGGGTTGTTCTTCCTCTTCCTCCCCCTTCTCCATACATGTGGTCCCAGGTGTCAGCCACGAAGCTGAAGGACTCAGAAGCTGCTCTGTGCTGACTTGGGACTCAGGTCTGGGCAGGAGGAGGGGGCAGAACATGGAGGGGAGAAGCAGGTCGGCCAGTGCCCACTCACTCCTATTTGCCTGACACTTTCTTGGTTTGGGCACCAAAAGTCCTAAATCTGAGGAAACCTCTCACTCCTGCAACAATCACGATGGTTGGTCACCCTGCTGTGTCAATACCCCCTGTCCATCCTGGGGGCCAGTGTGCTGGATGTACCCCTGCGGGTGGGGTCGGGGCCTGGCTGAGAGCCCCGCTTGCCCACCCTCTGGCTAGGGGGTTGGCATCAAGCTGACCAGCCCCATTCACTGTTGTGGGGAAGGGCAGTAGGCTCAGTGTCATCAGGGTCATAATTCCATCGCCCCGGCTTTGTGGCGAGAAGCACAGACCATCCTGCCCGGTGGACACCCCGACTAGCCTGGGTTTGGTCCTGTACGGGATCCCTGAGAGAGTGGCCAGCCCTCCCACCTCCAACAGTGGATTGATGCCAACCTCCCTGTGGAGACATCAGGGCAACACTAGTGGGTTGTGCTTCCTCTTCCTCCTCCTTCTCCATACATGTGGTCCCAGGTGTCAGTCACGAAGCTGAAGGACTCAGAAGCTGCTCTGTGCTGACTGACTCAGGTCGTCTGGGCAGGAGGAGGGGGCAGAACATGGAGGGGAGAAGCAGGTCGGCCAGTGCCCACTCACTCCGATTTGCCTGACACTTTCTTGGTTTGGGCACCGAAAGTCCTAAATCTGAGGAAACCTCTCACTCCTGCAACAATCACGATGGTTGGTCACCCTGCTGTGTCAATACCCCCTGTCCATCCTGGGGGCCAGTGTGCTCGGGACGTGTCCTGGGCGACTCAGTCAAGTCACAGGGCTGCCAGCCGGCAGAGCGAGGACCCATGACCTGGTCACAAGCTCAGGGTTCTTTGCCCCTCACCTGCATTTCTCAGGTTGCTCCATGAGACAGAACACCGGGCTCTCTCCAGTGATCTTGGCCAAGGCCTTTCCTTGGGATGGATGTGATGGTGAAATAGCAGAAAGAGGGAGCAGTGGGGGACTTGGTCACCCTTGGGGGAGTAACGGCTCAGGGCGATGGGACCCCAAGAGAGGACTCAATCTCTGCCTTAAGAAGTTGACACTCTAGTTGGACATATGCTGCAGGCTTGCCTGTGGGTGCCTGGCTCAGATGTCACCTATACAGGTACCAGGGAAAATAGGGAAAGGGGTGTGGCCTGTAGAGATTGCCTTACTCTCCCTTCCCTTAAAGAATTTATTCAACAAGTAGTTATTGCATATTGGTCCCTAAACGTGTTGTTCCCTCTGTCTGGGACACACTCGTCTCCTCTTCCCTCCTCCCCTCCTTCATCTCTGCTTCACCTCTGCAACCCAGTCCCATCCATTCCTCAGGTCTCAGCTCAATATATAATATTTATTGAACACTTAGCACTCTGGAACTCATTTAATCCCCTGAAAACCGTATGAAGCTATTAGACCCATTTCGCAGATGAGGAAACTGAGTGGTTAATTGGCTTGTCCAAGGACTCATGAACTTAACTGTTAGGCTGGAGTGCAGCCTGGCCTATGCCTACCCTGGAAGGAAGGCTTTCCTGAGCCCACGCCCCTGTTCCCAAAGCCTCTGGGGTTATTCCCAGTGGGAACAATTGTCACAGAATCATGTAACACTGTCCTTATTTATTTATTTATTATTGATTGATTTTAGAGAGAGAAAGAGAGAAACATTGGTTTGTTGTTCCACTTATTTATGCATTCATTTGTTGATTCTTATATGTGCCCTGACCCAGGATTGAACCTGCAACCTTGGCATATTGGGATGGTGCTCTAACCAACTGAGCTACCCGGCTAGGGTAACACCCATCCTTGTTTTTCCTCCATGAAAACAGTACCCGGAGGCTGGGATGCACCGTGTGCATGGGTGACTTGACTCAGTGTGGGGACAAGGGGCATGGCTCCAGTGAATGCATGGAGTTGGGAACCGTCACAGCTCTCTGCTGGCTCCGGCAGCTGGGTGAGCAGTCGGTCACCATGAATGGCTTTAGCTTTGAGTGCACCAATCGCTGTTGAAATAAAAGCTTTATAGCCACATCCCGAAGTACCACGATAGCCTCTTGGAAAACCTCATGCTATTTTTAGTCCCTGGAGCTCAAGAAAATGTCATCTCCTTTCCTTCCCCACAAGCCAATTCATTGTTGATCTTGCTAGGGTCTTAAATCCCTGTTCTCCTTTTTAGCTCGGCGAGACCAATCAGCAGTGGGGCGGAGTTCCTCGTCCATTTCTATTTTCATATCTTGTGTCACTTGTTCACATGGGAAAAATCCAGCTTTTTGCCCATGTTGGGCCCCTGCATAACCTGGCTTTGAGTTGTAGCTTCGCTTTGCTCTAAATCAAGGGGTGCGTGTGTGTGGAGGGGAGACTGGAATAAAGGAACAGCAGGACTTAAGGTTCGAGATGCCTGAAGTTGGCACGCCTGGCGCTAGACACTGACCTTGTTTATTTCAGAAGTGTTTCCAAGGAGAGGAGGAGAAACAGTGCCTCTAGGCGCAAGAAGCCAGGAGGGTGGCTTTCTCCATTGGAGCCATTCACGCTAATTCAATAAGGGACACCAGGAGACGCTCAGCGGGCATAGTCCTGTGCAGTTTACACAACGCTTTTCCTGAGTGGTCTGTTCTGTGTCCACCAGCACAACAGGATGGAGGGGCCAATTCTGTCTGGGAGGATCAGGGAAGACTTCCCAGAGGAAGTGACGTGTTAGCTGGGACTTAAAGGCAAAGGGAACAGCCTGTGCAAATACAAAGAGGCATAAAAGGGCACGGTGAGCCCTAGCAGGTTTGGCTCAGTGGATAGAGCATCGGCCTGTGACTGAAGGGTCCCAGGTTTGATTCCGGTCAAGGGCACGTATCCCGGTTGCAGGCTCCTTCCCGGCCTGGGCCCTGGTCGGGGCTCATGCAGGAGGCAACCAATTGATGTGCTTCTCTCACATCGATATTTCTCTCTGTCTTTCCCTCTCTCTTCCATTCTCTCTAAAAATCAATGGAAAGATATACTTGGGTGAGGATTAACAAAAAAAGGGGGGGGCACTGTGAATTCAGGACACAGGAGGAGAAAGCTCGACATACCTGCACGGGAAGGTGCATGTGGAGGAGTATCATTGATGAGGGAGGGAAGTTGGGCTCAGACCTTGAAGGGCCAAGCGTCCTATTATAGGGAGCAGGGAGCTGTGGGTGTGTATTCTGTAGGAAGTTTGCTCAGAACGTTGATGGAAGCTGGACCATTCTGGTGTGTTCTGGGCGCTGTGCTGGGCACAGCATGTTGGACCCTCATACAAGAGGACTGGCCTTTTATTTTAAAGGTGTGGTGAGTACAGACTGGACAGGCAGGGGTGGGAACACTTAATGTAATACCGTCCATAGGGGACCACACACATGTAATGTAACTCCCTAACGAGGTGCCACCACTCCTCCCTCGCATGTCCATTGCAGACATTGCTAATCACCCACCGCAGGATTTCCTGCTGCCTCTGGTCGTGGCCACAGATGTCTCCCCAAGGCAGAGCTCCAGGTAGCAATGGTCATTCAGCTGAGCTGGCACCTGGAATGAGGCGTATTTGCCATTCTTGTCTCGGGAAAATAAAACCTAACATTGACATCAGCGCAAACCAAGCAGCACCGGCGAGGGGAGCTTCGTAAAGGTCCCCGAGAAGTAGCATGCACAATCAATACAGGGCGTCTGTGGGGAAGAATCGAGTTCACAACCTGGTGAAAGGACCATTTAAAAAAAGAAAGTACCTTGGGATTAATTTTCCTTCAAAGTGGCAGAATCACACAGTCATCATCATAAACCTGTCACTCTCTCTACCACACACTTGGAAATTGTAGGCAATTTTCAAGGCCTTGCTGCCACAGGTTTTGCCTTCCAATTTCCGCTTTCACCGGCAGAATGAGAAGGGAGTTGCAAAGTCGGATGTAAACAAGGAATCGGCTAGTTGGGGTCCCCAAGGGGAGAGGGGACAGGGGGCAGGGGGCAGGGGGCAGGGCAGACACATTCCTTATCTGGCCCAAGAAGGCCAGCTACGCTCCTGGTCAGGAAAGAGGTGAGACTCCCTCCGACCGCTCCACTGTCCCCAGTGAGAATTCCAGGATGACAGCGGGCTCAAGTTCATTGGAAGATCTGGGCTTTGTGCTCTGGCTGCCAGTCAACTTCCCTCTGGCCTTTGGCAAGCAAGTGGGACAAGCAAATACCATGCTGGACTTTTGATCCTCCCTTCTCTGTACCTGACCCTTGCCCAGGACCTGCCTTTTCTTCTCATGCTTCTCAAGCCCCACCCCAAGAAGCAGAAGGAAAGCGATACAGGCCCCTGGTGTCCACCCCCCTCCCAAGTCCCCAGGTTTAGCACAGCCTGCGAGGTGCTGTGAAGGGTCCCACCCTATCCCTCTGAGCATGCCCCGCCCCTTCCCAAGTCCCCTGAACCATGGAGGAATGAACCACTGCATGCCACACCAGGACCCCATGGCAGGGCCACGCACAGAGTAGAAACCTCATTCATTATTGCCTTCAGAGCTGCAGGAACACCCGTGAGGGGCTCCTTCCAGTCCAGAGCAGGGTCCCCGGCCAGCTCTGGGCTGAATCCTTAACTGGGGCCTCAGTTTCCTCCTCTGTAAAATGGGGACTCTAACCCTGACTTTGCAGGCTTGTCAGGACAACTAAAGGCCGTGTGCATCAGGAGCCAGCTGAAATGGTACTTGGCACAGAGCAGGGAATTAGCACAGCCGGCTGACCCCAGGGCCTCAGCTCCCGTCTCCAGGGCCTGACCCGCTGGAAGGAGCTGACATCCAGCTGGACAGCCCCCTGGCCCGTGGGGAAGGCAAGAGGCCCGGAGCCATCACTCACTCTTACCGGCTGGCAGGGAGGTTGCTGCTGTCACTGAGGAGTAGCATGTGGAGTTTTTGCACGTGAAGAGTGGTGCTGTGTCAACCCTTCAGCCCACGGTCACCCCGAAGGCCCGGGAAGTCACAGCAGATCCCACCGGATGGCGATGGGAGGAACTTGGCCTTCCTCCGGCCTTTGCCTCTGGGTCCTGTCAGTGGCTTTCATGACGCACACGCCCTGTCCCCCCTCCAATCCTAGGCCACCTGAACTCCTGACGGGTCTGTTTTCCTGTCAGTGTGACCGATGTCCCAGCAGCAGGCACCCACTTGGAGTTCCTGTAACATCTGTCCATCCACACTCCTATTGGAACCCGCATCTGCCCAAGGGCTCTCCCTGGTGCCCACAGCAGCAGCCCTTACAACCCGGGGCCTGTGCTGCCCTGGCAGGTGTGAGTGAGCAGGGCTGGCCCAAGAGATGGTTGCCCAGCCTTGCAAACAATTGGATACGCTTCAAAACGAACCCCTCTTCAGTGGAGAGGGTGTCAGGGAGGACCCAGCCAACCGAAAGCTCTGAGAGTTGTTGCCACCTTGTTTAGGGCCATCTTACGTTCTCAGCACGCACATGTCCATGACCATTTGCTGGCCCCCAAGTCTTCCAACATCCTAGGATGTTCCCTGAAAGCCACTCCGGTAACTATTTCTCCCTCATCCGCCCCCCGGCGTTCTGCTCATTTCCCGATTATGGGAGTGGACATGTAAACAGACCACTCGACACCCAGCAAGCGGTTTCCCCACTCACCCGTCAGCCTCCACAGGGTGGGGACACTGAGATTCTGCCGTGTGGCGCTGTCCCTGGGCCACAGGCGCAGGGGCTGGGGAAGGCTCAGGGACCGAACCTATGTGAGGATGAAGGAACTCCAGGGTGTGTTGTCAGTGACTTGAATTTCTATTTCCATTCGTTCCAGCCTGCCAAGGACGTGGCTTCAATCACCCTCATTGTATGAGAGACGAGGAGGAAGAGCAGTGATTACATGTGCCCGATAAAACTTCTGTTTCGTGTTTGGAATAGAAAAGGGGAGGCGGAGACAAAACACTGCTTGTTTGATGTAGTTGCTATCCCAGCTGAGCTGGCTTCTCCAGGCAGGGCTGTGTGTCTCATCCCTGGGCAGGGAAGGTGGCACGGGGCGGGCTGTGATGGGGGCAGTGGCAGGTGTGGCAGTGGGACAGAGGGTGGGACCCTGCCACTGGGGGGGAGTGTCACAGGGGAGAGGCCCCAGCTGTGGCTTGAGGGAAGCGGGTGGGGCACCTGGTCCAGGTGAGGAACAGAGAGTGCAGGGGCTGGGGACGTGGGCACACAGGGCCCCCAGACCCGGAGATCCATGCTGACAGGGGAACAGTCTGTTGTGTTCCTCCTCGGCCAGATCCCCAGCTCCCAGAGGCTGAGCCCTATCCTGTGCTCAGCACAGGGCCGGCCACTGTGGGGGACAATGTGGGGTGCTCAGGGACCCACTGATTCTTTCCCTGGCTGGCGCGTTGACATAATTTATGCATCTTATGTTCTATGTGGCATGTGACATCTTTGGGAGGAGACAGACACTGTAAGGTTCCCTGAGAGTGGGCTGTGGCCCTATGGCGTACTCACAGTCGGCTTCTCTGATTAACTGGAGGGGCAGGGCGACCCTCCCAGAGCCGCCACCCTAGCCCGTCACCCGTCCCATTGAAGGACCAGGCAGGCTGCCTTGGAGGGGTGCAGGCAGGGGGAACAGAGGTTCCATGGACCCCTTGGAGCTGAGCCCGAGTGACAGGAGCAGGAGCTCAGGCACTAATGAGTGGCCCGGACCTTCATCTGCCCCATAGGATTGAGCTGGCTGAGGCCTCCGATGGCTTCATAGGACTCAGGGCAGCCCTCACGGCTCCTCCCCCAGGATTTCACTTGGGTCATTGACATCCTCCTCCTGGACTGATCCTGACGGAGGCCGTGCTGGGCTCCTGGCATTTGCTCTGAGGGCCTCCCCTCTGAGGGCTTAGGGCTCAGGAGAGAAATAGACCAACAGTGAGAGTCAGCTGTGCACAGTGTGGATATGGCTCCATGGGGTCCTGGAAGCAGAGACTCCTCAGAAAGTTGTGTGTCACCTAGTAGTGGCCTATTCACTGCCCCGATGGGCTTCTGGTAGGGCATGGATGCTCCTTCTATAGCCAGGAGGTGTTCACAGAGCCCCGGACCACCTCACCCTCTCTGTGCGGTGGGGTCAGGCTGGAGGGGGACAAATAAATGGCCCCTCTTCCCTGCTAGGTCCTGACCAGTGGTGGCAAGGGAGTGAGGAGGGGAGACCAAATATCATTTTGATGGTGGAGCAAGCCGATTTGGGGGAATGTGCTGAGAGCTGCAAGCACTGGGTCTTCTAATACTGGACCCCCAGATTACACAAATCCCCCACCCAGTCCCAGGCAGCCCTGGACCCTCCCAATCTTATCCACCTTAACTCACCCCATGATCAAGAACAATGGGGACTCAGGCAAGAAGAAACAATGAATATATATATATATATTTTAGTATAACTATGTCCCAAATATAATACAGGACATACTAATGCTAGAAAAGAAGCTTACCTGATGTTTAAATTTAAGTGGGTATCCTGTATTTTTATTTGCTAACCTTAGTTTTATTGGGAAATTCTAGATGTTACTCAAGCATGATGTGGGGAGGGGAGAAGAGATGGGGTCGCTAATCCCGTAGAAGGCTCACAGCCACATAACCAGACCCCGAGTGGGAGGGCCGGGCAGCAAGGAAATCTGTTATTGCTCATGATGAGTCCAGAGGCAGGGAGGTCCCCTGAGCTCCTGCTCCACCTGCTCCGAGGCCCTTGCAGCTCTGCCTCCAGGATGGAGCCCTCAGTCACTAAATGGATGCAGTGTCTCCAGGTGCCACGTGCATGTCATTGCCATCTGCTGGCCATCTGGCTTGCATCGCATTGTCCTGGCAACATGGCAGCCCTAGTCTGGGAGGCACGGGAGCCCAGGCAGTGCTTTCATGAGGGGCAGGCTGCTTAGCCACGGCTGCTTCTCTGGCCGGCGACATGCACTGATTTTCTTTCCCAATTTGGCTCCCAAAGGGCCTGGTAATGGAATTGAAGAAATCTGAATAAATTGTCTGATGCGTCATGACTAAGTTTGCAATGTGCCAAGTGTCCCCCAGGAGGCCCGGGACAGCAGGGCTGCAGTGCCAGGCTGCACGTTGGAGACCATTCCCAGGGACGGGCACCCGTGTAAGCTGCTCCGAGTTCTAGAAGTACTTGGAGGGTCTGGGGAATGGTGACATACATTAGTGGCACCAGCCTCTTGGCCCGTGACTAAGGGGTGGTGGCGCAACTTGTTGGCTTGGCCTGGTGGCGGATGGATAACTCAGCCGCACAGCCTGCGGCCCTGGCAGCTTCGATTACTCCCGAGTTCTGTCAGTGATCCCACTTGGACTGCCCGGAAACTGCGTATGTCAGTCTTTGCTAATTTATGGAGCCGTGCAGAATAGTTCTCATTTCATTTCCAGAAACACTCTGTTTCAAGTACATCCAGAGAGCCCTTCATCTTTTCTTTTCCTGCCTCCACACTCCGTCTACCTCCTTCCTACATCTATTCTCCAGGGAAAATGTCCTCAATTTTATTAACTCTTCTTCCTGTGGTTTTTATGTCTTGGCCCATTCACCATGCTGACCGGTGGATATAAGATTTATTGATCTCGTACTTGACATGGAATCTTTTAAAAATCTGGTGCGCATATTAATGGTGGTAGCCAAGAGCTTTTATTGTGCTTGAACCCTATGCCACCATACTTCATGTCCATCTTCTCTTTAACTTCTCAGTGACCTCTTGAAGTTGATGCCATTATTACCTACCCTCTTTATAGATGGGACACTGAGATTCCCTTCCTCAATGTTCTATAGCAAGTGACAGGGGTGGGGCTGGGCCTGAGCCTGGGCATCTAACCCCAGGGTCTGGGCTCCTAACCCCTCTACCTGCTACTGAAAGCGTGGCCTGTGGACCAGCACAGGCAGCTGCTGGAGCCTTGTGGGGAATGCCGAGCCTCAGGCCCCCACCTGGTGATTCACATGCACACGGATATCAGCGAAGCTCTGGTCTATCCTCCGGAAAGGAAATGTGTCCCTGGACTCTCCTGATGCTGCCTAGGATCACATTCAAGGCTGGTAGCCACAGCCCTGCTCTGCCCTTGTTCACACTGTCCTCAGGCTCGTCTTCGTCCTGCACAGGCCCTTCCCTCAGGAGGCACAGTTTGTCAGAATGGCAGTGTGATGGGTAAGGGTAAGCCTTGGGACCCAGCTATTTGGTTCAACATTACCCTAGATGTTTCTATGAAGTTTTTTTTTTTTAGATGAGATTAGCACTTAAATCAATAAACTTTGAGTAAAGCAGATTACCCTTCACAATGTGGTGGGCCTCATCTTATTAGTTGAAGGCCTTAATAAAATGACCGACCTCCTTCATAGGAAACGATGGGTTTCTGCCTTCAGATTCAATCTGCAACATCAGCTCTTCACCGGGTCTTCAGCCTGCCTGCCCACCCTGCAGATTTTGGACTTTCCAGACTTGACAATTGCATGAGCCAATTCCATAAAATCTCTAGGTGTCAACCACTCTGATTCATTCTCTCTCTCTCTCTCTCTCTCTCTCTCTCTCTCACCCCTCCCTCTCTCGCTCCCTCCCTTTCACTCTCTCTAAAAATCAATGGAAAAAAATATCCTCGGGTGAGGATTAACAAAAAAGAAAAAAAAAGAGAACTGGTTATCCATTCAGCTACACAAGAAATTTCCTGCTACAAGGCAATGTATTAATTCCTACTGGGTACCTGAGTGCCAAGCACTGGGGGTACAAAGAGCAACATGGCACATTTGCAACCGGCTAGGCTCTGGGCTGGTTCAGATAGAAAGAAAAAGGTAACTGTCTTGCCTTCCTTTGCTCTTAATCCAGGGGGGCAGGATTTACTGTGATGTGGGCAATTGAGGGACAGGCGGAGTGTTCCCCAGGCCCACACGGAAGGAGGTGAGAGCACAGGTCATTGGCTTAGAGCCCTGGCTGAGCACTCAGACCTGGGTCCCTGTCCCGGCCCCACCACTGGCTGGTGCAGAGCCACATCTGTTAGACACAGATAGCAGCAGCGGCTGGTGGTGAGGATGAGGGAGGGCATTGCCATCGATCGAGCTCTACTCTGAGCCAGATGTGGTGCGAAGGCACCATGATTATTATTGGAAGCTTGCATCAGTGGGTGCTTAGAGGGTGTTAGGGGGACGCGGCATTACCTTTTGAGAATCTGATTTATGCGCTGGGGAGTGAGTTCCCAGGGCCGCCGAGCCAGCTGGTGGCAGAGCTGGCTCCAGCTCCCAGACCTCTGGTCTCTTTCTGCCTAGACTGGGCACTTGCCCCATTTTCCCAGCTGGGCTGTTTCTTGTTGTTGTTCTGACATGAAATTGTGGCTGCAGAGGGGCTGGATGTAGCACAGAGGCTCATGCAGGACCTTCACCAACCCCTTCCCACAGGTACATGGTGCCTGGACCTCCACTGGGCAGAAAAACAGCTTAAAACAGACGCTCCCACCCCCTTTTACCTCTCACCCCCTCTGACAGAGTCATTTTGGAAAGTGACAGGAAGCTAATGGAATCACCTGATTTCCCCGATAATAGATCACCTCCAAGTGCAATAATTAAATGTTTTACAACCAACGGTTTCCTTCTGCATGACCTTTCTCCTCCCTTCTCCTGTCCCGGCTCCTGCTCTGCCCTGAGCTGGCCTGGCCTCTCTGGTGAGTCACTTTTCATTTCCGGGCTTTGGGATTCTAACCAGGTAATGGTAAAATTGCAGGAGGACTCTATAGGATTGTGGGAAAGAAAAGAAAGTGTAACGAGAGAAGCAACCAGATCAGGGTTTGAATCCTGGCTCTGCCACTTCCCTGCCATGTGACTTAGAAAAGTCACTTAATTTCCATTTGCTTTGGTGTCTTCAGCTGCAGATGGGGATAATACCACCACCCAGCTTGCATGGTGCTTATGCGGCTTAGAGCGGTGCCTGCCAAGTCCCTGGCACATTAGGCCTTGAGCAAAGGGGAAATGCTGCAATTAAAAAAATGAATATTGTGAGGCTAATTCTTTATAACATCCTCTGCCCTGAACCCTTGGAAGGAAAGAGAGAGAGAGAGAGAGAGAGAGAGAGAGAGAGAGAGAAAGAAAGAAGGAGGGAAGAGGAGGGATTTGTTGTTCCACTTATTCATGCATTCATTGGTTGATTCCGGAGGAGGGGGAGGAGGGACAGAGACTGAAAGGAAATAGATGGAGGAAAAGGGTGAGACTATGGCAGGGCTGGAGGGAGTGAACACTTGTCAATGGTGCTCAAACCCTTATATAATCACACACTCCACAGCCAAGGGACGCACAGTTGCCAATCTTTCTGGCCAGATGTCTGAGGTTTTAGAGAAGGGCCAGCTGGAATTTGGAGGCTGTTTCGGTGCCACAGCAGCTCAGGAGCTGGGTGCCGTCTGTGTGTTAGCAGAAGATTTGGAAGCATCGGTGGCACTTCCCCTATGATGCATGATTAAAGTACAGCCGACTGTGGCATGCACAGCTGTTGGATATTTTCAAGGCCAATGTCTCCCTAAGACCAAGAAAATACATGGGGCTAATCCACTGCCAGGTCTGGCCTTGGGGTTAGTTAGAGGCAGTAGGTAAGAGTCAGCCCTGCTGTCCTTTGGTCCTGGAGCATGGGGACAGGTGTCTGGTGGTCTTTTCAATGTCAGCATCGCTGGGAAGGAATGCCCTGCAAACATCCCATGGTCTTATGGTTTCCTTCTGTGTCATCCCGCATGGCATCATGGGTGTCCAGCTCCAGCACTGGGCTCAGCTCAGCTGGGATCCAAAATGAACAAGGCAATTGCCTGACACCCCATGTGCTGGCAAGTCCAGAGGGGCAGCAAGAGCGTTTGCATAGGTTCAAAGCAGGGCAGAGGCTCGGGAAAGTGCTGTCCTAGGTTAGGGGACCATGAAGAGGCGTCTACCCTAATTGGGAAAGGAGGAATGCTTCCGGAACAGGGGCTGAAAGGCATTCCTTGAGTCAAAGCTTTTAAAAATGTTAGTTTTGTCCGGCCAGTGTATCAGGAGGTCACACTTCGATTCCTGGTCAGGGCACATGCCTGGGTTGTGGGCTCGATTCCCACTAGGGGGCGTGCACGAGGCAGCTGGTTAATGATTCTCAACACTGATGCTTCTCTCTCTCTCTCCCTTCCTCTCTAAAATCAATAAAAATATATTTAAACAATTTTTTAATGTTAATTTCGAGGGGAACCAAGAGGAGCTGCAAATTGGCTTTTGTGCGTGGTTAAGAGATACTAGTTTCTCTGTCATTGGAAAATTAAAGGAGAGAATGCCCGTGCAGCAGATAGTGCCTGCTTCACCCATTGTAAGTGCTTCAGGGTGGGCAGCTGCTCTTCTGCTCTCGGTGGTTATTCAGTCAGTGGCAGTGGGAGTCCTGCCCTGAGCCCAAGGCTCCCCTTCACTCCTTTCTCCCACGCGTCTTCTAGAGAACCTTACCCCTTCCTGCAAGAATTTTGTGCAAGAATTGCCGAGCCACTCGAAGAGCTGGGGGGAAGGGCGGGTTGCTATGGCTCCTCCTTCTTATGGAAACCCTGTTCTTTCCTGCCACCTTCAGGGGTGCTAAACCATGAACCCTTGAGCCCCTGGGGCCAAGAGCCATTTTGGGGTGCTCCTGCTGCCTGCTTTCGGCCAGAAAAAATAAGGTGTCTTGCGGGCACTGTCCCAGTTCATTTGGGAATGAGTTTCAGTCTGTTTCAAAAGTCCAGCTTTCCGTGAAGGAATGCAGCTGGCGACGTGGGGGGTAATCTAATAACCGCAAGGCCCGAGGGTGAGCGCTGCAGTGGCCTGGCCCTTGCTCGCCCAGGTGACCTGTGGGATTAACTGGGTGGGAAGGCGGTGTTACTTCCTTACCAAGCCCTCTGTTTGCAACGTGGCTCAAGTGTGTAACCTGAGAGGCTCCTGTGGCTGGCGCTGAGCTGGCAAATATAATTTAGCCTGATCATTACGATTTAGAACTGAAAAGACCTCCAGAGAGAATGCAGCCCAGACTCCTTTATAAGCCAGGGGACCGCCACTTAGAGAGCCCTGCCTGTGAGTTTTTCTCTTTATCATGCAAGTGCCTAATTTAAGCTTTGAATCCCCGGCGAATCCAATTCAAAGACGGCTCCAATAAACACATTGCCCACCCAACTAGATAAAACCAATCCCCAATAAACACATTGCCCGAGCATAAAAACCAGGCGGACCTCACCCCTCTTCCCATCCTCAGCTCCTTTGTTTTGGAGATCTTTGGTTGATTTATTTTTTAAAAAATATTTTTTAAATTATTATTATTATTTTATGGAAAGAGAGATAGAAACATCGATGAGAGAGAAACTGATCTGTGGGTCACTTTCTCTCCTTTTACTTCCTAGGCTTTAAAAGTCAGCTCTTAAATTTGAAATTCATCAATTAGGAGTGAACTTGGGTAACCCTAGACTCCCACCCTTAATCCCAATAACAGCAGAACCCATCCCCCTGCCCCACCCCCACCCTAATTGTGACCTCACTGTATTTGCTCTGAACCTTTTAGGACTTGTGAGTAATAACCCTTGTCTTTCAAAGGTTCCTAATGGTTGTTGCTGAGGGTGTCTTGCAATCATAAGCTGGTCCTACCACAACTTTGGTTCTGAAAGGGAGACCCAGGCCCAGGTAGAGTGGCCCCAGACATTTCTATCCCATTGCATCACTATCAATGGGCCAAGACGGGCACAAAACAGAGAGGTGCCTTTGGCTCTCTGCAGCTGACCAGCATCTGTTCTTTCCACTGGGACAGGTTAAATCAAGCCTAAGCGCAGTCACCTGCAACATGCGACCAGTGCCCCCTTGGAAGGAAAGAATTCCGCAGTTCTGTTTCCCATAAGAAACAAATATTTAAATCAAGCCTAAGCGCAGTCACCTGCAACATGCGACCAGTGCCCCCTTGGAAGGAAAGAATTCCGCAGTTCTGTGTCCCATAAGAAACAAATATTTGTTGAGAGAGTGGATTTCTCTTTGCTCCTTCGATGTAAACTATTGTCTTCAGAAAGCCCAGTGGAAATGCAAATACGTTTTCTGGGAGAGGCAGCCTGTTAAGCTATTAAATCCACAACTCAGTGTATTGAATCAGTCCTGGTTACCTAACTGGGTCCTGAGGGGCCCTGCAGGTCATTTTTGGGGACGGGACACAGAGCTCAGGACAGGACTACAGGGTGGGGTTGTTTTCAGTGCAGGGCCTGCCAGGGAGTCCCAGACGCTGGAGGGAGAGTGGCCTAGTTCCACAGTTTGCCAACCCTGTTGGCAGGGTTTTGGACACTGAAGAGGAGGAATTAAAAATTGTGTCCCTTTAAGATCTTTCCAAATGCAAGTCCCCAGAGAGGAACTGAAGTTGGCCAGCTTGGGATGGTTCCCCCATTGTCAGGTTGCCAGCTATTATACTGAAACAATTAAGGAGAAATTGAGAATCCTTGCAATCACCATATCACACAAATGTATTCCATATACATGGTATAAAGTTTCTGAAAACTGTGACAAAATTTACAGTTTAAAATTCACAGTTCTAACCACCTTTAAGTGTGGAATTCAGTGGTATTACATACGTTCTCATTGTTGTGCAATCATCATCACTATCAGCTCCAGCATTTTTCATCATCCCCAAAATAAACTCTGTATCCATTCAACAATCACTCCCCCTTCTCCCTCCCCTTAGCCCCTGGTAACCAGCATTCTAATTTCTGTCTGTATGAATTTGCCTGTTCTAGTTACCTCATGTAAGTAGAATCATACAACATGTGTCCTTTAATGCCTGGCTTATTTCACTTAGTGTAATCTATTCAAAGTTCATCCATGTTGTAGCATGATAACAGAATTTCCTTCCTTTTTAAAAAAGATTGAGTAATATTCTATGGTATGTATATACCACATATTATTTATCCATTCATCTTTTGATAGACATTTGGGTTGTTTTCACCTTTTGGCTATGGTGTGTAATGGTGTACAAATATCTGTTTCTGCTTTTTTTTTTTGTTAACCTTCACCCAAGGATATTTTTTCCATTGATTTTTTCTTTAGAGAGAGTAGAAGGGAGGAAGGGAGGAGGGAAGAGAGAGAGAACGAGAGAGAAACATCCATGTGAGAGAGACACATGGATTGGTTGGCTCCTGTACTCACTTCCACTGGGGCCAGGGATGAAACCTGCAACCCTGGTATGTGCCCTTGACCAGGAATCAAACCTGAGACCCTTCGGTTCAAGGGATGATGCTCTAACCACTAAGAAACACTGGCCAGGGCTCTGTTTCTGCTTTTAATTCTTTTGGATATATATGTAGCAGTGGAATTGCTGGGTTATATGGTATTTCCGTTTAACTTTTTGAGAGGCTGCCATACTGTTTTTTACAATGGTTGTACCATTCAAAAGTCCCATTAGCAATGCACAGGATTTCAATTTCTCCATATCCCCATCCACACTAATTTTTCCATATTTTTGTTGATATTTTTCCTAATGGGTACATCCATATATTTTTTTAAGTTGCTTTTTCCTTGGTCACAAAAATCAACAAGAGCAAGAGCCAACCTAACCTTTCATTTTTAAAAATAGTAACTGTATGGCTCCAACAAATAAGCAACACGTTATGAAGATGCAGCACTGACAAAGCCCAGCGAAGCCAGCATACACTTAATAATGCACATGGGCATAAAACTGGGCACAAATGGTTCCCATGAACGAGAGAACTTTGTCAAATTTTATATGTCCCAAATAAACTGAGTTTTTCCTCTTAATTTGTCTCTAGTATCATGCCCTGTCAAATTTTATATGTCCCAAATAAACTGAGTTTTTCTCTTAATTTGTCTCTAGTATCATGCCCAACATAGAGAGAGAGAGAGAGAGAGAGAGAGAGAGAGAGAGAGAGAGGGTTTCCCCCTAATACTGTCTCTTAGCTTCATCTTTGGTCCAATTGGATAAGGCATCTTTTCTTCCAAGGAGCCAATCCTTCTTCATCTCTGTTTTTCACTCTTCCTTTATCTTATTTTTTTGGATGCTGGTAGGATGAATACAAATAAACTTCTGGGCCCTGAGGATGAGAGTCAAGCAAAAAGTCAAACAAAGGCATAGAACTGAGTTTATGAACTACAGATGTCCACTGACCACCACTTCAGGCCTGCGTTAGGTACTTTCTCATGTATTGATTTTGTGGATTCCCAATGACAAGGCAAGAAAAATTATCCCTATTTTACAGATGAGGAAACTGTTCCCCAGAGAGGCAAGTGATTTGCCCAAAGTCAGCCAGCTGCTAAGTAGCAGAGCTAGGGCTTAAGCCTGGGTCTTCACACTGAAAGCTTTTCTTCCTTGCATCACCACCTGTCCCTTCATAACTGAGGTAGTTGAATCAGACGTGTGTGGACAGTTGACTTCCAAGCTGTCCCCATGGGAGAACTGCCTCACACCACGCACACTTATCATGCTGCAAATATTTACCAGGGTGCCTACAGTGTGCCTTCTCCATGAACATAGGCTTCCATATTCCTGTAAGAGCAGTAAGTCAACCTTTGAATCGTCCTAAGCTTTTGCCATTTCCTAGTTAGCAGACTGACTCTATTAAACCCTTAAGAAAGCCTTTTGACTAACATTGATGACTTAGGGGAATAATGTACGAAAATCCTTCACAGAAGGTCTTAACCTTTCTCAGTTACACAGGCTGTATTGCTGGGATCGTAAGGATCTTGATGATGACAATGATGGAGTTGCTATTTATTAAGCTCAAACAGTTCTCATTTAGCTGGAGTGATTGTTTTTCACTAACATTGAAAGTTATTTATTAATTTATGCATGCACTCAAAAATATTTACTTGGTACTTGAGATGTGCCAGGTACAAAGATGAAAAATGACCGGGACATGTGACCCAACCTTTGACCAGCTCACTATCCGTGACTAACAGTGGAGGCAGACACATAAACCTTTAACTAGAACACAATGTAAGAAGTGCTGCAGTAGAGAGAGTGGCAACAGGATGTGGCAAAAGGACTGTGGCAACAGGATGAGGTAACACTGACCTCTCCCTGCAGAGATCAATGAAGGATCTACTGAGCATGGGACCTTAGAGTTGGGTATTGAAAGATGAGTAGAAGCTTGCAATTTGCAGAAATCAAAGATTAGTTGGTGGGGTGACAAGACTGGCAACTTGACCTGAAACTAGCTTGATAAGTTTCATGTAGGGCAGACTCAGGCATTTGAACTTTTACATTAGGATCTGTTGAAGGAAGGATTTTAAATGAGCTATCAAAAGTACAGGGCACTTTTCTGATCCTCATACCCTAATAAACTTTTCCCAGGTTGCCAGGAGAATTGGTAAATGCCATGGCTCTGAAAATGTGCTCATCATAAGCATTTTGTAAACCATAAAATGACTTCCAAATTACCTACAAGATACTTTTGGATTTATTTATTTATTTATTTATTTTTAAATTTTGAGGGATCTTCTAAGTTGTGATGTTTCAAAACTCTTCCCTTCACCTCATAAGCTTCCCTGCCAAGTCGATTATACTTTTCTCGTCAGGCTGTTCTGAGGGATTAATGCGCTCATTGCCATGATGAACTTGGCACATGAAACTGCAATCGCTGGGATTCCATCGAGCCAGCCTGCCATTTCACAGATGAGGAACCTCAGCCATGAAGAAGATGAGTGCCTTGAACAAGGTCTCAGCTGGTAGACAGTGGAGCCAGGGCTTACACCCAGCGTGCCTGGCTGCAGAATCCTATTCTTAACCACACTGTTCTCCCGGCCACAAACCACCCAAGTACAGCTCAGTAATTCACAGTCTGCAGGAAGAGTCTTAAAGTTTACCAGCAAACACTGACTAGTGGGGAGAACAGGAATATGGGGTTAGATCTTGGCTTTAAGTCTGGACTGACTTTACACATTTTGAGTAATTAGACCTTTTTGGCAAGTCACTGTACCACTCTGTGGCTTAATTTTCCCATTTCTAACGTGGCTTAGGACCTACTTGTGACATCGTTGTGGTCATTAGGAACAGAATACCCAGAGCATGGAACAGAAACTGGTTCATAGCAGCTGCATAGTACATGAAGGAGATAATTAATAATCATAACAGTTGTAATTACAGTGAGTTATGATGAGTTTCTTTTGTAAAGTAGAGATCTTTTCCTAACCTCAGACTTTAGAATGTTCGGTAAGTGTTTCTGTAATAATGGTTGTTGGGAATGATGATAAACCCTTTTTTTCCCACAGGAAATTGAGGCAGAGGGAACTTCAGCCCATGCCCACCAAGCCCTTGCACGTGGTTCAACGCCGTGTGCAAAGCTTAAAGGAGCAGGAGGAGGGGGCCTTCCTCCCGGGGGGAACTGACATCTCCCTGACAACCCACCCACCCTTCCACCACCCTGACCCTTGTGGACAGTGCCAGGAAGGAAGAAAAGAAACTGCTCTGTGAGCATCTGAGTGTGGTCCTAATTCCGGCTAATGACAGTGGGGAAGACTTCAGGAGAAGGTGGCCTTAGCCCGGCCCCAGTGGACAGGAAGGACAGTAGAGAGGCCGGGAGCAGGGAACATTTGGGGAGGGGTAGGCACGAGGCATCGGAAGATGAGGGCAGAGACAGCAAATGGGAGCCCTCTGCATCATGCCGGGGGTTGAGGCTCCTAGGGATGAGAGAGGCAGGTGGCCCAGAAGACTCCTGGAAGAGAAGGGAACGAAGAGAGACAGGGGCTGCGATGAGGCCACATGACGGTGAGTCATGGAGACCGGCTGTGGTTCTGGGGATGAGTAATGAGGGCATCAGTGCGGAGCCAGCTCAGGGGTTTTCAGGACAAACACACGGAGGTGCATCGCGGAGGCCACCAGAACCTGCCCCTAATGCATCCATCCAGGGGACGCTAAGCGCTCTAGAATATCCTCTGATGAATAATTTCTCCAACTCTAATCGCATTAGGGACACACGGGGCCATGGCCGGTGCTCTGTCTGTCAGATGTCGTTGCCACTTAGGTGAGTGATGCAGAGTGGGCCGGCCACAGGGCCGGGTCTGCGGGCGAGGCAGGCAGCCAGGAGAGCTGGCCCCAGAGGTTTTATTTCTTTGGCTCTATAATCAGATTGGAGGCAGAATGTTTTTCTGCGGCTCCTCCTTGTACTCTCTCTGGGTTGATACCTTTTCCTCTCTCCGTCGGTCCTGAGGGCTGAAGTGGTAACTGCTCTACCTCTCACCCCTCCAGGTCCACCACCCACCCACGCAGGACTAGACAGTGGAAATGACCCCACAGCGGCCCCGCCTCAATTCTGTACCCACGGGGAGAGAAAATGTGCTTATTACATTTCCTGAAGGGCCAGGGCCAGGAAGCTAAGGTGTCCTTGATGGAAATAGGCGTCAAAAGGACCCCAGCGAGCTGGAAGTCAGTGTCAAAGCCAGAATGATGACATTCTGTAGGGATCAGTCCATGACTTGGCATTTATGTTCAAAGACAATTATATAAGACCAGGAAGAAGTCCCTGGGATTTATTTTTTATGAAAGACTTAACCTGGAATAATTGCGTGGTAGAGCTTCTTAAAATGCTGAATGCAATCTGAGTTTACAATATAAAATTGTACTATTTTGAATTAAATTCATATTCACTGTAAAAAATCAAAATTATAAAAGAGAGAGAGAGAGAGATAGTTGGCTTGGTGAGGGGATTACATAATCCCATCTCCCATGATTGTCTGTTAACCCATTTGGTTACAACCTATTTTTTCCCCTAGGCAAATTTATATAGTGTATATAATGTGATCCAATTTTTGAAAGAACATATTTTGAAAACTGGCTTTTAAAAATAAATATTATGAACAACTTTCAGTCATTGAATATTTTTCTGCAACACAAATATTTTCAAAAGGAAACTATTTTAGGGATTTACCATAATTTTTGTACAAAGTGCTATTTTGCACATAAATTAATTTTTCTCTGCTTAAGTCAGTGCTGGATGAACCACCGGCATTATTGTGCACACTCTTGAGTATTTCCTTAATATAAAAAGCCCTGAAAATAGAAGTCCTAGGATCGAAAGGGTTTGATTTTGTTTGCTTTTGATGTGTGTGGGCTGTGCCACCAATGTGGGCTCTAGTGTCCTCTCATGTCTCCTCACATTCTCCCTCGTGCTGGATATTAAGATTTTAAAATGTCTTGTCAGATTGATAAGTGAAATCTGGTATCTCATTTCCATTTTTATGTTTTAGGTTATTAGTAAGGTTAAATATTTTTTCTCTCATATTTGGCTTTTTAATCTCTTCTGAATTGCCTATTTGTGTCTTTTGCTTATTTTTTTTCCTGATAGTATTATCTTTTCCTTATTGACTATAAAATATTTTAAGTTAAGACTGTTAGCCTTTTGCCTTCTAGTCTGCAAATATTTTTTTTCAGTTTTGCTCCTTGCCTTAGTGTATGCATATTTCAGATTTTTATATTGCCAAATCCATCAAAATTTTATTTAACTTTTAATCTATCAAAATTATACTTAAAGTTTCCTTTGGTGTCCATATCTAGGAAAAATTTCTCTTCACTTAAGATTATATATTCACCTACATTTCCCCCCAATATGTTTTCGGTTTTATTTTTACATTCAAATCCCCACAGTTTCATTGCAATGCAGTTTAAACTAATACCCAAGTCAAAGGAGATAAGTTATGGGAAGGGAGATTTTGATTCAATATGTGCATGAAATTTCTAATGATTTAGAGACAAGATTGACAACTGAGGAAATAAGCTAATCTCATTGCTTGACCTTCTAGCAGGGTTTAAGAATTGCTTGGCATTCCATAAGTGCTCAATTAACATTTGCTCAAAGAATGATGGAGTAAGAGACCTCCATGCTTCTTTTCAATACTGCTTTCCTGACTTGGCTCGGGTTTTAGGTTCATTTCATCTCCAGAGATCATTCTAGAGATGGAGGTTGTGGCTCTCAGGGGTGAAGCAGGCAAGAGGGCAGGATGGCAGGGAGAGAACTGATGCCAGGGGAGCTACTTCTGAAATCTCACCTTCCACATGGTCAGTGAAGGTTTGCAGGGCTCCATGCTGTTTGCTGGGCTCTGGGCTGGGAGGGAAATAAGTAGGTGAGCCAGTTGTTAGCCAAAGGGACTTACAGCAGGTTGGGAGGTTAGGTGCCTCTGAAGATGGAAGGCTCAGCATGTGTGGCCTTGAGGAAGCGGCTGCAGGAATGCAGGGCCGGTGGTGGCCGTGGTGCTGTTGTAGGACCTTAATCAGGCTCGATGAATTTTATGAGCTGAGTCTCAGCGGTTTGCTCCAAGTGGTTCTCTCCTAAAAGGCTCTTCCATGAGGTTCTCCATTCAGGCAAACTAAAGAAATGACCACAACAGTTAAGAGTTTCTTGTGTACTTTTTCAAATAACTCAGTGACTCAGGGAAGAAGAAAATGTCCACATGCATTAAACTTATAAATGAAGAGACAAAACTCAGGTGTGTGAGTGTGTACATATGCATGCATGCCTGTCTGACGTTTGATTTTGATTTTTGTTTTCTTTTTCTGGATAAATATCACCCTACTTCCTAGATTACACCAGCCTGGGGCAAAAGTATTGTCTTTATGATAGGGACAAATAAGAATTTCTCCTTCTCTACTTCATGCATTCTATGGGAACACCAGCCCTCCCCAAAGGACTCATGCACTTGTCTGCTCTCCTCTTGGTATCCCCAGGCACCTGTCACCTCTGTCACTCCGGTTCTCCTGTCTCAGGGATGCCACCAGCCATAGTTCTGCCTCCAGTTCTGTGGTGGCTCCCGTTGCCATCTGTGCCCTGCTGACCAGCATGCAGGAGGCAGAGGACAATGTCTGCATTAGGGTACATCTGCCCAGGGTTCCAGCACTTTTAGTGTTAATGACTCTGTTACTTTATCTTGCGTTGCCAAGGTTCTCATGAGTCTCTGGGGACTGGGCTGGGAGATGGTTTGATGGTGGCTGTAGGCAGAGCTCCTTCCCCATCCTGGCTTACTGTGTCATCTCTTCTCCTTTCCTGGACTCCTTGTATCTTCAGGCAAAACTCTCTGGTCCAGATGTGCCTGAAGTCTAGGATGAACATAGCTTATGGGACATGCTTACCCATCAGGGACTAATGTGGTGGATTCCCTCATGGGCTCCGGAGCCACCTACTTTGGTTTGTACCGTTTATCAGGTGGGTGATCCTGGCTACAGGGCTTCGCCTCTCTGGGCCTTAGTACTCAATCTGTAAAGTGGAAATGATAACGGTACCTACCTCATAGCATTGGCATAGAGTCTAAGAGTTAATATAAACAAAATGATTAAGAGAGTGCCAGGCAGATAGTAAGTACATAGGTAAAAAAGTGTTAGCAGTTATTATTGTAACTTCAAGTTCATTCTCCTGCTTCTTCGATCTTGCTTGATTGGAAAGTTCTCTTTAGCGTGGACCCCTCAAAGACTCCAAACATTTGAAAGAAGAAAAGAGAGGAAAACCATGGAAATAGTGGTTATCATAATATCTATGCAGGTTTTCAGCTCCTTTTGAGGACCAGTGGCCTGGCTAGACCAACTTTCCTTCTTTCTTTCCTGTGTCCTCTCCTCAAATAGTTTTTGAAAAGGAAACTGTTTTTATAGATAGAGAATAAAAGGAGAGACAAAGAATTGGAAGAGGAGGAGATAAAAGAAAGACCCGGTGGCCTGGCTAGACCAACTTTCCTTCTTTCTTTCCTGTGTCCTCTCCTCAAATAGTTTTTGAAAAGGAAACAATCTGTTTTTATAGATAGAGAATAAAAGGAGAGACAACGAATTGGAAGAGGAGGAGATAAAAGAAAGAGTTGTAGGGTGGTAGTAGTGTTTGGCATACAAGTTTTGGAGTCTGTCAGACGGCCCTTGTCATTTCTATTTGTGACCTTAAGTACATTGCTTAACCATTTTGCATTCAGTGTCTGTACAGTGGGTTTACTAATTGCCTATCTCATGGGATGGGCATGAAGATTAAAGGAGAGAACTTATACGGTATCTACTCAATAAGTGTTAATTTTTTACCTTCCTCCTGCCCTTACCCCAACAAGATGAAACCCATGTCACAAGTTGCCTGCCCATGCATAGGCCTTGGGAGAATTCAGAAGCCGTCAAAAGATCATTTTTAAAGAGTTTCCCCAGCAACATTCATTCTGTAATGTTTTCTCTCATCAGATTTTATTCTTTTGTCTTAGAGGATGGGGCTTTCTGCAGCAGGTACAAGTGAAATCTGCCAGTGGTGGCTGGATCCAAAGATGGCAGCTCGATTACTTGCCGGCTGACTTCTCCTGGCTGCTGATGCTGTGAAATCACGTGGGCAGTTGACGCACTGTGTCACTTTCCATCTGCTCCCACTCTCCCCTTCGCGGGTATTTTTGGAAGAGTGGTTTAGTACATCAACCTTTAAAGAAAAGTAATTATTAAATCTTTCTGTCATCAAGATGTCATGGGGTTGTGTGTCACGCATAACTCTTGGCAGCATCTAAATTGGGATTTTCAAAACAAGATGAAGTTTCTCCTTGGCCCTTTTGTTTTCCTTTTGAAAAAGTTCAGCTTCTGCAGCAGCCTATTGGTTACTCTTTAGAGTTTTCTCTGACTTAACCAATAACGAAACGATTTTCCCATTTGAATAGCTCTGCCTAGGTCAGTGATGGCGAACCTATGACACGGGTGTCAGAGGTGACACGCAAACTCATTTTTTTGGTTGATTTTTCTTTGTTAAATGGCATTTAAATATATAATCTTGGCAGCATCTAAATTGGGATTTTCAAAACAAGATGAAGTTTCTCCTTGGCCCTTTTGTTTTCCTTTTGAAAAAGTTCAGCTTCTGCAGCAGACGATTGGTTACTCTTTAGAGTTTTCTCTGACTTAACCAATAACAAAATGATCTTCCCTTTTGAATAGCTCTGCCGAGGTCCACTCAGCCACAGAGAGCCGAGTGGTGGCTACAATGAGCTTTGTCACTTACCAAAAAAAAATCATTTTTGGTTTATTAATGTTTCACCTCTGGAGCCCACACGCCGAGCTCAAAAGGTTCTCCATCACTGGCCTAGGTTCACTCAGCCACAGAGAGCCGAGTGGTGGCTACAGTGAGCTTTGTCACTTACAAAAAAAAAATCATTTTTGGTTTATTAATGTTTTACCTCTGGAGCCGGAAATGTGGGGCTTCGGCCATATGAGCCTGCTGGCTGGTTGGGCGGCTGGCTGGATGAGTTGGAGCTCCAGGTGGCTCCTGTGGAGAAGCAACAACTATGATGAGTTGAATAAGCGCCCACCCTGTGCGAGTAGTCGGAGAAGCACTTCAGGTGCATTATTTCAGCTGAGCCCCCCAAAATGACAGCGAGTATTTATTGAGCACTTACTATGCACCACATTGGGCTTTGTGATTTTACAGCATTCTCATTGGATCCTCATATCACCTGCTTAGGTAGAGTTACCTAGTGAGGGTGCAGGTGACAGTAACCTGACTCAGCTCTCCTTGATGTCCAAGCCAGTTTTATTGGATAAGGATATTGAAAAAAGTCCTTGGGATAAACCTTGATAGCTTTAGGCCTGGCTAGATTCAGGTGCCCAAATGATGGGCTTGAACTCTCTCTCATTCTCTTTATTGCTTTGCCTTCCTTTGTATTGACTTTTTTCTCAGCAGAAATGCTCTATGAGGTGGCCAAGATGCCCACTAGTAGCTCTTGCTTATATCCTACCAGCGCCAGTTTTATTGGATAAGGATATTGAAAAAAGTCCTTGGGATAAACCTTGATAGCTTAGGCCTGGCTAGATCCAGGTGCCCAAATGATGGGCTTGAACTCTCTCTTGTTCTCTTCATTGCTTTGCCTTCCTTTGTATTGACTTTGTTCTCAGCAGAAACGCTCTATGAAGTGGCCACAATGCCCACTAGTAGCTCTGGCTTATATCCTACCAGGCATAGCACATGGACTGGGAGTCTGAGGGGATGGTACTCCCAAAGGAAACCAGGGCCCTTTAATCCAAAGAAGATGAAACACCAGGCATCTTCCACAGTTCTATTACTGGGTTCATTTCATAGATAAAGAGACAGAGGGTCAGAGAATGTATGCAATTTGCTCCAAGATCTCCCCACTGGGAAGTGCAAGAACCTTCACCCCACCTTCTTTCCATTATTTGGCCAATTTTAGGACCGTCCTAATATGCTACAGTCCCTGTCTCAGGTGCATCTACTGTGCCTTTCCACTGGCTTGGTTTCCTACAGGTTACTTGTAAACAAAGGCCAGGGGATTGTCAAGGGCCGGGGGGGGTGGGTGGAGGATGGACACATATGTAATACCCTTTGTAATACTTTTAGCAATAAAAAAAAAAGAGACAGAGGGTCAGAGAATGTATGCAATTCACTCCAAGATCTCCCCACTGAGAAGTGCCAGAACCTTCACCCAACCTTTTTTCCATTATTTGGCCAATTTTAGGACCGTCCTAATATGCTACAGTCCCTGTCTCAGGTGCATCTACTGTGCCTTTCCACTGGCTTGGTTTCCTACAGGTTACTTGTAAACAACTGAAGCCAGTTACCAAACAAGAGGAACTCCTGTGACACAGGCGGGAATTAGAAAAGAGCCCAGCTGTGTGCTGTGAATCTGATGACTGCACGTGATGAGTGGGGCGAAGAGCTATGCAGAGTGGCATGGCCTGCAGAGCGAGTTCCTTAGGAAGCAGGGAGTGAGCCAGGGCCTCTCCTTCTGAACACTGCTTCCTGGGGTACAGGGAGCCCAGCAGTCACACCTGAGAGTTTGGGGGTGATGCCTCCTCCTGCTTCTGTGGAATGGATGGCATTACTGTGGCTTCCCTTACCAAGGGAGGGGCACCCTAATGTGTCACTAGGGAGCCTTCTGCGGGCCCTGTCCTGCGGGTTCATAGGAAAGATGAAGTTAGCGGTTTGATTGCACTGTTCTTGTGGCTGGGATTGGCAGCTCTCTGCAGATAAACAGTTGTTGCAGACATTGACTAATCACCGCATTAGTCATCACCGCATAGAAGGGTTAACGCATCTAGGCCGTTCCTCCACCACCTTGCAGCGTCGCCTCTGCAAGTTCTGGGCCAAACCTCAGGTTGTGCAGGAGAGGGTTTTGGATGGGACATGCATGGACATCGCATCAAATAGCATGGAGCACAAGGTGAGAAATGTGTTCTCTTCTCAGTTCTGTATCATTCTCTGATCGGCATTTCCCTGAGACTTGGTCCATGACTCAGACTCATCCCAGCACCAGATCAGCTCTCTCTTAGGTTCTTTCTACAGTAGTCAGCATGGGCCTCGTGCTCGGAGCCTTTGGCAGGCAATAGCATCCAGCTGGAATGTCATGGCGTTGCTTCTGTTTTTATTGTATTTATCTTTATGGTTTCCTTCCATTATGGCAAGTGGTACCCTACTTGTGGCAAGGATATAAACTTGGTGAACAAAGAGAATGTATTTTAGTAAAAAAAGGTGAGTGGATTGAAAGAAAACACTCTAAATTCTATGTATCTTATATGTATCAGTCAGGGTTCAACCAAGTAAACAGAGGCAGTTTACATCTTTGGATGTATGTATTAAGAAGTTTATTGGAAGGAACTGGCTCACATGGTTGTATGGTCTGGCTAGGAGAGCGAAATCTACAGGGCAGGTGGACAGGGTGAGCAGGCTGGAACTCTCGGGCATGGGCTAAGGTAGCAATTTCTTCTGCTTCTGGGAAGGCTCACTTCTGCTCTTAAGGTCTTTCATCTGCTTGCACCAGGCCCACTCAGATAATCTACATTCTAGAATAATACCCCTTTCATAAAGCCAACTCATTATGGACTATAATCACATCTACAGAATACCTTCACAGTAGCGCCTAGGTTAGTGTTTGAATAATTGGGGACTGCGAATGAGGTTGTGAAGGAGATAAGCAAATGATGGGCCGTTGGCAAACTGAGCCAAGCAGGTGGGGCAAATAGCTAGCATATCAGGCCCTGAGCACAGCAGCTGGGGTTTGGAGGTGAGGGAATGACGGGTATTTTAGCAATCAGCGCCGCCTTTTCTGCTGTCTCCTCTTAGGCCCCATTTTCTAAAGGACCAGCTTCTGTTTGCCTCTGTCTCCCTAATTTCATCCGTTGGATTTAATAGAGGTAAGTTTGTCCTTAGAAAAGGTCTGAAGATGATTTGGACTCCAATACTTTCACACCAGGGTGATTGCAATACTCACAATGACACACCTTTTACCAAGGCCGCTGCTTGTCCGAGTTTGCAACGTACTTCAATCTTAGAAGCTCCTAGGTCGCCCCACCCACTGATCGTGGTCATTGAATTGGAAATGTAATTACATGATTATTAATCAAATGTATTTTCTCAAGACTGAAGAGAGAGGCCTGGAAGGGTCCATGGGGTGCTTTCCCCCATTAAGGCAATTAGAAATGATGTGGAACTTGTGCTTCGATGAGAAGATTGACTTTATGAGAGTCTCCTGGGGACACGAGGGGAGGGAGTCGGTTTTACTCTTTAAAGACCAGAATTTTCTGTTTCCTTTGGAGGCCTTGATTTTCTGGATGGTGAGCTGTGCCTTCACAGAACATGGAGGGCTGATCACATTTCCGGAGCTTGACCCTCAGAGCAGCAGTGGTAAGTGAGTTTTCCCTGAGACTTGGTCCATGACTCAGACTCATCCCAGCACCAGATCAGCTCTCTCTTAGGTTCTTTCTACAGTAGTCAGCATGAGCCTCGTGCTCGGAGCCTTTGGCAGGTAATAGCATCCCGCTGGAATGTCATGGCGTTGCTTCTGTTTTTATTGTATTTATCTTTATGGTTTCCTTCCATTATGGCAAGTGGTACCCTACTTGTGGCAAGGATATAAACTTGGTGAACAAAGAGAATGTATTTTAGTAAAAAAAGGTGAGTGGATTGAAAGAAAACACTCTAAATTCTATGTATCTTATATGTATCAGTCAGGGTTCAACCAAGTAAACAGAGGCAGTTTACATCTTTGGATGTATGTATTAAGAAGTTTATTGGAAGGAACTGGCTCACATGGTTGTATGGTCTGGCTAGGAGAGCGAAATCTACAGGGCAGGTGGACAGGGTGAGCAGGCTGGAACTCTCGGGCATGGGCTAAGGTAGCAATTTCTTCTGCTTCTGGGAAGGCTCACTTCTGCTCTTAAGGTCTTTCATCTGCTTGCACCAGGCCCACTCATATCATCTACATTCTAGAATAATACCCCTTTCATAAAGCCAACTCATTATGGACTATAATCACATCTACAGAATACCTTCACAGCAGCGCCTAGGTTAGTGTTTGAATAATTGGGGACTGCGAATGAGGTTGTGAAGGAGATAAGCAAATGATGGACAGTTGGCAAACCCGAGCCAAGCAGGTGGGGCAAATAGCTAGCATATCAGGCCCTGAGCACAGCAGCTGGGGTTTGGAGGTGAGGGAATGACGGGTATTTTAGCAATCAGCGCCGCCTTTTCTGCTGTCTCCTCTTAGGCCCCTTTTCTAAGGGACCAGCTTCTGTTTGCCTCTGTCTCCCTAATTTCATCCATTCGATTTAATAGAGGTAAGTTTGTCCTTAGAAAAGGTCTGAAGATGATTTGGACTCCAATACTTTCACACCAGGGTGATTGCAATACTCACAATGACACCCCTTTTACCAACGCCGCTGCTTGTCTGAGTTAGCGACGTACTTCAATCTTAGAAGCTCCTAGGTCGCCTCACCCACTGATCGTGGTCATTGAACTGGAAATGTAATTACATGATTATTAATCAAATGTATTTTCTCAAGACTGAAGAGAGAGGCCTGGAAGGGTCCATGGGGTGCTTTCCCCCATTAAGGCAATTAGAAATGATGTGGAACTTGTGCTTCGATGAGAAGATTGACTTTATGAGAGTCTCCTGGGGACACGAGGGGAGGGAGTCGGTTTTACTCTTTAAAGACCAGAATTTTCTGTTTCCTTTGGAGGCCTTGATTTTCTGGATGGTGAGCTGTGCCTTCACAGAACATGGAGGGCTGATCACATTTCCGGAGCTTGACCCTCAGAGCAGCAGTGGTAAGTGAGTGTCTCCTGGCTGACATTCAGAGATGGACATGCTGACAGGTGCGGTGTGGCCAGGAAGTCTCGCTTCCATCGCTGCACATGCACAGTGTTTGTCAGACGGTTGCTCTGGGCCAGCCCTCCTCCAGAAGCAGGACTGCCTGTCGGTCGGCCAGTTGAAGGGCTGGGTCACACTCTGATGTTGGCAGAGTGAGATGGGTGGGTGGGTGCCTGTTTCACCGTCAGTGGTACCTGGGAGGCAAATCCCATTCCCTAGGGGAAAGTTGGCTTATGTCTGTGGAGATGAGAGAATAGGTATATTTCAACTGTGTGTGTGTAGGGAGAGGGGTGTGGGGGGGAGGGGGTCTAAAATCTTCAAGTTTGCAGATGACATCAAGCCGGGGAAATAGGTCTCATTTCAAACCTCACCTGAGTGGTAGGGGCTGCCTTACCTGGGCCCAAAGGAGAAAGAGTGACAAGACTGTTACTGACCTGTGTCGTGGGTGGTGGGTGTGGGAGCAAGCGTGGCGTGGGGATGAAATACCAGCTCTGGTGGTTAAGGCTTAGACTCTGAAGGTTAATATTTAGATTAAGGTAGAGTCTCCCTGCTTGGTTTCCTCATTTGGATTGCAAACTACGTGAGGGCAGGGCCCAGGATGCGCTCATGTGTAATATAGGGGCCTGGGGCCTTTCCGACCATCTTTTCTGGCCCTGCGCACGCATTGCCCAGGGTAACTGCCATGCCCATTCTCTCCAGGAGCCCTCCCTCCCTTGGTGAGTTGATTTTCCTGAATGTCTTGCAGGAAGACAGGGGACGGAGCCCCATTGCTCACCTCGGAGTAGCCCTGCCTCTGAATCTCCTTCAGATTATGTAGGGGTTGGTGTTGTGTGGCTTGACCCTGAGGTGCCGGGGAGGCGGAGATGTGTCGGACTGGGGCCTGCCCTGCTGAAGCGTGCAGGCTAGTGGGTTTAGGAAAGAGCCTGAGTTTGCCAGGTGGCTGGAGTGCCCCTCCCCCCGGAATCTTTCCAAATTCGGGGGTCTTGTGTAGCATTTCTACCTTTAGAACCTCTCTGCCACTTTCCTGGCAAATTACAGAAGCAGCAAAGCAGCTGTGGCCCCTGCGTCCAGCAAGCAAAACTCCAGGTAAATAAAAGCAACGAACAGACAAGTAAAAAATGTTTTAAAAGAAAAACAAACAAAAAAAATAAGAAACCCTCTTCTCCCCAAACAAACAATAGCATAAAAATCAAAAAAAGTCCAGGTAACCCAGGCCTGGCGTAACCATAGCAACCCTAATGGGGCGCAGTGACCCAGCAAAAATCCAGGCTCCTGGAGAAATGTGCGGGAATGCGTCTGCTCTCCATGATGGGAGGGAAAGGTGCCTTGCTCCCCATGGGTCTCCCTAATAATGCAGACGGGGAGCCGGTGATGTTTCACTCAGAGTGAAGGACAGAAAGCCCTGATGTCGGCGCAGGATCGTTTCCCATGGCCTGTGAACTGGGTTGACATGTTAACCCGGTATTTCCATGCTCTGGGTCTGCTTTGGGTTTGCTAAGTAAAGCCAGACTGGCAGCTGCAGCGTGGAAGGAACGGGGGATATCTTACACATAAACACACAGGCACATGTGTGCACACTGTCCGGCAAGTGGGGGAGGCAGAGCTAGCTGCCTGGTCCACAATGCCTTACGTCTATCTGTTTTCTCTTTGCACCCGGCATGGCTGGGGCTGGCGTCATCGCAAGGCATGCTGGGGCCGATGCGGCATTTTCTGCTCCCTGTGCCGAAAGCTGCCTTCTTCATAGCCTCCAGGTTATGACCCAAGTGTCAAGTGTCCTGTCAGAGTGGCCCTCCCTGACTATTGTGGCAAGTGGCCCCCCCTCCACAGTGACCCTATCTTACATCACCCCGCTTGTCTTTTTCGCAGCCCTTAACCTTTTCTCCATTTCCCTTGCTCATTTGTGTGCTTGTTGGTTCTAGTTCTCCTCTCTGACTTGCATGTAACTTGTGTCTGTCATGTTTTATCTCTTTATCATTTAGCCAAGGGCTTGTCGCAGAGCAGGTGCTCACTAAACACCCATTGACTGACCGACTGAACGCTTCTTCCAGGTCTTTTGTGTCCAAAAGTGGCAGCAGCATTGAGAATCCGTAACCAGGGCAGTTCTGGAGGAGACCCCAATCTTGAGGACTTTTTCTTCTTTCTAGAAGCTGTTTCCCCCCTCCCCTCCCTGCCCCCCCCCAGCTGCCATGACAGTTAGATGAAGTTTGGCTGCAAGCAGGCCCTTGGTTCTCACCTATAGGAGAAACAAGGCCTCTAGTCTGGGTGCCGGGGAGTCAGGGATGGAGGGGAGGTTCAGCAGGGCCCTGCGCTGGCCCCACTTTCCCTTCTGGGTGTGCATGTTTGTGTATCTCTCCTCTTGCTTTATTAAAAAGCACTCTGCTGTGCAGAGCAAGCTGGGAGGTCTCAGGTAGAAGCAGACGGATGTCTCTATTGAACTCCTAAGCTGATTACATCCTGCTGTGTCTCAAAAATAAAATGAAACATAAATTAAAAACTCCTCAACCCTTGCTTCTTTCAAATTTCATTTTAGAAGGCACAAACGAATCCTGCTCCTTCGGTACAGGCTGTGCGACGGAAAGGCTTGCTCCCCCGTCCCTCCGAGGGCTGGCCTCCTCCCTCAGTGGTGCTCTCGACAGGATCATCAAAGTCCTTGAATGTTTGAATGGCTTATGCGGGAGATAATTTATAGATGGGATTGACACCCTTCTGTCTAGCATGGTGCCGGTAACACAGCACTGTGGACCCAGGGCTGCATTCAGTGCCCTTTGGAGGAAGTTTTGAAGAGAGGATGATGGGAGTGCCTCCCCTTTCTTTGACCTGTGACTGCAGCTGCAGACTGACATTTGTACCAGTTCTAGTAACACTGAATGTTTCTGAGCCTGATGATCACCTTCTTTCTCCCTGATCAGAGAGGCCGGCGAGCAGCTAGTCTTCCTGGTGAGCTGGGGAGTCTGGTTCCATCAGAATAGACACTGCCTGGCTCAGTCTGCTCTCTGCCCTTCGCCCCTCCCCTGCTGCACCCAGTGTTCAGGCTGGATGGTGATGACTGGCTCCTGGTTAGGAATGCTGCCCCCTGCAGGTTGAGCTCCCCACCTCCTGAGAGTCCCACAGGCTTTCACTCTGGCCCTCACCCCCTCTGCTTGTGGTCCTGAAACAAACAGGCTGGCTTGTTCCTTGCTGAGGCTGCTGTGATGAACTCCTGTCTTTGTTTCCTAGGTGCTTTGGAGCTACTGAGTGGCTTTCTTTTTCCGGATTTCCTTGTCCCTCAGCCAGTCATTCCCTGCTTGCCTGGCAGTAATACTTCTGAGGTCAAGGTCCCCCTGCCCCCCAGCCCACAGTGAATGGTGCCAGAGGCTGAGCTGTCTTGAGGTCAGGGAATAGTTTACTCAAAGTGATATTTTGCTTGCTCCCCAATGACTTCAGATTCTTCCAGCAAACATTGTTGGAATCACTTAATTCCTCGGAGCTCATCAGAATTCTCCTGGTGCAAACTGGGTGGTGTTCTTGATCATATTAAGTCATTTAAAATGCACGTCAGTGATTCCATTTCCCCGGCCATCACCCCCTTCCTCTCACCAGCAGGGGGTCTCCTTTGACTCACTGATTTTTAAGGGTGAGATGCATTTTCTTTGTGACACGTGCTTGACTCTCAGGGGTGGCGAAATTGTGGGGGTTGGGTCTGTACTGGGAAATGGTGAGGAGACTCCTGGGCTGGAGAAATGCAGAGGTGAGACAAAGAGGGGAAAATGCACTGGCTACAAGGTTGGAATTTACTAATCTCATTCACACACAGTGCTGGGGGACACAATTCTCATGTTCCAGGTGTTTCCTCTCAATAAAGCAGAGCAGAGTGGATCAAGTATGCAGTGTCTGGCAATTGGCATCAGAGTTAGGCACAGAGAAAATCCCGGTGTAAGATCTTTGAGGTTGAGCTCTTGTGATGGGCATCATCCAGTCCAGCATCAAGAAATGCTGTTTTTAGGAGGAAAAAAAGAAGAAATGCTCGCTTAAACATGTTCAGTGTACCAACAAATATTCTGATGTTTGATAAATGTATAACAATAAAAGCATAATATGCTAATTAGACTGGACAGCCGAACGACCTTCCAGACTCCTTTCAGACAACCTTTCGGACGAAGCCCTGGTGGCAGGGGCCGAGGCAGAGGCAGCTGCCATGGTGGGCAGGGGCAGAGGCAGAGGCGGTTAGGGGCAATCAGGCAGGCTGGCAGGCAGGTGAGTGGTTAGGAGCCAGCGGTTGAATGGTGCCAGAGGCTGAGCTGTCTTGAGGTCAGGGAATAGTTTACTCAAAGTGATATTTTGCTTGCTCCCCAATGACTTCAGATTCTTCCAGCAAACATTGTTGGAATCACTTAATTCCTCGGAGCTCATCAGAATTCTCCTGGTGCAAACTGGGTGGTGTTCTTGATCATATTAAGTCATTTAAAATGCACGTCAGCGATTCCATTTCCCCGGCCATCACCCTCTCACCAGCAGGGGGTCTCCTTTGACTCACTGATTTTTAAGGGTGAGATGCATTTTCTTTGTGACACGTGCTTGACTCTCAGGGGTGGCGAAATTGTGGGGGTTGGGTCTGTACTGGGAAATGGTGAGGAGACTCCTGGGCTGGAGAAATGCAGAGGTGAGACAAAGAGGGGAAAATGCACTGGCTACAAGGTTGGAATTTACTAATCTCATTCACACACAGTGCTGGGGGACACAATTCTCATGTTCCAGGTGTTTCCTCTCAATAAAGCAGAGCAGAGTGGATCAAGTATGCAGTGTCTGGCAATTGGCATCAGAGTTAGGCACAGAGAAAATCCCGGTGTAAGATCTTTGAGGTTGAGCTCTTGTGATGGGCATCATCCAGTCCAGCATCAAGAAATGCTGTTTTTAGGAGGAAAAAAAGAAGAAATACTCGTTTAAACGTGTTTAGTGTACCAACAAATATTCTGATATTTGGTAAATCTATAATAATAAAAGCATAATATGCTAATTAGACCAGACAGCTGAACGACCTTCCAGACGTCCTTTCAGACAACCTTTTGGACGAAGCTCTGGTGGCAGGGGCTGAGGCAGAGGTGGCCGCCATGGTGGGCAGGGGCAGAGGCAGAGGCGGTTAGGGGCGATCAGGCAGGCTGGCAGGCAGGCAAGTGGTTAGGAGCCAGCGGTCCCGGATTGTGATAGTGTGATAGGGATGTCTGACTGCCAGTTTAGGCCCAATCCCACAGGAATTCTTGTGAGATCGGGCCTAAACCAGCAGTCAGACATCCCTCGAGGGGTCCTGGATTGTGAAGGGTGCAGGCCGGGCTGAGGAACACCCCCCTGCCCGCCATGCATGAATTTCGTGCACCGGGCCTCTAGTAATAATATTATTATTATTGAGCTCCTACTATATTTCTTGAAGTACTTTGCATATTTATCTCCACTCATCACAAAACATCAGGCCGGTGGAATTATCTTTATTTCACAGGTAAGTCACACCCCACTGAACATGTCCAAGTGTGATCTCCTGAGTCCCCGGTTATTCCCCAGCCTGGCCCGTCCAAGCAGGTGGCACTGCCCTCCACCCTGCAGATGTTGCAATCTGGCTTTCATCCCAGATCCCTTCTCCCCTGGCTGACTCTGGCCTTCAGCCACGAGCTTGTATTTTTTCTACCTTTTATTTCGAAGTTGCACATCTCTCCATTTCCACTTTTACCAAGCTAGTCCAAATGCAAATGTCTTCTGATTCCCTCTCTTGTCCCTCCCAATGTCTTCTCACAGCATCAGAGCAGTCTCTACAAACCACACATCACCAGGGCATGCACCCACGTCAGAGTCTGCAGCAGCTCCCCATTGCCAGGCTCCCTCCCCCATCTGGTCTGGTCTCCTCCACCCCAGGCCCCTGCACAGGCCTCCTGTCTAGTCCTGGAGGCTGTCCCCATGCCTGTCTCCTGCGTTCTAGCCCTGCTCCAGCATGCTGCCTCCTGCTCCTCCTGCACCGGCTCCTCCTCTCCTTTAGTTCTTGTCAGAGGCTTTGTCAGGCTCCCTCTTTATTCTCCTCCAGTGGATTCAGTTGAATGTCCTTCTAGATTCAGGATGGGGCTCAGAAATCCGCATTCAGCAATCTCCCAGCCCTGTCATTCCAGTGCAGGGATCCGCAGCCCACACTGGGGTGGAAAACGTAGTTTTTGGAAAGTGCCTGTGGACAGGGTCCTCTTTGGGAGAAGCCTGTAGAAATGCCATATGAGATATGAGACCTGCTACGCCCTTGATAATATGCAGCAGATTTTTTACAAACCAAAAAATGGGGCTGCTCAGCTCGGTCTTCCGGTTGTTACTACAAACCAAAAAATGGGGCTGCTCAGCTCGGTCTTCCAGTTATACACCAGCTGTCTTTTAGATGCTTCCAAAAACCCTCATTCTTTGATCCGCAGCAGGTAAAAGGAGCCACCACTGTAGATACGTACAGGTGGTTGAAAAACTAGTTTGAGTAGCAGCTTTGTAGTAGGGATAAGTGTTTGGTCTGCCAGGTGTTGGCTGTGGTGGGGGTGCTGTTTGTGAAATGATGTGTTTGTCATGTGGTCTCATTACCCTGAACCCCGGAGACAGTGGACTCCTGTGAGGGGTGCCTGTGCTGAACCCCGCTGCGCAGACTTTCCAGTTTGGTAGCTGCATTTGGGCATTTCTCATTTCCAGCGGACAGATTGGATGTTGCACCAGAAATATGGAGTTGAGAACTACCCTGGTTCTGCCAGAGATTTTGAAAATCTTTAATATCCCCGAGGGACCTGTGCAGTTTTTGGAAAGAGGAAAAAAATATTAAAAAGATTGTCACACAAAAAGTGAAATAAACACTAGGGATGACTTGTTCTTTGCTCATTCCAGTTATTGGACATCCCGGAAAAAGGGGGTTTGCCGCAGTGAGTAGAGTTTTCTGTACATAGTTCTTATTTATAAATGATGCCTTTTCTTCAGATGGTTTTATTTGAACAAATTTTATGTGTATCCAGGCAGGTATCAACAAGCAGCATGTGCAAAAGCTGTGGGCAGGGAAGGTCATGGTGCATTTAGGCATATTGTCCCAGGGACAATATGGTGTAGAATGGTGAGAGAGGAGATGGGAGAGACTTGAAGGGGTCAGACCTATGCAGGCCTCTCTAGGCCAAAGCCAAATCTGTGTGTGTGATTCTAAGAGCATGAGAAAGCCATTGGATTGCTTTTGCAATGGGTTGTGTTCTTAAAAGCTCACGCTGATGTTGAAACTGATTGAAGGGTGAAGAGCAGCAAGACCAGCCAAGAGGCTGCAGGAATAGCCTTGTCAAGAGATCATGGTGGTTTGAAAGGGGTGATGGGAGTGAAGTTGGGACGTAGTGAATATATTGGAGAAATATCCAGGAGGTAAAATTGTTGGCGCAGAGGAAGGAGGTGCCAGGATGACGCGAGCAGTTCCTCTCTGACCACAGAGAAGCGCTGTGTTCTGAGCTGAGGAACCTGGAGAGGGTTGGGGATGGAGAAGGTGGCTGGTTCGGTTTTGCACGTGTGAAGTTGAAGCTGCCTATGTCTTGTCCAACTGGCATTTCCAAGAAGGCAGGGAACATGCAGGACTGGCATTCAGAACACAGATCTGCCCTGGAGAGAGACACTCTTGGAATTTCACCATTTGCTAGCACAGATTTTTTTCGAGTATCTCTTGCTTAAAGAACATGACCACTCCAACTGCTATGCAGGATTCTCAAAGTGCCAAACGCTTGTTCCACCAGCTTGGACTTTGAATAACGGGCGTCTGGAACCCTTCGAAGTGGAGGTCTTTTGGCATTGTTCTTACCCACTTCTCCTGTGGTCAGTCAGTATGCTAGCCAGCGTCCTGCAAGGAGACAGAACCAATAGGACATAGATCCAGATAGAGACACAATAGTCCCCCCTTATCTAAGGGGGACCTGTTCCAAGACCCCCAATGGATGCCTGAAACTACAGAAAGCAAACTGCAGATAAGGGGGGTTGTAGATCTAGATGTAGACACACCTGCGGATATTTATTTTAGGAATTGGCTCAGGTGGTTATGAAGGCCAAGAAGTCCCACCACATGCCCTCTGCAATGTGGAGTGCAGGAAAGGTGGTGTAATTCAATCCAATTCTGAAGGCCTGAGAATCGGGGGCCCAGGTGCAAGTCTGGTTTCAGTCTGAAGAGAGAGAGAGAGAGAGGGGAGAGAGAGAGAGAGAGAGAGAGAGAAAGAACAAACTTCTTTATTCGGTCCACTGATTCAAATACTAATCTCTTCTGGACACACCCTCAGAGACATACCCAGAAATAAAGTTTTACTGGCATCTGGGCATCCCTTGGCACAGTCAAGCTAACACATACAATTAACCATCACCCTCAGATACTAGTGTCATAGAGCTGGGGCAGCAGGCAATGGTCACAAGGACGTGGTACCAGGGCTTGTCATTGGCTAGGGAATGGATAGGGAGACACACCTGAAGGTCTCGGCTAAAGCATGATCCATGGCTTCCAAAAACCACTGGAGAGCAGGTGAGCAAGCTGCAGGGAAGGAGATGAATGACGCCAGGATGAGCAGGGTAAGGCCCTGAGTCAGGTACACAGAGGTTGTGGGGAAATCAATAGAAACTAGTCCGTGAAGCCCTGGCCGGGCAGCTCAGTTGGCTAGAGCACTGTCCCAATACACCAAGGATGTGGGTTTAATCCCAGGTCAAGAATCAACCAATGGATGCATAAATACGTGGAACACAAATCTCTTTCTCTTTTTCTCTCTCATGCTCTCTTTCTAAACATTAATCAATAACAAATTAAAGAGTAATAAAAAAAGAAACCAAAGAAACCAGCCTGTGCAATGGCCAGGAGGCAGCTCATAAGTAGGTGTTGCTGGGAAGGGTGGCAGGTCCATGCCTCCCAAGCTCTCCCGGGAGGAAAATGCTATAACTGCGGGAACTCTAATAGAACTTCAAAATGACCCGAAATTGCTACAGAAATTGGGAAATGGACCTCATAGTTCTACTCGTTTTGCAACAGCGTAAAAAGCACAGTCCTCCACTCTCTTTCAAAATAGACAAGAAAGGGGCCTCTCTCTTCTGCCAACCTCCATTATTCCCCATTCCTCCTGTCTTCAGATTTAACATTTCTGGAAGAATTAGGCAGGAATCATAAGAGATAATAGAGAAATAGCAGCATTGTGGAGCAAATAAGAAATCAAGGTTGAAGTCAGTGACATGTATGGAGGTGGTGGGCTGGTATCAATGCTAATCTTATTACATGCTTGATAGAGAAGCAAGATTCTGCTTCCCCTATCCCCTGCCCACTCCCCCCTAAAGAAATTCTTATTTGTTTACCTCGAGAATGTGGGTGCCCTGGTGAGAAAAGGTGAGTGTACTTACCTGTAAAGGGGGAGGGAGGAGACAGGTATTCATATGACTCAGTGTATAGTTCATTTTCTTTTCTTTTTTTTTTTTCCAGTTATAAAATCCTGAGTCCCAGTTAGAGTCTCAAATTGTTGTTTCCCTGGCTGTGTTGTCTTATGTGAGTCACCTAGTCTTCCTGATCCTCAGTTTACTGAAAATAATCCCTGTTGTACTTTCATTATAGCTTTGAAAAAAATCCAATAAAATAACACGTGTAAATCCTTTATAAATTAGTTATTGCTATGACACTCAACATGAATTTGAGGTAGTTTACAATAAGAGAATTGCATATATAATAGGACTGTAGACATACGGGTAAACAAAAATGTAACAAAGCCATTCAGTGGAATACTAAGAAGGACAACTGCATAGGGTGGGAATCTGAGGCCAAAGAGAATTCTCATCAGCATGGAGCGCTGAACTCCTTGGCAGACGAGACATAAAGGGAAAGTAGCTCAGAAAGAATGCTTAGCATTTCATCAGGAGTCACCAGTGTTTTACCAGAAGTTACCGCTGATAATTCTATTCCCTGCTGCTAGCCTAGGGCAAACTCAGAAAACATTTGGTAACTTGAACAAACACAACTAAGACGTGATCCTTGCCTGCAGCCCAGTGGCGAGGAGTTTATTGTACTTGGCCTTAAGTGAGGGGCCCAGTACAATACAGGCGGCCAGTTTCCAAAAGCTACTTGGTTAAGAACCCCAGAAATTTGATTGATCTCCATTGTGTGGTCCTTCCAAGACTATTTCCGGGGCACCGATGGTTACAGGCACTGCACCAGTTCTCTGCAGAGGGAAAGGAAGTCTAGAAGGACCCAGCATTTCAACTTCTAGAATTTATCCCAGAAACACACTCCTTCGTGGACACAGAGATACACACACAAAAAGTTTATGTTGGTGGTGTTTGCATAGAGGAGGGCCAGGCAGCTGTTAACATGAGCAAGGCCGAGCCATGCGCTGCATCAAGGAAGCGCGCTTCTGTCTTATGTGGCTTAGCAGTAAGCAAGCTCTCAAAGCATGTAGGCAACGATTCTATCTTTCTGGAAAATGATAAAATTTGACATGATAACATTAATAATTTACAGATGTACTTATATACAAATTGTTGATGGAATATGCACCAATGGCTGTGGTTATCTGTGACAGATTCTGGGGAAGTTTCACTGCCTTTGTCTTTCCATAAGGTTTGAATTTCCTTTTGCCTTGTAGTACATGTGTTATCAGAAAGAGCAATAAAGATACTGAGCACTGCGTGGGAACTATGGATAACATGCGGCATAAATTATTGTCCCCACCTTTGTAAAGGTCAAAGTCCAGGAGGGGAGAAAGCCACTGAAGGAATTAAATGGCCATGTGAGCCGTACAGTGATAGTATTGTGTACGTGGGCGTGAGTGCCTGGTAGGTGCCAGAGCTAAGGGTGGGGTGGTCAGAAGGGTGTTGTAGAAAAAGTGACCTCAACGTGATCTGGAAGGACACAGAGTACCCGCGACCAGGCGCTATGACAAGGGCCACCAGCCTGTTGGTCACTGAGGAAGTAGCTCAGTCCCTGGGACAGTCTGAGTCATGAAATGCCACTGGAGGCCAGACGGTCCAGGGAACTGTTTGAAGACAGATGGTCTCGGAGAAGCACAGAGGGTCAACTCAAGTGTTCCACAGGCCAGTCACATGGTTCTGCCTGTTCCCCTACTTGAAGGAACTTGGCATTAAGCCAGAACTTAGTTGGTGAACGAAGGACAAATTCCAGACGATCCTAATTAAATCCAAGCTTCCTGCACCACATCGTTCTTAAATCCTGACTTTATGGTCCAGAGGCAAGACACAAGTGTCATCAGGGTGAATTTATCTAGGGATGACATCACCAAGATACTTGGATTGATAGCAGGGTGAAGGGCAGAGCCTCAAGGTTCTTGCTGACAGAAGGAACTTGATGTTTTCTCAAGGTCCTCACGTGCATTTACCCGTGAAGGGCTCCAGGGAACACATCGGCGACCTCAGTCCTTAGAGTTGGTCTCCTCGGTGCCGGTGTCCCCGAAGGCTTCTCCTTAGGCTTGGTGATGCGGTCAGGAAGCACCAGTCAGGGTGGAACGAGTCCAGTGTGAGCAGTCTTTTTCCAACTCTGCTCTTGTGTTAGGGAGCCAGAGAGGGCAAGGAACAGAGGAATGGGCAAATGATGGGAAGGATGGCAGGACTGTGGATTTCTTCGTGAATCAGGTATAAAACTGTGGGCTGGAGGTGTCCAGGCCCCGAGGTAAGCCGCAGGGGACCTGGAAGACCAAATGACTCTGTATCAGATCCTTGCCCCTCTCTGCTCACAGACCAGAACATTAAACCAGGCAGATGATCTCTACCAAGGTTATCCTCAGATTCATGGTTGTGAGAGTCTCTTGCGCCTGCCAGGTGAGGCTTATCTTTAGCTGACAGTGTTCAGGTCTGGCTGCACAGGCAGCACCCTATCCCTTACACACAGCCTGGGGGCAGGGGGCAGCTGTCCAGCCTTCCCACAGGGCTGCCAGCAGCCACTACCAGGATGGACTGTGGTGGCCACTATATGCACTATATCAGCAGGGATGATCCCAGAATAGTTTCTGGTTGGGCTACAAGCAATCAGGGCCTAGACCTTTGCAAAAACTTCTCTTTCACCCTGTACAAGAAACTCAAACGCCATTTTATTGTTCTTGCCCTTAGAGAAGAAAGGAGAGGGAGACAGATAGAAGCATCAATGATAAGAGAGAATCATTAATTGGCTGTTTCCTGCATGGCCCTACTGGGAATTGAGCTTGTAAGCAGGGCATGTGCCCTGACTGGGAATCAAACCTCCTGGTTCATAGGTCAACACTCAACCACTGAGCCACATGAGCCGGGCTGTTCTTGCCCTTCTTGATCTTTTAGCCAGTTTCTTCCCTGACACTTTCATCATTTCTGCTGTTCTGACACCTCTCTGTCTTTTGTTCACTCTTCCTTGAACGCCTGTGCCTCCATCCTGGCCTGGTTTACCCGATTCGTCTTGACTATGTGGCCCCTAGTTGGCTCCCATTTTCCTCTTGCCACTCACTCTTATCCTAGTTCTGATTCTAAAGCCCTTGTTGGATCATACGCATTGCCTGGCACATAGCAGGGTTTTAATATTTATTTATTTATTTATTTATTTATTTATTTAGAGGAAATAGGGAAGGTGGTGAATCATTTATTGTGATAAATAAAGTAATAGGGGCCAGAGGGACTGCACAGCCTGTTCAGCGCCCACTGCATCTAGCACACACTGATCAAAGGAGGGAGCTCTTCACGTGGTAAGAGCATCACACGTGAGACCATCACAGACGTGTGGCCACAGGAGATTCTGAACGTTCTCCAGCATTTACCCGAGGCACGGCCCCGTGCTCCTTTGCTTGCCTGTTCCTTCATTCCCTTGTTCATTCCATATTGACCTAGATGTGCCGGGCGCCGCTCTAGATGCGAGGAATATCGCTAGTGAACAAAACTGGAAACCATCCATCTTCATGGACTTGCTCTGTAGTGGGGGCAGCTGATAACGAATGAAGAAATCTGCTGGGATGGGGTGGGTGGGACCTGCTTTCCCTGGAATGATCAGGGCAACGTTCTCTGAGAACATTTGCATAGAGACCTGGATGAAGGGAGGTCAGCCACTGGACACCTGGGGAAGAAGGGAGAAGGAAGAGCAGTGAGAAAGCCCGGGGTGGGGGCAGCCTTGGTCACAACAACCACTATAGGTTTCTTAGTGACTCGATGACCACAGTATTTTCATTTTGTTTGCTATCCCTTTGCATTATAGCTCTCACAAGATAAACCAAGTAATGTTGTAGGTCTGCCTCAATATATACGGTGGGCATATTCCTGGAAACGTGAGTGTATCTATGTGAATTTAACTTTCCTAATTGAATTCCATTCTAAAGGCACACGATGAGGTTGTCTAAGGGACTGCATGGCTAATCCTTTTTTAATAGAGCCTCAGAGGACCCCTCAGGTTCTTCTCATTTTAAAATACCATGATTTTATGTCCCCACAGAGGCTGAACTTGCACCTATTATCATGAAGGTGGAGAGAACACAACACTAAGTCCTTATAAATGGCAGCCAGCAGTTAGGCAGGCAGATAAAATTTCACTGGAAGAGATTAAAATGTTCCCCCCTCAAATACTTGCTCTGTTATGCAAAGATGACAGTTTTTTGGCATAAAGAAAATAGAAACTAGACGCCAGAAGACTAGGAAAAAAAACAAGAGTATAAAGTAGCTGTTTCTGAAATCTCTAGTTAAAAGAGCAGGCCATTCTAGCTGGGTGGCTTGGTTGGTTGGAGTGTTTTCTTGTGCAGCAAAAGGTTGTGGGTTCGATTCCTGGTCAGGGTACATACCTAGGTTGTGGGTTTGATCCCCAGTCTGGGTGCATACAAGAAGCAACTGATCGATTTCTCTCTCTCTCTCTCTCTCTCTCTCTCTCTCTCTAATAAACATCCTGTGTGAGGAAATAAATAAGCCAACGCTTTTTTCTCGTAAGGGAAGTAACTTTTTGCCTTTTGAATGTGAGTTTGTGTGGGCTGTATTGTAATAGGAGCAGGTAAGGATGGGCCAGTTCCAAATCTTCTTTCCACTATCATCTTGGTTATTGTAAACAAATGAGCAAACTAAATGAGATATAAAATGAGTCGTGTGTGTGTGTGTGTGTGTGTGTTTAACATATGAATATTTTACATGTCTCCATGTTGAGGTCTGGCTTTGGCATGATGAATACACTTAAGAGTGCAGGGATACCAGGCTGGCATGGTTTAGTGGTTGAATGTCAACCTATGAACTAGGAGGTCACAGTTCACATGTCTGGGTTGTGGGCTTGATCCCCAGTGTGGTGTGTGCAGGAGGCAGCTGATCAATGATTCTCTCTCATCATTGATGTTTCTCTCTCTCTCTCTCTCTCTCTCTCTCTCTCTCTCCCTTTCCCTTACTCCCTGAAATCAATAAAAATATATTTAAGAAAAGAGTGCAGGGATGATGTTGGGCAATATAGCTCATACTTGAGATAATTTTGATGATAGATTGTTTGCTTGGGTGCCAACTAGTATGTAGCTTGACAACCTCATATACCTTTTATTTATTTATTTTTCATTGAATTTATTGGGGTGACATTGGTCCATAAAACCATACAGGTTCAAGTGTACAACTCAACAGAACATCTGCACACTGCATTGTGTGCCACTGCCCAAAGCAAAGTCCACTTCTGTCCCCATCCAGCCCCTCCCCACCCACCTCCACCTGCCCCCACTGCCTTTTCCTCCGGCCATCACCACACTGTTGTCTGTGTCTTATATCTATTTATATATATACTAGGGGCCCGGTGCACAAAAATTTGTGCACTGGGGAGGGGGTTCCCTCAGCCCAGCTTGCCCCCTATCACATACTGGGAGCCCTAGGGGATGTCCTACTACCTGCTCCC